>NW_006400079.1:1013622-1062415 GCF_000299155.1 Elephantulus edwardii | reverse complement strand
CCACAATGTGTTACCATCTCACTCCAGTAACAGTGGCAAAATTTAACAAGGCAGCAACTAATAAATGTTGGAGAGGATGTGGTGAGAAAGGAACTCTTACAGAGATTATTTTTAATGAGACCTCCACCAAGCTGAAGAGCCTTAAAGATATGTCTTAACTTTTCAGGACCAAGAGACTCCGCGTAGACACTCACTTAGGTTGCCTCCACACTAACATTTGGAGATGATAACCTATTATATAACACTTCATGCTTCTGGATTTCTCTAGTATTAAAAAATGTATACACAGGTCAAACATTCGGACCTTAATTATACCAAATAAGAGGCATCCATGGGCTTGTAATAAAAAAGGATAAATGAAGTAATGAGTAAATCCTGCTCTAAAGCCATGGTATTAATTTTACCATCAGAGCGTAAAAAATTGAACACTGCCCTGAAGCTCTTTTCAGTGTTTCTTCAGCTCAGCAGTCTCAAAATGCACTGGTTTCTAATTTGCATTTCACTGTGTCCACCAGTACAGAAGGGACCTCTGGTGGCTTAGTTACAAGGAGTTGTGCTGACAATTCAAAGACAAGCAGTTTGAAACCACCTGCTGTCCTGCATGAGAAAGATGAGTATATTCTCCTGTGCAATTTACTGCTGCTGAAAGCTTACTAAAGGGTCAGCTATGATTTGATCCTGACTTGATGACACAGCAACAATTACTGTGCTCTTTTGAGTAATTTTAACAAAACACAGAACACCAACAAACCACATTGCTGTTGAGTAGACTCCATGCTATGTGTTTTTTATTCCAAATCATGGAGAACTTGCTTGTGTCCGAGTAGAACCACGCACCAAAGGGTTTTTAATGATTGTTTTTTTGTTTTCTTTTGCTTTTTTCTGAAAGTAGTTTGGCAGACACTTCTCTCAAGATGCCTTTAAGTGGATTCAAACGTGTATGTTTCTATCAAGGGAAGAGAGACTATTTTTCTGATGTGCTACCAGTGATGAACTAATTCTGTGGGTATACAGATAAATTGGAACAGTGAGTTAACCTATCCAGTGAGTTCAGGGACAAGACCACCAATTTAT
Source organism: Elephantulus edwardii (assembly GCF_000299155.1). NCBI lineage: Eukaryota > Metazoa > Chordata > Mammalia > Macroscelidea > Macroscelididae > Elephantulus > Elephantulus edwardii. The sequence continues at coordinate 1,061,341 of NW_006400079.1, read as the reverse complement.
GGCGAAAGCAGAGAATTCATGAGAAAGAGATGCTGATGAAATTTGTATGTACGTGTTGTTGTTGTTGTTGTTGTTCTGTGCCATGAAGTTGCCTACAACTCATAGCAACCTTATGTACAACAGCCTTAAACCTCGCTCTATCTCGTGTCGATCTTATTGTCTCCAGCACACCTATCCCCATTACCCTAGTACCTGAATCAATCCATCTTATCGAGGGTCTTCCTCTCCTGTATTGTCCCTCCACCGTCCTAAGCATGACATCCCTCTCCAAGGACTGATCCTGCCCTGCAATATGTCCAAAGTATGTCAGACAAAGCTTGAGAATCCTTGCCTGCCCTGGCTTCACCCTCTCTAGAATGATCTTTGTTCTCCTAGCAGTCCATGAGATAGCCAACTCTCTTCTCCAGCACCACAGCTTAAGGACCTCAACTCTCCTTCTATCATCCCTAGTTATTGTCCAGCTCTCTGATACATAGCAAGTAATTGCAAAGACCATGGCCTGTACAACTTGTCTCTATATGGTATACACATGCTTTAAAGTTAAAAATCATCTTCTTGAAGTTGTATAAAATGAGATGACACAATACATCTTCAATTCAATGCTACTGAGAAAGAAATAAGTTCAAGGACCCATTATTGTGAATAGGTTCTAATTCATGGCAACCCTTGTGTTTCAGAATAAGTACTGCTTCCCCAGGGTTCTTTTAGTAGTCATTTTTATGAACGGGAGTTCTGGTGGATTGCACTGCTACCACAGTGCACCGTAGTGAGTTGCACTGCTAATCTGAAGGCTGTCCTCCTTAGGTGGTTCAAATCCACCAGCTGCTCCTAGGGAGAAAGATGGGCATTTTCCTCCCATTGCAATTCACAGCCTCAGAAATCAAGTAAGTCAATTAGAAGGGAGTGAGTGTTGATGCTCTGTGGAAGCAGAGAGGCAGATATTCTGTGAGGTAGACTTGAACTGTCAAATTTATGTCTGTCTCCTACTCATTGTTGTTAAGTCACTTCTGAATAATTGTGACATTCTACAGGGTTTTTTTTTCTAATATTATAACTCTTTACACAAGACTCCCAATCTTTGTCTCATGCAATAGTTGAATTTGATCCACTAACCTTTGAATAGCAAAACCGCTAGTGAGCCCTCAACCTGGACTCAGTGATCCACAGACCTTATGTACCACCCAGGGACTTATTCAATGAACAATAAAGTTTTAATAAATGAAAACATAAAGAAAAGCCTTACATACCAAACTGAACTGTAAAAAATATTTGAATGTTTCTATGTGCCATCAAGCTGACTCCAAATCATAGTGACTCCCACTTACAACGCTGCAGATACAATCTCCTCAATTCTTAAGCCTATTTTGTAGTCGCTGTGTTAACCTGAAAGACTTACTCTTTTTCACTGATACTCCATATTTCCAAGTCTGATGTTCCCCTCCGAGGACTGGTCCCTCTGACAACATGCCCCAAGTACCTCAGGCAATATCTGTCTTTTTTTTTTTCTTTTTAAAAGACCACACTGGCTGCACTTTTTCCAAAATAGACTTTGTCTTACAGAAGGCCATCATTTTCCCAACATTACAGTTCAAAGGTACCAATTCTTTTCTAGCTTTCTGTATTAATTGCTTAACTTTCATGTTCACAAGAAGTAATTTAAAATACCATGACTTGGGCCAGACACATCTTATTCTTTAAACTGACATCCTACTTTTTAGCACTTTTTCCACCCATCTGGTTTTTTTTTTTTATTAGCATTGATTTTTTTTATTTTTTTTTTTGAGAACTTGGAATTCCATTCCTTAGTTTTTTTCACATTTTCCTCCCTGTCCACTTTACTATGCATCTCTTAATCTCGACTCTTGCCATGCAAATAATACGTAATCATATATCCCTTTTAAACCGTTCTCTCCCTTATATCTTTCAATGCAGTGTACAGTATTAATCCCCTCTTTTTTAGTTTCCCCCAAACCCAATGTCAGTCCTGCTTTATAACAGTAGCATTATGCAGTATTTGTCCTTTTGTGATTGAAATATTTCACTCAGGATGATGTCCTCCTGGCAGCAGATTTGCCTAATGCAATGCATCTTCTGATTTTTTACAATTATGTCCATGAGTGTTGATTGTGGATCAAAGTAAAAGAAAATATCCTTTGACTCATGAACTCAAACATCTCAGTATTTATGCTCAGCCATACCTACATCTACTCACATACATATTATTTTTACGGTTCAAAACATGGCAAGAAAATGTTACAGACGTACTTTTTCCATCTTCTTCTAATTTTGAGGTCTAAGGTGTGTCTGGCCCATACAGCCCTAACGTGTCCACTTGCCGCACAGAGGCAACCCGTGGTCGCTGTGAAGCTGAACACGGTGACCCTGCAGTGTCAGATGTGATAATGGTGACCCATGGTGGACAGTGTTTGATGGCGCTCAACAGTTAAAACAAGCTGGGAAGCAGGAGCAGCATCCACTTCCGTAAATAACTTGCCTCCGGAAACCCTACCAACATGGACAAAGGATGAAAGTCACGCACGTGTGGAGGACTTTCGTTCATAGGGTTGCTAGGAGTCGCCTACGATGCGACGGCACTTAACAACAACAACAACAACAACATGCATGGGAACACTGGACAATAAAAAAGAGCAAACTAAAACGGATGTCTTTGAACTACGATGTTGGTGGAAAAAAGATACTGCCGGGACAGAAGAATAAAAATCTGTTTGGGGGTGACATACAGCCAGAAAGATTCCTAGGAACGAGGATTGGGAGACTTCTTCTATCATATTTTGGGCGTGTTATCAAAAAGGACCTGTTCTTAGGAAGGATATCATGCTCACCGAAGCAGGTGGTCAAGGAAAAGAAGGAATGACATAGATTTACTCCACTGCGGTAGCCAAGCTTTCAGACATGGCAAGAGTTATGCAGGCAGCAAAGGACTGGGCATCCATTCTGTAGTGCATGGTTCGCTAGGATTCAGAGCTCATTCAATTGCAACTAACATCAACAACCATTTCTCTGTTTCCAACAACCACTTCTGTAAAACACATACCACCCTTTCTAGCATCAACACTAAAGATACAACTTCAGCAAAACATTCCCACCTCTCTCTGAAGAGGCTGTTTTCACTATATTAGGTCTCACTCTTTAGTTTGCTAGAGTGTCCCATTGTTCATCTGAGGGGTCCTTGAAAAGGAAGTTATGTAATCGTGATCTTTAAGGGGGCTCTGGAGGCCTAGTGGCAAGAAACTACACTGCAATCCCAGAGGTGCACAGTTCAAATCCACCAGACGCTCCACTGGAGAAGGAGGGACAATCTCTTCCTGTACCAGTCAGATCCGATTTGGCGGTACACATGCACACAAAATAATAAAAAAATTAAAAAATATAGTGATCTTTGTAGCCCCAAAACCTAGATCCGTACTCCATATTTAAATTTGGAATTCTATTTAAATAATTCTTAAATTCTGAAAATACGTTTTAAATTCTAAAAACATTCAGGAGACCTAGACTTATGTTCGTATTTTTTTTAAATTATTGCTCTCTCAAGTACTAAATAAATATTCATAAATTACAGGGACAAAAGTTCACTAGTGGTTACTATGGGCAGGAGGACACCAGGGAATGAGCGGCAATCTTGCCGGAAAATTTTCATTATGGATACTTATTATTGTTGCTGTCAACAGTTGTACATCTGTAAAAAGTTGAAGTGGCAGACAGACATTATGTAATGGCTATATGAACAACAAGAAGAAAAAGAGTAGCTCCTCAAGCCAATTTTGTATACTCGAACTCATCGTGGTATTTGGTTTTCTGGTTTGCAGGTTTGATGTCATAGTTTGGTGGACACTGGGATTGACGGACCTAATAAAGGGTGTAGTGCTTCTGCTCTCTTTCTTTGTCTGATTGTGTGTCATGGAGGGTGAATGAACCCCTGAAATTACTGCCCAGAGATGAGCTTCCAATCTTAAACCAAAATAACCTCCTGAAGGCATCTTAAAAATAAGTAGTAGTTTAGATTAACAATTTTAAGATGTACACATTGAACATGATATTCTTAAAAGTCATCAATATAGAATCAATTTGATGGCCTAGAGACAAGAAGCTGCACCGCAATCCCGAAGGCATGCAGTTGGAGGCCACCAGCTGCCCCGTGGGAGAAGGACTGGGAGGACGGGCAATCTCCTCCCATGTGATTAACTGCCTCAGAAAACCAGCAGGCAGCTCAGCTATGTGTTGGTTCCAACTAGACAGTAAACAAAATAACTTTAGGGGATAGTTGAGAAAAAGAGCGTGATCATGACTGTACAACTCAAAAACCATAAATAATGTCACTAAATGTTTTAGGTAGAAACTGTGCTATATGGTTTGCTGTGTATAATCACAAAGGCAAACTTAAATGAGGGGAAAGGTTAGAAATTCATTTTTGCTTAGAAGGTAGAAAATGCCTCTAAAATTCTACGTGAAACTTCTAAAGTTAGCTGTAGCTTTATTGTGTGTTCTCTAAAGAAATATGAGCAAACTCCTTCCGTGTAATTTACTGCCTCTTCAAATCTGTTCAGTTTCAACTCAAATGTGCATGATGATAAACAACAATTATATTATCCAAAGATTTAATGTATTTTTGTTCCCAGAATGATACAAGTTTGTAAAACTAAGACATTGAGCTATCAAACAAAAGTAACCTTAGGATTACAGTTCTCATTTTGGTAAATGTGGAAAGCCATCATTTGTCTACCGTGTTATTTCTCTATTTGGGAAAAAAAAATTGAAAACTTGTTTTGTGGTTAAACAGAGACCAAGCAGCTCATTTATCCTTTTCTTTCTTTTTGGACATATGCAGGCATGTGGCTGCCAAATCATAATGAGACACGAGAAGTTATAATGCAATACAAGAAGGTGAAGGATGGTGAAGAATGTAAGAGGGGTTGTTTTTGTTGTTAGTCTGGTCTCCGGCTCTTTTAACTGGGTCATCATAAATTAAATCTACCATGTTTACAAATTCTGTGGTATAAAGAATTATTTCGCCACATATTGCAATAGAATTGTTAAATTAAAATGTTTTTAAAACATTCTATGATATTTTATTATCAAAGTTCCTTTAACTCCAGATAGTCAGTATTAAAATGGCAAAATAAATTGATTCAAAACCTTTTCTATGTGCCTGACATGGCTTTTGGTTTTAACTCTCTCCCATACCTATCCCCCATGCAGCTTTAATCATGTGACGATTACTTTTTCACTTATGGGTGACGTGTATTCATTCCTTCCTCTAAAAGTTAGATTGTCATTTGGTTGTTTGGGGGGTGGGAGGAGTTGGTTCTTAATGTTAAAGTATAAAATATACTTTCCCCTTCAATTATCTTTTGCATTTTCGTGGTTGGAGCAATAACCTGCATTATGCAGATGACACACTCTTGCTTTCCAAAATAAAAATCAACAAAAATTACTAAAACACATAGAAAACAAGATCCTGGGATAAAATATTTTGCTATTCACGTATTCGTTGATAGGAACCTCTGGTGGCCTAGTGGTAAGAATATTGTGCTGCAATTCTGAAGACACGCAATTAGAATCCACTAGCTGCTCAACAGAAGGACAGGCAATCTCATCAAAGGTGATTATTGCCTTGGAAAAACCCCTGGAGGGTCAGCGATTGGTTAGTTCTGACTTGGTCGTACACGACAACATATTGGTGATACTTTCCCCGCAGTTTCTATCCAGTCTGTTTCCCTTGTGATCAAACTTTAAAGGCAGCTCAGCAGCAAGACGTGTTGATTACTTGTGAGAAAAGAGAGAGGCACACAGTTGTGGAAAAATGAAGTCTTTAAATGAATCTGTTAATGGATTTTCAAAGTCCCGGTGTGGTTCAAAGGTTAAGGTCCTTGGCCACTAATAGGTTGAAGGTTTGAGTCTATCCACAGACACCTCTGAAGAAAGAACTGGTGATACAATTCTGCAGAATTAGTTACTGAAGACATCAAGCACAATTCTACTCAGACAACGCTGGGGCCACCATGCATACCAACCCATCCAGCATAACATTCCATTGTTTTTTCCAAAAGTTTCTTTGTTCTTTCTCTTTCCCTTCCCCTTGGTTTCTCTCCACCCTCACCCCATAAAACACATCCTCTTAAAGTGATTCTTGATTTAACCGTTCTAACAAGGTGGGCATTTATGATCACATGGTCGAGGGCTTAATCAGAGCTACAACTTCGAGCAGAAACCCTGGATAAGGAGGTGCTTACAGACAAACCAGTCAAGATAAAGTTCTTCACAGGGTCTGTTACAGGAAGCACACAGTGGAGAATGGTAACAGGGGCAGCTAATGTGTCTTTGTCCTTCATTTGTCCTTTCATTTCTCTGAAAAGTTCAGGGGGAAAAGTCACACAGTATCACTGTAATTATCTCCAATAACTCTCCTAACCTGGTGGCTAAGAAGTTTAGTTCTTTCCTTTTTTCTTAGTTGTTTGGTTTTTTTTTTTTTTTTATTGTTTTGCTTACAGTGTTTGTACACTGTTTCACACTGTTCTTTGTCCACATTATGTTTCATACAACTATTTCCATGCATTACGTTTTATAAAATCAATCACCATTGGACCGTGACCATCATTAACCAATCTTTTCAGGTTCCCACTGGATCCTTCCCATTTCCCATTTCTTTTACCCTATCCTTCCACCCACCAAACTGCACAACCCTGTGATTTTGCCCCTACCCATCCTCATCCCTCTGTTCCCAAACTTTGCCCCCTTGGGTCCCCACAGGTGTTTTACTAGTTATCCTTCTATTTTTACAATAATAATCTTATGCAGTATTTGTCCTTATAAGACTGAGTTAGTTCACTCAGCATAATGCTCTCCAGTCTCTCCCAAGTTATGTAGTACTTTTCAAAGTCTTTGCTCCTGAGTGCTACATAGTATTCCATTGTGTGAAGGTACCATAATTACTCAATCAGTTGTGGATGCATATTTGGGCTGTTTCCATGATCTTGCGATGGTGAATAACCCTGCTAGGAGCATTGGTGTATAAGTCTCTATTTATATCACAGTTCCCTTTCAAATATTAATCCATCTTTTTTCCTGTAGTTATTTGAGCCCATTTATCTTTTTTTCCCCTAAATTCATGGCAGCTGTTCAATCCTTCAGTGTCCTTCACTAGTAGCCTCAGATCGTTTCCGATGTACTCATTATATCTGGCTTTTATCAACCATCTTTCTTCTGTCTTGCTTCTATAGACACTGTCTCAAAATTTTCATCACTGTTTAGATTTCAAGATTTTCACTGCAATTATCTGTGCCCTTGTCTGTATGAATCAGGAGGTTAGTTTGCATATATAGCAGATGCTTGAAAAAAAATTTGTTGTTTGTTTCATGTAATTGTTGTTGTGGTTGTTACGTACTGTAAAGTCACCTGCAACTCATAGCAACCCTGTGTACAACAGCCCTAAACCCTGCTCTATTCCTTGCCAATCTTATTGTCTCTGACACACCTATCCCCAGTACACCAGTGACTGAATCAATCCATCTCTTGCGCTGTCCCTCCATCTTCCCAAGCATGTTGTCGCTCTCCAAGGACTAATCCTGCCTTACAACATGTGCAAAGAACGTCAGATGAAGCTTCAGGATCATTGCCTCCAAGGAGCAGCCTGGCTTCACCCTCCCCAGGATGAACTTGTTTGTTCTCCTAGCAGTCCATGGTATACTCAACACTCTTCTCCAGCACCACAGCTCAAAGGCATCAACTCTCCTAACATCCCTAGTCATTGTCCAGCTCTCTGACACATAGTAATTGCAAAGACCTAGGCCTATAACAGGCGCATCTTAGTTTCCAGACTGACATTGTTGCTCTTCAGTACTTTGGAGCAGGCTGGTCCGAGTGCAGTGGAGGCCACAACTAATTGATCACAGTCAGTACTTTGGAGCAGTCTCTAACAGCAGACTTTCCCACTTTAATTCATCTTTTAATTTTCTGGCTGCTGGTACCAAGAGTGCTGATTGTAGACACAAGCAAAATGAAGCTATCAACAATCTCAATCTCTTCATCACCTATCATGATGCTGCCAATTGGCCCAATGGTGAGAATCTTTGTTTTCTTGATGGTGTAATAAGAAGTCAAATATTTGCTAGTTGTTTTCCCAATCATATCTAAATTGTAACTTAATCTGCCTATTTGCCCAGAAAGGGAGTATCTGTGTGTGAGTAGTTTTCTTTCAGATATAGAAATTCTTTGATTTTACTAACAAAAGTTTATTGTTAAGTAAGCTGGTGTCTCACTCTAGTATAAAAGCCTGGTGACCTTTCCCAATTGGGAAGGCAGTCTTTGAGGCTGACCTGTTGTCCTCCACAGATCTGTAATAAAGTGCTTATGGATACTGCAATCGGTTGTCTTATTGGCAATTGAATATGAAAAGAACCCCTTGCGTTCAGTAACCCTTATAACTATGAGCAATCTCAAATCATTGTGTGTTCCAATAAACTCTTCCTCTACTGCCTTTAAAAAAATATTTGCTGGTGCTATCTCACTGTCTCAACAATATTAAAACTTGAAGCTCTCTGATCCTTTTGAAATTTATCATCACAAGATGTCAGCTCCAGTTTCAGTAATGAGCTCTAAACTCCAGAAGAGACAACGTTTAATGGGAAAAAGACCAAGGACCACATACCAGTTGAATCTGTTCACGTTTTTAAAAGCCACACCTAATAGCATTCATTTATAGTTCATCAGCTAACATTATTTCTATGGAAGACGAAAAAACTGTGATTGTTAAGCTAAACTCACTGGCCTCTACACAAAAACATTATCTTCACTTAGGAAAGGAGAAAATGAGAATGCGTAAGTAGCAGGGAAGCACCAGCAATGTGTGCTACAGTATTTTCTACCATTTTGGAGAATAAACTCATTCTCAAAAGACAAAATGCGTAGGACTTTGAATTCAGAATCTTGAGTTTGGATTTTGGATCTCAGACCTTCTAGTCAGATGAGTTTTAGACTGACTGTAGGATTCAAAAATCTATAGGCTGTTGATAAGGCATCTTGCGGTGGTGTATGTATTTGGCTGAAGGGATTCTTAGACCTCCTCCTTTCTGTAACCTTATTTCAGCTGCATCTATATTTGTTTTATTTTATTTTTTATTGGTATTTTAATAAAACTTCCATTTTCAAAAAACTTGAATTTCCATTCATTCATTGTTTCACATTTTCTTCCCTACCCCCAGTTCACTTTTCTCTCTAAAAAGATTGTTTTGTTGATGGACAATTTCCTCCCTGTCCCCATCCCCCAGTCCACTTTGCTATGTTCTAATTATTATGGATTGTTGTCATGCAAATAATACCTAATCATATTTTTTTAGATAGTTCTTACCCTCCTCTGTTTTAATGCAGTGTTCATTATTTCTCTTCCTTTTTCTTAGTTTTTCCCCAATCGCCATGTCAGTACTGTTTTATAGCAGTGGCATTAGGTGTATTTGTCCTTTTCTGAGATATTTCACTCAGCATAATGTCCTCCAGGGTCACCCATTTTGTTTAATATTTTATTAGTTCCTTTTTTTCAATGTTGTGTAATATTTCATTGTGTGAATATACCACAGCTTCTCTAGCCATCCATTTGTTGATGGGCACTTGAGTTGCTTCCAAGTCTTTGCAATTGTGAACAATGCAAAAATAAACATGGGTCGAATCGAAGGGAATTTTCTCAAGATAGTAAAAAGTATATATGCAAAACCCAGAGCCAACATCATTCTCAGTGCAGAGAGATCAAAATCATTCCCTTTGAGAACAGGAACTAGGTAAGGATGCCCACTATCACCTCTTCTATTCAATATTGTATTGGAAGTCTTAGCAATAGCAATAAGACAAGAGAAGGAAATAAGAGGTATCCAAATTGACAAAGAAACTCTGTGAATTTTGATAAATGTTGATGGATTTAGAAAGGCTTCAGGCCTTTTGTTCATAGAGTTGCTATGAGTCATAAGTGACTTGAAGGCAATCAAAAATAACAACAACATTATGCAGAAGATATGATCATATACTTAGGAAACCCTAAAGATTCAGTGAGAAAACTACTGGACATAGTTGACCAATTCAGCAAAGTGGCAAGGTACAAGATCAACATATAAAAATCAGTAAGATTGCTCAAAAGTGAAAAACAAAATACAGAATTGGAGTTAAGAAAAACAATACCTAGCACAATAGCTAATTATAAGACCGAATACTTGGAAGTGAATCTAACTATAAACACAAAAGATCTATTCAAAGGAAATTATAATACATTATAACAAGAAACAAAAAGAAACCTGGAGAAATGGGAGACTATACCATGCTCTTGGATAGGAAGACTCAATATTGTGAAGATGACTATTTTACCAAAGACAATCCCACGTGCTCATTGCAATCCCAATACATTTCTATTTAAGTGTGATTTCATCTTATTGTTTTAGTTTTTACTGCACTTCCCCAATAAATGATTTTGGGAAAAAACAAATCTATAGATAAAAATAGCACAAAAAATGAAGTGGAATCCTAGCTCTAACTAATATTAAAAATAAATTTAACTCAAGACATGCCATCTCCAAATGACTGGGCCACTTATAAACTGTGACTAAGGAAACATTCTGAGAAATGAGTGTCAAAATAGCAATATCAACCTATAACCAGATGGGACCTTCTAAGAATCAAATCCCTATGCACATCCAAAAACTTCGCCAACAGGGTAAAAAGGGAAGCCACAGACTGGGAAAAAGTATTTGGTAATGACATATCAGATAAGGGACTTATATCCAGAATTTATAAAATACTTGAGCACCACAGCAAGATAAAGGTAAATAATCCAATTGAAAAATGGACACAGAAAATGAATAGACACTTCTCCAAAGAAGACATTCAGATGGCCAACAAGCACACGAAGAAATGTTCAAAATCCCTAGCTCTGAGAGAGATGCAAATCAAAACAACTCTGAGATATCATCTCACCCCAGTCAGAATAGCAAAATTTAACAGAACAACAAACAACAAATGCTGGTGAGATTGTGGAGAAACTGGAACCCTTATTCACTGTTGGTGGGAGTGTAAAATGGCGCAACCACTGTGGAAGGCGGTGTGGTGCTTTCTCAAAAAGTTGCAAATAGAGATACCATTTGACCCAGCAATTCCACTACTGGGAATATACCCCAAAAAGACCATAACTGACATCCAAGCAGATATATGCACACCCATGTTTATTATGGCTTTGGTCACAATAGCACGGAGTTGGAAACAACTTAAGTGCCCATCAACAAAAGAATGGCTAGAGAAGATACGGTATATTCACACAATGGAATACTATGTTGCATTGAAAAAACAAGGAACTCACACAATATTATTCAAAATGGGTGACCCTGGAGGACATTATGCTGAGTGGAGTATCTCAGTCACAAAAGAACAAATACTACATGGTGCCACTATTGTAAAACAGGACTGACCTTGGGTTTGGGGGAGACTGAGAAAGATGGGTTCAATAATGTGTACTGCATTGAAACAGATGAGGGAGAAAACTGTTTAAAAAGGATATGTGATTAGGTATTTTTGTCATGACAGGAGTCCAGAGCGAAGGCTGCATAGTGGAGTGGACCTGGGGGAAGGGATTGTAAAACAATGAGAGAATTTTTCTTTTATTTTTCCAAGAGGGTAGTGTTCTAAGGTTGAGGGTTGGGAAGGGAAAAAAGTGCAACAATGAATAAATGGAAATCCAAAGTCTCTGTAAATTTTCATCGAAATTAATAATAAATTTAAAACAAAAAGAAATGGAAGTAAAATAATAAAAAGGTAATATTCCAATTAAAAAACATAGTAATATCAAAAAGAGTTGTGGAAACGTCTATTTGAATGTTTTTAATTCAGTCTAGAGGAAGGAACCAAGCAAAAAGGAATTTTCAGGCTGTCATGTTGGTTCCAGTTAGAAGTTTTAGCAATGATTAAAACCATGTTTTCATTCGGCCTGTGACAACACAACTAATTCTTATCCCTGCAGTGAAGATGGGGAGATATTGCTAATGTACTCATTTCTCAGGATCTCAAAATATGAAAGAATATTGCTACCAAGTAGGAAATAAGTCATAACTCTCTCTTTAGTGGAGTGGTATCCACTTCCTAAACAGCGTGCTGCTGGAAACTCTATGAACTTTGATAAATGCTCATAGTTAGTAGCTAAGACCTTTTGTTCATAGGATCACTAGGAGTCGTGTTCAACTTGAAGGCTATCAACCACACAGATCACATGGGAGGAGATTGTCCATCTTCCTTCCCACGGATTCAAACAAGCAGCAAAGCACTGCCTTGAATCAGCAGTACAACTGTCAACAACCACACAGATCACATGGGAGGAGATTGTCCATCTTCCTTCCCACGGATTCAAACAAGCAGCAAAGCACTGCCTTGAATCAGCAGTACAACTGTCAACTACACCACAAGAGGATATTGCATCAAAATAACCTTGTCTCTATTTTCCTGGATGAACACGAGGAGGACTGGTGAGGACTGAGACTAAGCCGAGATGATCTCTTTATTGCCTTAGATACTTTGTCCCCAAGATGTATTCAATAAAGTGTTAGGTAAAAAGAAATCCTCTGTAACACTGTAGCTCAAAAACTGAACCTGAAAATCAGAACCTCCTTGATTGTAAAATATCATAACTGTGTTCTTAAGGAGGATCTTGTCTTTAGATATGAGTTCATCAACATCTAAGAGATTTTCCTTGACTATCTAGTGCGGTGGCAGACATAACAATATCTGCAACACACACAAATTTATTTTCTCACAGTTTTGGTGACTAGAAGTCTAAACTCAGGATGTAAGCTCTAAGAAAGGGCTTTTCTCTCTGTTAGCTCTAGAGGAAGGTCTTTGTGTCCTTTCAGCACCTGCAGGCCCAGTGTTCTTTGGAAATCCGCAAGTCCCTTGTCATCAGTCTCCCCTGTGTCTAAGGGATTCTCAGGACAATAACACTTACTTAAAAGAATGAGTTCTGCTCCCAGCTTTTCTTTCTAGGTGATAGTCAGATTCCTGTCTTTTTGCTCTTTCCTCTCTCCTTTTGTTTTTCCTTATTACACAGTAAAAGGTGATTTAGATCATCACATCCTGGAGTTTTTCCTCTCTTCACATTGTGAGAATGATCACATCATTATCTATCTGCCAAATTACACCATAACATAGCTGCCAAGCAGATAAAAATGTCCCAGGAAAGCAGTTGACACATATTTAGAAAGTAACAAGATGCAATTTATGACAAGGTCATTTTTCCCCAGGAGCAAACTCTTGGTTTTCCAATTATAAGAATGGATCTGAAGAAAAGATAACATAGTTAATATGTGGTATATTAGACCATCTCACCACTCTAATTTCTCTCTTTTTTTGCGGGGGGAGGGTGGTAGGGAATGACAAACATTTGAGAAGATCTCTACAAGGAGAATAAGGAACATTTTATTCTATATATGGTGAAATAATAATTAAATAGAGTTTATTATTACTTTATTTATTACTTTATTACTTTGGCCCTGTCAAATTAGACCTATGAAATTTAATTATTTTTTTCAAATAGTTCAGTTTTCTATATAATAGAAAACAGAGATTAATGGTTTGACCAAGAAAATAATACATCATGATATAGCTGAAAAATAAATTAATAAAGTTCTAGCAGTGTAGTAATAAAGCATATAGATTTCTTTTAACTGGTAGATTCCCTCATCAAGTCTGATCTGAATACTTAAAAAAAACAAACCTTCAAAAAGCCTCTTAATCCATGTAAGTTTTCATTCCCTCACCTGTTATAATAACAGTACCACCTGAGAGGTAGCACCATAGAGAGAAATATTAAATAGTTTACCAAATCTTGCTGTCCAAAACTGACCAAAAAATACAATCAAGATGGATTAATAATTGGTGACTGGAATGAAACAGTTGGAAACAATGAATAAGGAATAGTAGTTAGAAAAATATGGGCTTGCTAATAGAAATGAGACTAGAAACAGAATGATCTAAATTTGTGGGGTTTTTAAACTTTTATGTTATTATTTTTGTGTGAGTGTACCATCAAATCAGATCTGACTGGTACAGGAGGAGATTGTCTCTCCTTCCCCGGCAGCGCATCTGGTGGATTCGAACCGTGCGCCTCTGGGATTGTAGTTGCAGCTCCTTACCACTAGGCCACCAGAGCTCCCCTAATTTTGTATTTTCAATAATTTATTCACCACAAAAAAAGCTCAAATGAAAATAAAGCTACAACAACCAAAATATGGTCTTGAATCTATTCCATCTGAATTTTAAATTCATAGAACACTAATGATCGAAGGCTAGATGATTTGTGACATGTTATCAAGAATATCATCTACAAAGAGAGCAAAAGTCATTACAAAGGGATAGGAGAAATAAAAAAGCTAAATGAATGACAAAAGAGATTCTGGAAATTGCACTAGAGAATCAAGAAGCCAAAACAAAAGGAAAACATGACAAGTAAAAGGACTGAACAGAGTATTTTAAAGGGCAGCTTGAGAAGATAAAGTATTATGATGGAATGTGTAGAGAACTGGAATTGAAGTTGGCTCGAGGGAAGCACCCACTTTGCATTTCTCAAGCTGAGAGAACTGAAAAATTAAACTTAAGCCTCAAGTTACAATATTAAAATATGTAATATCTTGAATGACCCAGGAAACATTAAAAGATGGAATACACAGAATTACTGTACCAAAAAGAATTGACTGAGACGGAAAGAAATTCAGGAAGCATCATATGAACAGAAACAAACAGTAATAAAAGAGGAAGCTGAAGCTAAATTGTAGGCATTGGCAAAAAATAAGGCCCCAGGAATCGATGGGATACCAATTGGCTTTATACAATTAACAGATGTAGCCCTAGCTGTGCTCACCAATCTATGCCAGGAAATTTGGAGGACAGCTATGTGGCCAACAGATTGGATGAAGTCCCTGTATTTTCCTTTTCCCAAGAAAAGTAGTTCCACAGAAAGTGAAAACAATCCAACAATACCATTAATAACAGATGCAAAATACTGGTAAAGAGGATTAAAAAATGGCTAGAACAGTACAAACATAGGGAATTGTTGAAAGTTCATGCAGGATTTAGAAGAATTTGTGGCACTAGGGAGATCATTGTTGATATCAGATAGATCTTGACTAAAATTAAAAAATATTTATGTTTTCTTGGCTATGCAAAGGCATTTTATTGTATCTATCATAACAAGTTATATCTCTCATAACAAGTTATGGCTAACATTGAGAAGAATGGGAATTCCAGAGCACTTAATTGTGCTCATAAGAAACAGATGCTTAGACCAATAGACTGTTGTCAAAACAAAGCAAGACAATACTACAGTTTAAAAATAATACTAGAGTTTAAAATTAAGGAAAGAATACTTAGTTATTCAATCTGTATGCTGAAAAAAAAATTTCAATAAGCTTGATGCTATGAAGAAGAATGTGGCATCAAAGATCAGAGGAAGACTCATCAATAACATGCATTATACAACTGAGACAACCTTGCTTGCTGAACGTGAGGAAGACTTGAAGCACTTGCTGCAGATGATCGAAGTACCACAACAAGATAAAGGTAAAAAACACAATTGAAAAATGGGCACAGGATATGAACAGACACTTCACCAAAGACGACATTCAGATGGCCAACAAACACATGAAGAAATGTTGAAAATCCCTAGCTCTAAGAGAGATGCAAATCAAAACAATTATGAGATATCATCTCACCCCAGTAAGAATAGCAAAGTTCTGGTGAGGTTGTGGAGAAACTGGAACATTTATTTACTGTTTGTGGAAGAGTAAAATGGTGCCACCACTACGGAAGGCAGTATGGCGCTTTCTCAAAAAGTTGCAAATAGAGATACCATTTGACCCAGCACTTCCACTACTGGGAATATACTCTCAAGAAACCATAACGGCCACCCAAGCAGATACATGCACACCTATTCTCATTGATGCTTTGTTCACAACAGCAAAGAGTTGGAAACAACCCAAGTGTCCATCAACAAATGAATGGATAGAGAAACTGTGGTATATTCACACAATGAAATACTATCCCGCATTGAAAAACAAGGAACTTATGAATTATTATACAAAATGGGTAATTCTGGAGGACATTATGCTGAGTGAAATATCTCAGTCACAAAAGGACAAATACTGCATGATGCCACTCTTGTAAAACAGGACTGACATAGGGGTTGGGGGAGACCTAAGAAAAGAGGGGATAAATAATGTATACTGTGTTGAGACAGATGGGAGAGAGAACTGTGTAAAAGGGATATATGATTAGGTATTATTTTCATGAAGAGTCTAGAATAAGAGCTGCATAGTCAAGTGGACTGGGGGGGAAGTGTATAACAATGAAAGAATTTTTTTTCTCTTCAAGAGAAAAGTGAACTGGGGGAAGGGGCAGGTAGGGAAGGAAAAGTACAACATATGAATGGAAATCCAAAGTCTCTGTAAACTTTCATTAAAATCCTTTTCTAAAAAGAAATATGGTTAAGTGAATAGTCACTCTAAGTATCTCTTATTTACAGGATTTGTTTGTGCATTAAAAATTAACCCCTGGAGAGTATCATCTCAAACGTCTCTGCTCACTCTGTCTTTGGGGAAATGCTCTAGAGAGAATGTAAAAGCAATCAATGAAGGAGTGGGGATGAGGTCAGAAAAATCTGTATTAAAGATGATGAATGGGGAGGTAGGGTGTGGAAAAGAAAGGGAGAAAGAGTTGCTATGCTATTTAACATTTTAAATCTTCTGAGTAATTTTAACGGTAAATTCGACAAGGAAACTGATTAATAACTGGGCCTCAGGTTTGCTTCTCCCCAAGGACCACTCCCACAGAGCGTTACTGTTGTTCAGTAGTAGTTCTCAAGGCGTCTCAAGGTGACAAAAACGACTATCTAACTACCTCAGGAGAATTGACGCCTTTGAACTGTGGTGTAGGAGAAGAGTACTGAGGGTACCCTGGACTGCTAGGAAAACAAACAGATTCATCCTGGAAAGGGTCAAACCAGGCGGCTCCTTGGAGGCAAGGATTCTAAGGCTCCGTCTAAACATACTTTGGACATGATGCAAGGAGGGACAGGTCCTTAGAGAGGGACATCATGATTGGGAGGGTGGAGGGACAGCGCAGAAGGAGAAGCCCTCTATGAGGTGGATTGATTCAGTGACTGGGGTAATCGGGATGGGTGTATCGGAGACGGTGGATTGGCACAGGACAGAACAGAGTTTAGGGCTGTTGTACATAGGGTCGCTATGAGTCGCAAGCGACTTGACGGCGCATAACAACAACAACTACCTCTTAAACCATGGACACCAACTCGAAGTGTCCCTGGAGAACAAGGCAAAGTCAGTCTTTATGGCTGCAGGCAACTATATCGACCTCCTGTTCAGAAGGTGTTTCAATTGAACAGAGAACTTTCAATCAGCAGTCAAGAACTTTAACCACTGCCCTGCCAAACTACCTAGAAGTTAATAAATCGCCACTACCATTATTTTAGTTATAACTTATGTACTTAAAATTTAAGCAAACTCTTTGGAACCACAATTAAGAAACAAATAGAGTAAGCATTTGAAAAGTCACTAAATATGGGAACCACCAGAGTGAAGATTAAGGCCCCGCAAATACATTCTTTATTGCTAAATACTGTAAAATAATGCAATGCATTTTTAGCAAGAACAGACTCATAGCAGAGACTAAAGCAAGGATTCAGTCAACTAAGTTACTGTTATTTGTATACTGTGTGTTCAAAGTAGAACAACTCCATACCGTTTTCAAGACCACGGCCTTTAGGAAGCAAATTGTCAGGACTATCTTTTAAGGTGCTTATGACGGCTTAGCACTGTCCACTCTTTGGTGGAGAGTCAATCACGTTGCCCTCTTTGCTGCCCAGGGACTCCTGCCACCCACGAACAGAAGGCACCAGCAGGTGTACAGAACTGAGAAGGCCTAGTTGTATTAGTGAAGAGGCAACAATTCTTTTCAAAGAGACTTTCCCCGCCTTCTTTCAAGTTCAGAGGGAAGCCAGGGCAAAAACTAGAAGTCTGAAAAGATAGCTAGATAGATAGATAGACAGACAGACAGATAGACGGAGATAAGAGATATCGCATATATCACAAAAGCATTTATTTTTTTTTTTGGGTTTTTTTTAAACTTTTTTTCTATATCTATAATTATATTTTATTAATTTTCATAAACATTTACAGAGATTTTGGGCTTCCACTCATTCATTGTTGCACTATTCTCTCTACCCTCCTCCCAGTTTGTTCTTGTCCAAATGCCACAGTGCTTGTCAAAGCCAGTTCTGATTAATCTTCTTTGTCGGTGTGTCCTTGCCATTCCCTATCACTCCTCCCTGAGAGAGACTTCACCCTGAGTCATAAGGAAAAGGGGATGGCGTATTCTCTTAGCTACTTCCTGCTGAAAAGGGACGCTGTGGGTTTCAGGGTGAAGCATTTAGATCAATAGCTCTATTTAATCCTGCTATGACAGGAAGTCTGTCTCAGTTTGATTATTTCATTTTAATCACTACACAATTAACAATGCTTCTCACAAACCTACTTAACAGTAGCCATGAATTCCCCCCCCCTTATTGGTTAATGCTGTTAGCACAAGTTTTAAGTACAGACGTAACTAAATAGGTAATATTCCCAATTTTCAATTTGTTTTATTGTCATTTGTTCCTGTGGAAGTTCGTCATCTCGGGGGGAAGCATGAAGCGCTCAGTGATAGAGGAGAGCACCTTCAGTCCAAGTGAATGTGTGATCTTGGGAAACTTTCCACAAAGAATTTTGTAACAGACACAAAGAAGGCTCAAATGCACCACACGTGATAATATTCAGAGCTTATTCTTGCATGCAACTCACATGTATGCAGTTGTTGTTACTTTCCTTAAGTCCATATTGAAAGGTAGTTTGATGAACAGAAGAGTTGACTGAGGGGATTTACAGGTCATGTTTGAGTGATACCCCTCTCAGCTGCTTCATGGGACAAAAATGGGCTCTCTCTTCCCATGCAAATTTACAGCCTCTCTGAAAATACGCTAGAAGGTCAGCTGAGAGCAAGTTCTGGCTCTACAGCGCACAACAACAGTTTCTGTTATTGTAACCTTAAGCTAAGTGTTTGGTATCTTAGAGAATCAACTTCCTCTCCTATATACATGAGATAATATCTACTGTTGTTGTTAGGTGCCATCAAGGCCATAGGAACAAATCATCTGGGGCCAATAGTGGTAAAACACCTGTCACTTCGTTGTATTGTGGAAGAGGTTTTCATTTGCTACTTTTTTTTCTCTATTGTTCACAGGGTTTTCAAGGCCTGTTATTTCAGAAGTGAATGACAAATCCTTCTTTCTACTCTGTCTTCACTTGGAAGCTCAGCATTGGTACAATATCTGACAAACATTTTAACCAAAAGAGCAGGTGATAGACAAGGAGATATAAATGTATATAAGCTATTAAAAGCACCAGGAAACAACTTCTCAGATACAAAACCTGCCAAATAAACAATAGCATATGCTACATATGCCAATCTTGTTCACCGGTTGAGAAACAGGAGGACTTGAAGTGTTTGCTGCAGAAGAACAAGGACTACAGTCTTCATTAAGGATTGCATGTCAACATCAAAAAAACAAAGATTCTCACCACAGGGCAACTGGCAGCATCATGATAGATGAAGGAAAGGTTGAGATTGTTAACAATTTCCTCTTCCTTGCATTCACAATCAACGCTCTCAACAGTAGCCACAAGAATATCAAAAGAGTTGCTTTTGGAGAGTCTACTCTCAGGAGCCTCTTCAAAATGCTAAAGACCCATGATATCAGCCTAAAGATTAAGATGTGTCTGATTCAGTCCATAGTCTTCTCAGTTGCTTGTTGTGAATCTGAGAGCTGGTTAACAGAAGAAGAATCAATGACTTTGAGTTGTGGTGTCTTTAAGTTGTGATGCTGGGAAAAAGTATTGAGCATAGCATGGAGTGGCAACATAACAAACAGGTCTGTCCCGTAGAGGGGGAAACCAAATTGCTCCTTGGAGGCAAGAATTTTGAAACTCTGTCTCAAATACTTTGGGCATGTTACCCAAAGAGACCAGTCCTTGGAGAAGGACATCGTGCTTGGAAGGGTAGGTGATCCCAGATGAGACGAATTGGCCTAGTTTCTAGGGCAGTGGGGGCAGGTGGGTCAGAGATGCCAAGGTTGGCTCAGGATAGGGCAGAGTTCAGGGCTATTGTTCATAAGGTTACTATGAGTTGTAGTTGACTCAAAAACACGTAACAACTTGTTTTCAGCAGAGGGAGCTCTGGTGGCCTAGCGATAAGGATCTGGACTGTTAGCCTAAAAGCACCAGGTTTGAATCCACAAAATGCTTCACTGGTGAAAGATGGCCTTTCTCCTTCCAAGCAATTAAACTGCCTCTAAAAATTCACTGGAGGGTCAGCTGGGTTGGTTCAGACTGATAGGTACACAGCGTCAACATCTTAGGTTAGAGTTTAGATGTGTATATGCTTGCTTGTTTGCTGTTTGTTCTTAATAGCCCAGAAATTATCTGTTTGCTCTGCAAGGGTAACTATGCCACCAGTGTTTCAAATGCCAGCAGGGTCACTCATTGTGCACAGGCTTGAGTTCCCACATTTTTTTCATTTCTTTTGTGTGTGTGTATCATCAAATAGGATCTGACTGGTACAGGAGATGATTGTCCCTTCTTCTCCATCAGAGCATCTGGTGGATTTGAACCATGTATCTCTAGGATTGCAGTGCAGAGTTCCCACATTAAGAGACAAAGAAGCAGGATTGGCCATCCACTTCTGAAATAATAGGCCATAGAAAACCCTATGAACAATACAGGAACATAATAATAGCCCACCTTTTTCTATTTTCTGAAGTAATTTATGTAGAATTGGTGTCAGCTCTTCGCTGAATGTTTGACAGAATTCACTAGTAAAACTATCTGGGCCACAGCTTTTTTTAGTTGGAAGTTGTTTACTACCTGTTCAATTTTTTCTTTTGTAATGGGTCTGATCAGGTGTTCTACTTCAGTCTGTGTCAGTTGAAGTATATTGTGGGTTTCTAAGTATTTGTCCATTTCATCTCGGTGTTCATATTTGTTTGAGTATACTTTTTCACAGTATTATATTGTTAATCATTTTATTACATTTGGTTCTGTTGTGACATTGCCCCTTTCACCTCTTATTCGTGTTATCTGCCTCCTTTTTTTTTTTTTTTTACTTTTCCTTTGTTAACTTTGTTAGCGGTTTGTCAATTTATTGACCTTTTCAAAGAACCAACTCCTGGTCTTGTTAATAGTTTCAATGGTTTTTCTGTTTTCTATTCCATTTATCTCTGGATAACTATAATATCAGAAGTAGAACCCAGAATGCAAGTCAGTTAAAAATGAGGAAAAACAGGTATAAACATCCATTAACAATTGGAATATGGCATGTACTAGAAAAGCTGGAAGTTGTAAAAAATTAAGTGAGGGACTGTTAAAATTATATAAAAACTTATATAATCAGATTTAGCACATATAGGAATCCCAGAACAGTTGATTGTGCTTTTGTGAAATCTGTCCTTGGATCAGCAGGCAGTCATCAGAATGGAGCAAGGAAACACTGCATGGTTCAAAATCAGGAAGGGTGTACACCAGAGATGCATTCTGTCTACATATTTCTTCATTCTATGTACTGAACAGAAGATCTGGGAGACTGGGCTCTATGAGGAGGAATGTGGTTTCAGGATTGTAGAAGACTCACCAACAACCTTCATTATGCAGATGACACATATATCCTATCAAAGACTATTTTACATAAGAGAAAGTGGTTAGGAGCGTTACTAATGATTAAGATTTAATCATACATTGTGGTGATGATTATTTTTACTTAGAGAACTCTTAGTACTCAATTTTTTTCTTTGCAAGTTTGGTCATTTAGTAATGCAAAATAAGACACAATTCCTGTCCAAAAGATAAAATAAACGCTAGTGTGCAGGAAACAGGAGAAAGTCTACAGAAGCTGCTTAAATTATACAAAGAAAGAGATAGGCAGATGAATACTTTGATGACCCTTGAATTATTTGTCGTGTTACACGCCGAATGAGATTGTTGTTGTTATGTGTCGTCGAGTTGCCTGCGACTCATAGTGACCCTATGTACAACAGCCTAAACCCCTGCTCTATCCTGTGCAAATCTCATTGCCTCCGACACACCTACCCCCATTACCTCAGTCAGTGAATCAATTCATCTCATCAAGGGTCTTCCTCTCCTGTGCCATCACAAGCATGACGTCTCTCTCCAAGGGCTGTCGTTCCTTACAATATATCCAAAGTATGTCAGACAAAGCTTCAGAGTCCTTGCCTCCAAGGAACAGCCTAATTTCACCCTCTCCAAGACGAACCTGTTAATTCTCTTAGAAGTCCATGGTATATTCAATACTCTTCTCCAACACAGCTGCTCGTAGACATCAATGTTCGATCTATCATCCTTAGTCATTGTCCAGCTTTCTAATGCATAGAATGTGATTGTAAAGACAATGACCTGGGTCAGGCACACCTTGGTCTCCAGCCTGTCATCATTGCTCTTCAGTACTGTGAAGAGGTCTCTGACAGCATCACAACACATCTTTCAATTTTCTGGCTGCTGATGCCAAGAGTGTTGACAGTGGAGCCAAGCAAACTAAAGCTGTGTACAATCTCAATCTCTTCACCATCCATCCTGAGGCTGTCAATTGGTCCAGTGGTGAGAATCATTATATTCTTGATATTGAGCTTCAACCTATATTGATGACTACTGTCCACCTTCTGCAACAAGTGCTAGTGTCCTCCTCCGTTTCAGCAAGCAGGTTTGTGTCATCTGCGCATAACAAGATTGTTGATGAGTGTTCTTCCAAGCCTGATGCCACATTTCTTCTCATAGAGCCCAGCCTCCTGGATAATCTGTTCTGCATACAGGTTGAAAAGGTATGGGGATAGGACACACTTCTGGTGTACACCCTTCTCAATTTTGAACCATGAAGTGTTACCTTCCTCTGTTCTGACAACTTTCTCCTGGTCCAAGTATAGGTTTTGCATAAGCACAATCAAGTGTTCTGGGATTCCCATTCTTCTCCAAGTTAGTCACAGTTTATTGTGATCCACACAGTCAAATGCCTTTGCGTAGTCAATGAAACACAGACATTCCTATGGTATTCCCTGTTTTCAGCCAAGATCCATCTAACAATTAGCTACAACATCCCTAGTACCACGACCCCTTCTAAACCGAGCCTGGACTTCTGGCAGTTTTCGGTTGATGTGCTACTCCAGTCGTTTTTGGTTTTTTATAATCTTCAGCAGAATCTTGTTTGCATGTGATACTAATGATACTGTTGGATAATTTCTGCACTCTGTCAACAAATATAGATCTCTTTCAGTCAGTTGACCTGGTGGTTGTCCTCCAGATTTCTTCACACAATGCAGTGAACACATTTAGGGCAGCATCTGCTTGTTGAGATAGATCAACAATTCCTGGGGCCTTGTTTTCTGCCAGTTCTTTCAGAGCAGCTTGAACTTCTTCCTTCATCACCACATGCTCTTGCTCATACATTGTTTCATGGAATTCTTCTGTGTCTGCCAATTCCTTTTGGTACAATGACTTCGTATACTCTTTCCATCTTCTTGTATTACTTCCTGGACCAGTTAATGTTCTGCCCAAAGCATTCTTAAGCATAGCAACTCGAGGCTTGAATTTGTTATTCAGTACCTTGAGCTTCAGAAATGCTGAGCGAGTTCGACCCCTTTGATTTTCTGACTCCAGCTCATTGCATATTTCATTATAATATTTTACTTTGTCTTCCCTCACTGTCCTTTGAAATCATCTGTTAAGCTTCTTAATATCTTTATTTCTTCCCTTTGCTTTGGCTTCTCAGCACTTGTGAAATATTCAGATTCTCTTCTGATATCCATCTTGGTCCTTTGTTCCTCCTCTGCCTTTGCAATGACCTTTCGCATTCTTCCTGGATAATAGTTTTTATATCCTCCCACAACTCATTTGGTCTTCATTCATTAGTGTTCAAGGCCTCAAACCTGTTCCAGAGATGGTTTTGAAATTCAGATGGAATAGACTCAAGGTCATATTTTGGTTCCTGTGGATTTGATGTAATTTTCCTTAGCTTCAGCTTGAGCTTGCATACGAGTATTTGGTGGTCTGTTCCACAATCAGCACCTGGCTTAGTTTTCACAACTGAAATTGAGCTTCTCCAGCAGTTCTTTTCACAGATGTAATTGATCTGATTCCTATGCATACCATCAGCTGAAATCCATGTGTATAGCCTGCATTTTTCTTATGAAATGTATTTGCAATGAATAAATCATTGATGGTGCAAAATTCTATCATTCTACCTCCAGCTTCATTTCTGTCACCAAGTCCATGTTTTCCAACTACAGATCCTTTTCTGTTACCAACTTGTGCATTCTAGTCACCAGTTATTATTAATGCATCTTGATTATATGGTTGATAAGTCTCTGACTACAAAAGTTGATAGAGATCTTCTCTTTCCTCATCTTTGGTTCTGGTTGTTGGTTCATATATCTGAATGATAGTGGTATTCACTGGACTTCCTTTTATGTGTATGGATATTACCCTGTCACTC
This sequence comes from Elephantulus edwardii, assembly GCF_000299155.1. Taxonomy (NCBI): domain Eukaryota; kingdom Metazoa; phylum Chordata; class Mammalia; order Macroscelidea; family Macroscelididae; genus Elephantulus; species Elephantulus edwardii. Next base: position 1,036,708 of record NW_006400079.1, on the reverse strand, counting down.
ACAATATTGTCTGTCAAGACAGATCTAGAAATGACTTTTTTAAGTATGAAGCAACCCCATTTTTCCTCAACTTTTCATCTCCAGCACTGTAGACCATATGATCATTTGGCTCAAAATGCCCCAAGCCAGTCCATCTCATTTCACTAATACCTAGTATGTCAATATTTATGCGTTCCATGAGATTAAGAAAATTGGTAGAGGGGCTGTCATGACAGTAGATACAGGAAAGTGTGGGGATATGTTCTTAGAAAACAAATACACTTCACTTAACATGGACTTTGCATTTGGTAAATGGTGAGAAGAAAGTTGCTACCATGATGTATAACAACTTTTCCCAACATTGTTTAATAGATCAAGATTCTCTCTAAAAAAAAATAAAAATTATGTAAAAATTTTAAAGTAATAATTATTTAGAAGGAAAAAATCTTGGTAAATTCCACTTAGAGCAACTACTCTTGTATGTGAGACAGATAGATACATATAATAAGGAACTCCGGTGGCCTAGTGGCAAGAAGCTCTGTTGCAATCCTGAAGGCACTTGTTTTGAGACCACCAGCAGCCCGACAGGAGAAGATGGGCCTTAATCCTTAACTGCCCCTGAAAACCCACCGAGAAGTCAGCTGTGGTTTGGCAGTTACTTTACAGTACACAACAACAACAAACAACAACTCCTCGAATGGTATCATTTAATGTCAACTACACTTTTTCTAGGACAATAGATAACAATTGCAGTTTCATCATCCACTGAGTTTGCACCAAACCTTCATGGGACCTCATGAAACATCTCTCAGGATCATTAGTTCTCGTGGAAAACCTTGGAGAACCCTTTGAAGAGGAGTCGTTAAACAGAAATTGAAAAAAATTTGAAGTGTTTGTGTTATGAGAATAACAGAGCACAACACAGGTCTACAAAGATTAATCTCCTAAATTGAAATGTAACAATGCAATGTTAGATCTATTTATTGGTAGGCTGTTGTAATTCTAGAGAGGAGGAATCAGGGTCTAGAATTAGGATGCAGTAGGAATGAGATCTCCATTAATATTCTAGTTCAAATAGAAGCCTTGTTTCCCAGTAAAAGAGTTCTCCCATAACTTCACATTTTGTTAAATATTCTACATTAAACACATAAATGTTGTTAATTTTTAAAATATAAGTTATTTGGGGGGAAAAAACGAGAAAAAATAATGCTATTCTGGAAGGCAAATTTTTAGATTTGCTATGAACACTTGATTATGTTTATGAGAAACCTATACTTAGACCAGGAGGCAGTTGTAAATACAGAGCAAGGAAACATTGCATGGCTCAAAATTAGGAAAGGTGTACACCAGAGACGCATCCTATCTGCATACCTCTTCATTCTATATACTGAACAGATCATCTGGGAGGCTAGGCTCTGTGAAAAGGAGTGTGGTATCAGGATTGGAGGAAGACTCACCAATAACCTACATTATGCAGATGACACAATCTTGCTTGCCCAAACTGAGGAAGTCCTGAGGCATTTGTTGCAGAAGGTCAAGGACTGCAGCCCTCAATATGGATTGAAGCTCAACACCAAGAAAACAATGATTCCCACCACTTGGCCAATTGGCAGGGTCATGGTATTTGTTGGAGAGATTGAGATTGTTAACAGCTTCTGCTTGCTTGGCTCCACAATCAACTCTGGGCTTCAGCAGCCAGGAAATCAAAAGATAAATTTCCCTGGGAAAATCTGCTGTCAGGGGCTTCTCCAGAGTACCGAAGAACAATGAGGCCAGTCTAGAGACTGAGGCATGCCTCATTCAGGCCGTGGTCTTCACAATTACATGCCATGCATCAGAGAGCTGGACAATGACAAAGAACGATAGAAGAAGTGTCAATGTCTTTGAAGTGTGGTGCTGGAAAAGCGTATTGAAGATACCATGGACTGCTAAGAGAATATATCTGCCCTGGTGAGGGTGAAACCAGGCTACCCCTTGGATGCAAGGATTTTGAAGCTCCTTCTGACATATTTTGGGCATGTTGCAAGGAGGAACCAGTTCTTGGAGAAGGCCATCATGCTTGGAATGGTGGAGGGACAGTGAAAGAGGGCAAGGCCTTGGATGAAATGTATCGACTGGGGAAATGGTAAGTAGGTGTGTTAGAGACAATGAAGTTGGCTCAAGATAAAGCAGGGTTCAGAGCTGTTGTACCATGAGTCGAAGTCAACTCAAATGCACTTAACAACAACGTGAGTAGAAAATACAAAACTCAATAGAATTTTTTCCTCTTTTCTGTTGGATTTTATCCTTTAGCTCATGCCTCTCAAATACTCTTGGATTACTCACTCCATTATGAGATAAATTATCACATGCCATTTTTTTAAATACACATAATTTGTGATGGACATTTGGGCTATTTCCATTTACTTGCTATTGTGAATAATGTAGCTATGAACACAGGTGTATAAATCCCTGTTTGTGCCTCAGTTCTAATTTCCTTAGGGTATGTTTCCAACAGTGTAATACCTGCGTCATGGGGATTGTTATGTTCAGGTGTTTGTTTTTTAAGAAACACCAAACTTACTTGTAGAGTGGTTGTACCATTGTATAATCCCACCAGCAGTGCACAAGAGTTCCGATCTCTCCACATCCTCACCAACATTTACTGCTTGCCATCACCAAAAATGCACAACCAGGTGAAGAAAAAATTGATAAATGGGACCTTCTAAAAAGTCTGTGTGTTTCAAAAACTATTTTCAACAGGATAAAAGTAAAAAAAATTATAATAATTTCATTTAAATGAATCCAGATTTAAAGTCTATCTTTCTTGCAAGAACTTATCACAGGGTAGTATTGTAATATTTTTCCTCCTTAACCTCTTTCCTAAAGAATGCACTCCGGGAAAGTTTGGAGAAAAAAACTTTTTTTTCCTATATTTTATTAATTTTAATAAACATTTACAGAGATTTTGGGTTTCCATTCATTCATTGTTGCACTATTCTCTCTACCCTCCTCCCAGTTTGTTCTTGTCCAAATGCCACAGTGCTTGTCAAAGCCAGTTCTGATTAATCTTCTTTGTCAGTGTGTCCTTTGCCATTCCCTATCACTCCTCCCTGAGAGAGACTTCACCCTGAGTCATAAGGCAAAGGGGATGGCGTATTCTCTTAGCTACTTCCTGCTGAAAAGGGACACTGTGGGTTTCAGGGTGAAGATCTCTCACTACTCTAAAGGGCCCCTTTGGCAGTAGGAAACACATAGACTATTATGGAGATTGATTTTGGGATTTAGATGCACTCTTATTGATTGTGCTTGGCCGTACATGTTCATATCCTTGAAGATGTATCATGGGGGTGTTGCAACCTAGAAGACACAAATTTAACTAACAAGTTATAAGTACATGAGTCCAAAAATTATGGAAAAGTAAAAGAAAAGATTCTTTCATTGTTTTACAAACCCTCCCCCAGGTCCCCTCCACCATGTAGCCCTCGCTCTAGTCTCCTGTGATGACAGAAATACCTAGTTATATATCTCTTTTAAACAGTTTTCTCTCTCCTCTGTTTCAGTGCAGTATACATTATTGAACCCATCTTACTCAGTCTCTCCCCAGCCCCAAGGACAGTCCCATTTGGAGAAAAAAACTTAAAATAGCTTTGCCTCAGGACACTAGAAATCAGAGGCAAATATTTTGAAGACACAAATAGCTATGTTTAAACAATTACAACACTTCATTTATCACTCATCACCAAGAAAAGTGGGATTTTTTTTAAGTAAAAAATTCCAAGTAATGGATACTTATCATTTCAGATGCCTCTTCCCCCCATCTCAATCACTTTGAAGGAAATCTTCGGAAGTGCATTCTATATTTCTTTCGATTTGGACTAGTCGTCTTGTTGTTATGTGCTGTCTAGTTGCTTATGATTCATAAATAGCAGTCTTATTAACAATATTTTCTTCCAAATTTTGATTCCTTGAGGGCTCTATTATTCCTATTTTTATTATCCAAGTGCCAACCCTCATGGAACATTAATACATAAATATACAAGCAAAAATATTTCTGTAATTGTATATAAAGTAAAAAAAATTATCTTAAAGACAACTTTGTGACAATTTTATAGTCATTCAGAGATATTTTACTCATATCTAGTATGTTGGTTTGGTTGATTACTGTCGAGTCAAGCACGACTCATAGCAACCCTATGAACAAAAGGCCTGAAGCCTTTCTAGAACTATCATCGTTTATCAAAGTTCATAGAGTTTCCAGAGGCATGTTATTCAGGAAGTGGATGCTGTTCCTGCTTCCAAATAGTATATTGATTGACTAAAAATGGTTGAAGTTACAGGATTACAATCGCTGAATAAGTGAAATATATCTTTAAAGTTCTGGTACATTTGTAAATGAAATACTTCAATTTAGTTTAAAAAAAAAAAACAAAAAAAACAAGGAAAGCCTGACAATGAATTAATCAAGGTTTTAAAGAGTTTTGGCTGTGTGGAATGATAAGAGCTCTGTGAATGTTTTACTAGCTGCTACAGAGGAAGTTTATTTTTCTAGTCAGACATTCCTGTCTCTCACTGCACCCTACACTTCTCCATATTATGGTTTGTGTCCTGTTTTCTTACAAACTTGTTGGTTAAAATCTTTCTCTACATCCAGAAATTTTTTTTAAAAAAAAGTATTTTAAAAATAAGAACATGACTATTGAACAGACACAGAGATGATATCCAAGATATGCTTCTTTCTAGCCATAATTGAAAAGGTAATTTCAGGCCAGTTTAAAAATAGATGCATGTAAGAAATGGAAGGGCAGTGAGAAATATTTCATTCTCACTGTTCTAGTCCTTAAGGGAATCTGCCAGAATTCAAGAAGAACATAAGGTGAAAATGAGCGACTAAGTTCTAACGCTATCACAACTTTCTCTGTTGTTGTTATTATTAACATTATCAATAGCATTTCCTTTTTTCATTTTTTGTATTTTTAATGTCATTTTTTACTTCAATATTTTTATTTGCCCAATTCAATGACATTCATTCAATGCATCACGTTGTGCAGCTTGTTCCAATACTTTTTACAGAGGAACAATTTCCGTTCCCTGAAAGACAGAAGGAAAGTAAGATTTTAAGTATGAAGATGACTGTGAGAAGAAAATCTGCTTGAGGCAAGCCTGTTCCCAGTGCCACCATACACACGACGGAAACTGCTCAAAACGTTTTCAGGTCTTATGGAGTCTCACGCCCTGATTCTGACAAGCTGGCTCTCTTTTTATATTGTTTGAATTGGCATTATTGTACTTTAATGATCTGAAGAGGTCTTTAACAGCAGATATTCCCAATGCAATATGTCTTTTGATTTCTTGACTACTATTACCATAGGAGGACCTGAAGCACCTGCTGCAGAGGGTCAAGGACTGCAGCCTGCAATATGGATTGAGGCTCAATGTCACGAAGACAAAGATTCTCACCACTGGAACAATCGGCAGCATCAGGATGGATGGTGAAGAGATTGAGATTGTACACAGCTTTAGTTTGCTTGGCTCCATAGTCAACAGTCTTGGCACCAGCAGCCAGGAAATTAAAAGGCGCATTGCCATGGGAAAGTCTGCTGTTAGGGACCTCTGAAGAGCAGTGGTGTCTCTCTGGAGACTAAGGTGCGTCTGATACAGGCCATGGTCTTCGCAATCACCTGTTATGCATCAGAGAGTTGGACAATGACCAAGGAGGATAGAAGGAGAACTGATGCCTTTGAGCTGTGGTGCTGGAGAAGAGTACTGAGAATACCATGGACTGCTAGGAAAACAAATAGATTTGTCCTGGAGAGGGTTAAACCGGGTGGCTCCTTGGAGGCAAGGATTCTGAGGCTCCGTCTAACTTACTTCGGACATGTAGCGAGGAGAGACCGGTCCTTGGAGAGGGACATCATGCTTGGGAGGGTGGAGGGACAGTGCAGGAGAGGAAGGCCCTTTATGAGGTGGATTGATTCAGTGACTGGGATAATTGAGATGGGAGTGTCAGAGACAGTGCGATTGGCTCAGGACAGAGCGGAGTTTAGGGCTGTTGTACATAGGGTCGCTATGAGTTGCAGGCGACTCGACGGCACATAACAACAACAACAACAACAACATTACCATAGGTGCTTATTGTGGATCCAAGTGAAATGAAATCCCTGACAGCTTCAATGTTTTCTCCATTTATCATCATTTTGTCTATTGGTGGGTCTAGTGGTGAAGAATTTTGTTTTCTTGGTGTTGAGACATAATCCATATTGAAAACTCTAGACCATTTGCAGCAAGTGCGTCAAGTGCTTTTCACTATGTACAAGTAAGATTGTGTTATTTGCATAACACAAGTTGTTGATGTGCCTTCCTCCAATCCTTTTGCCATATTCGTCTTCATATAGTCTAATTTCTTAAAGTATTTCCTCAGCATAGATTGAATAGACATGGAGAAAGTATATTAACCCTGCATCTGGAGGGAAATCCAATCTATAACAGGACTAAATACAATTCTGGTTTCAAGTTGCTGTATTGAAGGTTTCTATGGGCAGGGTATTGAAACAACACATGAGGCATCAAAAGAAGATGGAAAAAACACAAAGCCACAATACTAAAAAGAAATGGTCTGTATTCAAACACTTCAGGAAATAGCACATTATCAAGAACTAATGGTACTAAACATGACCCGACAGAGTGTGGAAATTATGGAACAATGTCATTGATACCACATGCAAGCAAGATCCTGCTGAAATTGCTCAAAGACATCTAATAGCAACTCGTAATGGGAATCCTTAGTACTTTCAGAGTAAGCTAATTCTTGTAGATCTCGTATCTTGGCAAAAGTAGAGTTTGAATCACATTTGTATCTGTGAACGAATCACTACAGAAGAAAGGAATCTAATTTCCTCGATATTTATCTTACTTAGGGTTGGTGTACATGGAAAACCAACTCTCCTTAACTCAATGAGTGGAAACAGAGGAATGTAATTCATAATTCTCTTCAGGTAATCTCAGGAGGTAGTTCACTTTCTCAGAGAAAAATTATTAAATATATTGTTTAAAGAAGGGAAAATCATGAACACTGGTATACACGTCTCTGTTTGTGCCTCAGTTCTCACTTTCTCAGGGTATATTTCAAGTTGAGTCATATAAAATTTCTATGTTCAGCTTTTTGAGGACGTACCAATCTGCCTTCCAGAGTGGTTGTATCACTGTACAATCCCACCAACAATGTATAGGACCACATGCTCTCCAACATTTATTACTTGCTATTCTGTTCCTAGAGTGAGATGGTATCTTATTGTGGTTTTGATTTGCATCTCTCTCATTGCCAGTGATTTTGAGCTTTTCTTCTTATAACGTTATTCACCATTACAAGAACATGGAAACAGCCCAGATTTCCAACCACAATCAAATAGATTGAGAAATTATGGTACATTCGGTAGGTGCAGTGATTTCGTAAATTATTACCTAACATGGGAGAGACTGGAGAGCATTACTAGGTAAACTAGCTCAGTCCCACAAGGCCAAACATTGTATGAAACCATGGTTGTAGAATGACTATGATGAGCCAAGGGGTGAAGAAAGAGGGGGAAGAAAAGTAATAAGAATGTGTGTGAAGAAGGGATTAATCGTGAGGTTGTACAATTTGATGGGGGGGTGAGGGAAATTGGAAGAATCTGATCTGAAAAACAGTGTATTCAAATTTTGTAAATAAACTAGTATAATAATTTAAAAAAGGGAAAACCAGTAAAGGAAAAGCAACAGGACCCCAAAGACTTGACTTCTCATGCAAATAAAAACGTCTTTGCCTCTTGTCTAATGGAGAATACAGTATACGTGAGCACAAGGCTATGGGCGTCTCTCTGAAAGGGCCAGATGAAGTAAGAATGGCACAGCCCCTCAGCACCCCAGACCAGGAAGCAGATAAAGAGCCTTAGCCTGGCTCCATGGTGACTGTAAATCCCCAGTAGCAGCAAGAGGTTTGTTTATTAGTTGCTGGCTCACAGACTCACAGTTCTAATACCAACAGTGGGGTTTATTAGGGAAGTGAGTGTGGGACTAAATTAATATCTCACAATACAATACAAAACCAAGCTTTAGCCCAATAGTTCCAAAGCACAATACCTCAGCAAGTTCAGGTTCTGGTTTCAGTTCAGCAGTAAATCCAAATCATCCAGAAAGGCTTGTCTCAGACCAGTTGTAAGTCCTCTTCTTCAAACCTCCAGAGAGAACAGCCAAACCATTAACTCAGGCAAGCACAAATGCAAGGTCACACTTGCCACAGTGCCTCCACAGCAGAGCCACGGTTTCTCCAATGCCATTACCAGGGTCTTGCCAAAAGAATCTGCTCCAGTCTCCCTCTAATCTTAATGGCACAAGTCTGGCCTGCTTCAAGTGTTGCTGCACTGGGTGTGTAAACACCCTCGTTCTCTTTTCGTAGTCCCACACCTGCTGATAGTTGGCCAGACCATGCTGATTTGCAAGATCATGTGTCGGCAGTTAAGGTAGCTGGGGACCAGAGGAAGCGAACTGGAATGCCTTAAAAGGCTACCTTTTAGGCAAACATCTCTTCAGGAGTCATATTTCAAGACTCTATCCTTTCCAATGCTTTCTATCATTTTCTGATACCTGCCCCCTTTCGGGCTTCATCTCTTGCTTCCCTAACCACCCTTTTTACAGCTCAGAGAACCCAAATAGCACACTAAATTCAGCTCTATGGCTACAGTGTTATGACTCTACCTTCCGGCCTTTCCTTCCTCACTCCCAATTGAAATTCAATTATCATTTTCTATTGACTATAATCCTTCATTTTCCCATTTTGAATACTTTTCCTTTTCTTCTCTATGTTTCCTTTAAACTATATTATTGTGGTGGTGGTGTTTACCACAGAGTCAGAACTGACCCACAGCTGACCCTCCAGCAGGTTTTCGGAGGTAGTTAATCACACAGGAGGAGACTGCCCATCCTCCTCTAACAGAGCAGCTGGTGATCTTTGGGTTTGCAGTGCAGCTTCTTACAACTAGGCTACCAGAGCTTCCAAATTATCGTATTGCCTTCAGGGCAAGGTCTACTTGAGGTGATGCAGTTTAAAGGCTTTATTTTAAATATTTTAATGAAAGGACTTAGGAGATTCTGCCCTGGCTAGGGAAGTGAAAAAAAAATATTGTAAGGCATTCAGAAATTATCAATGGTGGGACACTATTACTACATCTTGGCTTGAAACCTAGGCTGAGGTATAGCCAAATAGAGTCCATGACTATCAGTAAACAAACGCAACCATTCCCACTACTGTGTAATGGTTTTCCTATGTTATGATTTTTCTTTACCAAAATGTCTTTATTTTTGTAGTACTGTTGGAAGGTGCCATTAAGTCAATTATGACTAACAACAAACTAATGGGTAAAGAATTATATTGTTAGCCCAAAGACAAGTAGTTCAAATCTACCAGCTGCTCCATTGTTGTTGTTGTTAAGTGTCGTCGAGTTGTAGATAAACCATAGCAACCCTCTGAACAAAATACCTGAACATTTGTATAACTTTCATCATTTTTCCACATTCATAAGAGCTTGTTTTAATTGGGAAGCTCCACCAAACACTGTCTACCATGGGTAACCATTATAGGTATTGGACACATTTGTTTCACAGTGTTTACCATCACAGCAACCACCAGTTACCTCTGTACAGCAAATGGACAGACCAGTGCTATACCACTTAGAAGAATGTTTGATCAAAAACTATTAAAACCAGGCCTGAAGGCCGCAGATTAAAATCACCCACCTTTAGCTTGGTAGCATCACTTTCTAGCCACTAAGCCAACAGAGCTCTCTCTATGTTGTTGTTGTTAAGTGCCATCAAGTGGTGGATGACTCATAGCGACCCTATGAACAAAAGACCTCAACACGTGTACAACTTTCTTAATTTCTCCACATTCAAAGGGTTTCCAGAGGCAAGCTATTTCAGAAGTGGTTGCCACTCCTGCTTCCAAGCTTGTTTTAATTGAAACATAGAAGAAAGATAAGTAATTATGTCCTGTGTTATTGACAGACTCTGAGTCGATTTTGATTCAATGGCACATAAGAGTAACAACAGCATGTACAATCTAGTGAGACGGACACGTGCTCAGTCCTGAACCATCATCAGACTCATTGCCATGTTTGAGTCCACTGTTACACCCACTTTGTCAATCTATCCCATTGAGGAGCTTCCTCTTTTCTCACTTACCAACCGTCACGTACTTCTCCAAGGATTATTTCCTCCTGAAAATGTGTCCAACTGCATGAGATGAAGTCCTGCCATCCGTCCATCTGAGGAGTCTGGTTAGACTTTTGCCGTGGGAGACTTGCTTTTCCTTCTGGTAACTTAGATATTCTTCACTAACATGGTTCAAGGACATTAACACTTCTTCAGACTTCTTTATTCATTGTCCAGATTCCAGGTGCCTCGGGTGTGACTGAAAATACCCTAGTTTGAGACAGGTCCACATTAGTCCTCAAAGAAACCTTTGTACTATTTTTAGCACTTTAAGAAGAGTTTTTGTTGGTTTTGGGGGGTTTTTGCTGGAAGTATGCCCAACACAATATATCATTTTATTCCTTGGCAGACATCTCCATGGATTTTAACTGCATAGTCACATAAAATGAAATACGTGGCCAAGTTCATTTTTTCCTCCCATTTGTCATGATGTCATTTGTTAGTCCAGTTGTGAAGATTTTTTTTTCTTTTGTTCACGTCAAGTTTGCCCTGACAGTTTTACAGGTTTTGATCATCATCAATAAGTGCTTTACGTCTTTGCCTTCAGTAATCAAGAGTTGTGTCATGAGTTTGTAATGGGCTTTTAATGACTTTTCTTCTTACCATGATGCCTTATTCTGGTTTAGTCCAGTTTTGTGGATTAGTTACTTATACAGACTGAATAAGTACAGAGAAATGATTCAACCTGCACCTGGACGTCCACCTTTTCTGACTTTAAATCTCACAGTATCCCCTCATTCTGTTTTAATGACTGCCTCTTAATTCATATACAGGTTCCATATGAATCAAATTTCTCTTTTGAATTTTTATTTTCAACGTTACCTATAATGTGTTACGATCTAAATAGTTTGACATTTTTACATAGTCAATTAAAAATGGGTATATATCTTTCAAGGGAACTCTAATAGTCTAGCAGTAAGGAGTCGAGCTTTCAACCAAAAGTCAGGCAGTTCGAACACACCAGTTACTCCATGGGAGAAAGATGAGCAATCTCCTCCCATGCTGTTTACAGCTTCTCTAAGCCCACTTGAGGTCAGCTACAAGATGCTTTCTAACTCAACAGCAGTGAAAGAGCAAGAGAGAAACATCTTTCTGCTATCCTCTGCTTTCAACTGAAGACCTTCTGCCATCAGCAATAATATCTCTCATTCTCTGTCCTCCTAGAACTCCTGCTTTAGTTTCTGAAAATTCCCTGGTGCTGTACTGCTGCAATCATTTTTATTAGCAAAATAAATAAAGCAAAACTTGATTTACTTGTGATAGAAATGACAATTCTACAATTCTTGGAGCCTAGTTTTTCACCTATATGTTCGCTGCTGCTCTAAATCTTCCTTGAATATGATCTGTTCTTGGTTATACGATATATTCTGAAATTGGTGAACACTGGAAAATTCACTTTGGAAGACTGTATCTTTAGACCCTTCTTTATGTCCTTGTATCATTGCTTTTTGTATCACTCAAAATTTTGTCAATATTGCAACTTGAGACTTAAGTATTTTATTCTGTTCTTTTATCTTGGGGAAATCCCAAGAATGCTCTTCCCTTGGGTTTTCTAATAACAAGTCTTTGCACATTTTATGATATTATTTTATATTATCTTGTGATTTTATTTGAAAGCTTGTCTTTAAATCTTTTAGTTAATCATTTTCCCAGTTCACTGTTACTGCTGTATATTTAGGAGCAGAGTCTCTTCTGGTGTCTACTTTCTTTCTTGTCTTTACAGCAGCCCTTGTTTTCTTCATTTGTTGTTGTTGTTGATTGCCATCTAGTCAAAGTCAACTCATAGCAACTCTATAAACAAAAGACCTAATGCCTTTTCATAGCTATCTTTTTTCCTCCAAGTTCATAGAGTTTCCAGAGGCATGTGGTTTAGCAAGTGGATGCCACTCCTCCTTCCCGGCCTGTTTTACAACTGGGAGCTCCACCAAACACTGTCCACAATGGGAAACCGTTATGGTATTTGATATCCTTATGGCACAAGGTTCAGCATCATAGCAAACCCAGAGAGTACCAGAGGAATGTTTATCTGTGGTTCATTGACAATGAAAGGCTTTTGACTTTGTGAGCCACAACAAACTGTGACTAACTCTGAGAAGGAAGGGAATCCAGGAACATTTGCTCATGTTTTTGTGAAACCTAAACTTATACCTGGAGGCAGTCGTCTGAACAGAGCAAGGAAACACTGCACGGTTTAAAATCAGGAAGGGTGTGTGCCAGGAATATGACCTACCTCCATACGGGAGGCTGGGCTCTATGAGGAGAAATGTGGCATCAGGATTGGAGGAAGAGTCACCAACAATCTGTGTTATGCAGATGATCCAGCCCTGCTTGCTGAAACTGGGGAGGACCTGAAATACTTTCTGTGGAAGGTCAGGGACTGCAGCCTTCAATATGGATTGAAGCTCAATATCAAGAAAACAAAGTTTTTCACCACTGGGCCAATTGGTAGCATTATGATAAATGGTGAAGAAATTGAAATTGTTAGCAGCTTCAGTTTGCTTGGTTCCACGATTAACACTCTTGACATCAGCAGCCAGGAAATAAAAAGGTGTATTGCATTTGGAAAGTCTCTAAAGTACCGAAGAGTAACGATGTCATTCTGGATACTAAGGTGCACCTCATACAGGCTATGGTTTTTGCAACCACTTGCCATGCATCAGAAAGCTGGACAATGACTAGGGATGATAGAAGGAGAACTGATGCCTTTAGCTGTGGTGCTGGAGAAGAGTATTGAATATACCATGGACTGCTAAGAGAACAAACAGTTTTTTCTTGGAGAGGGTGAAACCAGGCTGATTCTTGGAGGCAAGGATTCTGGAGCTTTGTCTGACATACTTTGGACATGTTGCAAGTAGGGACCAGTCCTTGGAGAAGGATATCATTCTTGGGAAGGTGCAGGGACAGTGCAGGAGTGGAAGACCCTCAATGAGATGGATTGATTCAGTGATTGAAATAATAGGGGTAGGTGCGTGGGAGACAGTGAGATTGGCAAAGGATAGAGCAGGATGTAGGGCTGTTGTACATAGAGTCACCATGAGTCGCAGGTGACTCAACAGCACATAAAAACATAGGAAATAGTCCTGCAAAGATGCACACTGACTTAGAGTGATGGTGATCTTAGGGAGAAGGATCATATTAATGAAAACTACAGTGGGTAAGGCTTTTTTCCTGTACCATTATAATGAAAACATAGCACCTATAAGTATTTTTAATTGTACATTTTTTTGTTTTAAAAATAATCTCATAATAACTCCCTGAGGTGGTCATTTAAAGTTTGTTTTACAAATGAGAAAACAAAGTTCAAGACTAATGACTAAAGTATCTAGGCTAAATAGCTGTTGAAAAATTAATTCAGACTAATTGTAGGACCTCTAGATTAGATTCTTTGTCTCTAGATCACAAAATCTTGCTTTTTTGCACTGGTCAGAATCCCTCTAGAAGAGAAATGCAAGCAGTTATTATTTGCCTATTAAAATCATGAAAGTAAGGAGACTGGATAATAAAAGAAACAAGACCCACATAAAATTCTGAAGATTATCAACATTTAATGAATGAATACGGTTAAAGAACCCTGTATTGCTATGTACGCAGAAGGAGTACTTGGAGAGGGCAAAGGCAAAAACTGGAGTGCAGAGAACACTTCAAGGAAGGGCAAGCGGTCAACTGCGGCTTATGCTGTAAGTGGTCAAGGAGGAGGGATTTAGCAGGAGGTCACTTGGTGACTTTGTCATGAAAGGTTTGGTGAGTGGATGAAGCTGAAACCCGCACGCAGAAGAACGAAGCATGAAATTAAGATGAGGACTTGAAAGAGATTATTGCCAGCAAGGCCAGATGGGGAGGAAAGGAAAGTAATGGGGCAATTCAGTTAGAGAAATGAGGAGGAGGAGGAGGAGGAGAAGGAGGACTAGGAGGAGGAGGAGAAGAGCCCGAGCATAGTCACAAGCCTGAAGCACAAGAAATGCTTAAATTAGTAAAGCAGGGGTTGCCCCATCCAGGTTAAAAATGACGTAAATGAAATTATCCACAAATACAGAAAAGCGTGCTTTCTTATGTTTAACTGAATCTTTAAAGACCCAAGGGCCTAGTCTTTTATAATAAACTTCAAATACAATAATATTTAAAAGCTATCTAAACACATAGAAGAGATCTCTGGTGGCCTAGTGGCAAGAAGCTGTGCTGAAATCACAAAGACAAATGGTTTAAGGCCACCAGCTACTCCGTGGGAGAAGGATGGGCAATATCCTCCCATGAGATTAACTGCCTTTGAAAACTCGCCGGAGGGTCAGCTCTGGGTCAGTTCCAAATCTACAGTCCACAACACAGCAACAAACACATAGAAACTAAGTTATTCACGTTAATAGCTTTTCCTCAAAGCTTTTGCTATCAACAGCTCATCAATCCATATAAAATCAGATGTTGATGGCGCTCCAGAGTTTGTTATTGTCTTTGTCACCGGTGATAGTCGTCATACTTATTTCTGTTTTCAATTTTTACAAATCACAATAAGTATAAACGTAATTATTGTTGTTGTTGTTGTTGTATGTGCCATCAAGTTGCTTGTGACTCATAGCGACCCTATGTACAATAGCCCTGAAACTTGCTCTATCCTGTGCCAACTTTATTGTCTCTAACATACGTACCCTCTTTACCCCGGTCACTGTGGGTTTGATGGGTTTTTGCTTTTGGAAAAATACATTGAGCACTAGTTAGAGGAGTTAATTGTATCTGCTGATAAGTACTTCTTTGGCCACAACGTCATTTTTTTATATCATGGTGGGTGATACCTCCAGGGTGCCTTTGGTAGAGCTGGGTCCTCTTCCTTCATTCAAAGAGTTTGAGATCAAGCCTGAGAGAAGATGGCAAGACATCAGCATAGCATGCATGAAGATCCTTGGGGAACTCATCATGGGCCATGTCCAGCATGAACTTGACGTCCTTTTCTACATGGACGTGGACCAGGAGTGGCAGTCTGTGGAAACTCTATAAACTTTGATAAACAACAGTAGTTCTAGGAAGGCTTCAGGCCTTTTATTCATGGGGTCAATATGAGTCATGTTCAACTCAATGGCAATCAACAACAACAACAACAACAACAATGGACGTGCATCAGGTTCTCCAAGACAACTTCGGGGTGGAAACCCTAGGTCAATCAGAAGCTCAGATGCAGGCCTGGTGGTACAAGGCAGATCCCGGTGAGTTTACCTATAAGAGGTGTAAAATGTCAGCACATACATTCCATGTAGCCAAGGGGATTTTTATTACCACACAGCCATTTTTGGAGGAACACCCACAAATCTTTTAAACATTACCCAGGAGTGCTTCAAGAGAATCCTCCAGGACAAGAAAAATAACACAGAATGGCATGATGAAAGCCATCTAAACAATATTTCTTTCTCAACAAACCAATGAAAATCTTACCACGAGAACACTTCTGAGATTATCACATAGGCTTGCCTTCAGATATTAAAATTGTCAAGGTATCTTGGCAAATAAAAGAGTATAATTTGGTTCAGAATAATGTTTGACTTCTAATTGTACCAACAAATTTCTAAATTTGAGAAAATATTATTCTGCTTCCTCAGAAAAAGAACACTTCATTTTAACTATAAATAATGTACACTGCATTAAAACCAATGAGGGAGAGAACTGTTTAAAAGGGATCTATAATTAAATATTATTGTCAGGACCGGAGTCCAGAACAAAGGTAGCATAGTCGAGAGGACTTGGAGGGGAGGGATTGAATAACAATGAAAGAAATTTTTTTCTTTTACTTTTCAAAAAGAAAAGCGAATTGAGGAGGAGTGGACAGGGAGAAAAGTGCAACAATGAATGAACGGAAATCCAAATAAAAAGGAAAATGCTAACAAAATGACAACAGCAAAGGTATACTATTTCTTCTTGAATCTTTGAACTTTGTAATACGGGAGAATGAATCTATAGTAATCAGATATAAATTTTCATTAATGTATTATCTACTATAGTTTGAAGAGAAATACTATGGGCTGAACCAGAAAAAAACCAAACAAACCTGATTTTAAGTTAAAGGGGGAAAAAAAGAAGCCAGAAATGCTCTCTATGTGTCAGATAACATACACAGAAAAGTGTGCTGAGGAATGTGGTTCATAATGAGAGCCTCTTAGGAGCCAGGGGATGTCCCTTCAATGTCGTCCTTGTCCTTACGAGTCTAAAGAAGCATAGAATTATTTTGCAGTAGCAGAACTCTTAACAAGGACTAAGAAGATGATCTAATTTGGAAATCCTCAAGACTTTTTTTTTAAGACTTTTTTTAATAGCAAATTGTGCTGGACTTTTTGTAGCCTTATGTTCTTCTCTCCTCCGGATATGGTTTGGCTTTGACATAAACAATTGATAGAAATTCCTAATGAACATCTTGGTGTGTGTTAACAATCACATTGCGACAGAATGAAGCAGTGGGTGGTCAGCCTGCAGTGAAAACAAAGCCCAAAAGTTGAGTGAGCATTTCGTGAAATAGCAAAGATTAACCGGAGAGAGGGGCCATAGAACACTGTGGGAAGTGCCCCCTAAGAGGGCTCAGTGCACAGACTTGGCACGTAAACACCTTATGTCTCAGACGGTGAATTGGAGACATTATGGGTGATCTCCATCTTCTTTGATCCAGTGACTACCTGAGTGGCAGAGGCTTGAATGCACGTTGCTTTTTGTTTTGCCCAAGTTATAGTCAATTTGCCAAACTCTACAGCTTGCGTCTTCCTATCCTTGGTGAGACGTGGATCGTGTCAGAGCAAGCAAAATCCTGGATTGACGAGGACAACAATGAACTGTGGTTCCCAGACCTATATTCATCACAGAACAGTCAACAGCAAGGCCTGCCAACTGCTTTAACTCTCAAGGTCCCACAGCCCAGCCTGCCTAACGTGGGGGCAGAACTCAAGCACGGGAAGTGGAGGGAGTGCGAGGGGGGCTAGAGAAAAAGTCCTGCCATCAAAGAACCTCTCTTTGTCCCCTGCCCCATTTGCATTTCCAGAGGGTACCAGCCAGCTGATTTAGAGACAAAGTTAATTGATTTTATGACAAATGACGCAGTAGAAAAATGGCAGTAGTAGTAGTCCATTCAGGACTAAACAGCATAATATTCAGTTCCTTTCACTAAGAAAAGCTTGAGAAATCTCAGATGTTACTCAAAGTTAAGCAACTCATAATAAAGGAAGATGGGGCAATATTTATATATACACATATATTTTTTTTTCCCCCTTCAAGTTTAGTTTAAGTCATTTCACGCCATTTATTTAAAGGATTTGCACTGGTTTGATGTACACCTACTCTTCAGTTATCACATGCTTTGGTTACAAAACTAAGGTGGTTTAGTGGAAATTGGATTACGTGAAAATAGAGGATGGCTACGTCATTATATCACTGCCAAACCACTAAGAATAATGGTGCATCCAATTTGACTCAAACTTAACCATCACAACTGATGTTACTCTTGCCTTGACCCTGGGCATTTGTCAGTGTCTGGTGTACGTAGTTAATACACAAAATAGGCAAATAGCTGATTTTCCCTGCTAGTGGATGCAAACTGTCAGTTAACAAAATACTCTGTAAGTGATGAATAGGTAGATAGGCAACGTGATTCTTTGGCAAAGTGAAACTGACTGTTTTTTCTGCTGTCTCTTTAATCCTTGCCAAGAAACCCTCACAACTCAACCAAACCCCCAAATCCTGAAGATAAAAACTTTGAAGAAAGGAAAAGGAGACCCTAATGCCATTTAGGAATCATTCTTTTTGATAACGCTTCTATAATTTCTTTTCTTTTCTATGAAGGTTGTCTTGAATCCGTTCTGAATTAGAGAAACATTAATGTTTTAAATCATATACCAAAGAAATTATTTATACTGAAAATTTAGAGAAAAGGGGTATTGTTTACTTTTGAGGGAATTTCCTGATTTTTTCATTTAAATTTAAACCTCAGGTGAACAAATTCAACAGCTCATTTGTGATTATTCTGAAATATTTTTTAAAATAAATTTGCTGATTTATATTTAAATAATTTTTGTTCTTGATAAAAAAGAATATCATCCATGATGAGTACAAAAGGTCATTAAAAAATAGAGGGGGAAGAAAAGAAAAAATGGGTCTCAAAAGAGATTCCCAATATTGCACTAGAATGTCAAAAAGTCAAAACAAAAGAAAGAGATTAAAAAGTTAAAGACTTGAACAGATTTCAAGGGGAAGTCTGTGAAGACAAAGCATAATAAAATTTGCAAAGAGCTGGAGTCAGAACATAGAGAAGAACTCAATTGGCCTTTCTCAAGCTCAAGGAATTGAAGAACAAATCAAGCCTTAAATTACAATCCTTAAAGATGCTAGGGGCACAATATTGAATGTTCCAGGAAGTATCAAAAGAAGACAGAAGGAATATACAGAGTTACTGTACCAAAATGAATTGATTGAAACAGAATCATTTCAGGAAGTGTATCATGTGATCAAGAACCAATGGTAGTAAAGGAGGAAGTTCTAGCAGCTCTGAAGGAATTGGCAAAAATAAGGCCCCAGGAATCGATGGACAAACCAACTGATTTAACAAACAGATGCATCCTGGATACTGGAGGACAGCTACCTGGCCAGCTGACTGGGAGAGATCCATATTTATTTCCGTTCCCACAAAAAAAAAGTATATTTCTATTTCTATTTCTGTTTCTGTTTCTATTTATATTTATATGTACTCTAACAGAATGTGGAAATTATCAAACAATATCACTAATATCACATCCAAGCAAAATCTTGCTGAAGATTATTTAAAAAAAAAAAACCAAAAATGGCTAGAACACTATACAGGCAGAGAATTGCCAGAAATACAAGCTGAGTTTAGGAAAAGCTGTGGCACTAGGGATATCATTGCTGTCAGTTGAAACTTGACTGAAAGCAGAGAACAGACAGATGCCTATTTATGTTTTGTCAACTATGCAAAGCCATTTCACCGTGTGAATCACAACAAATTGTGGCTAACACTGAGATATGAAATCCCAGAACACTTGATTGTGCTCGTGCAAAGGCGTTCTTTTTATTGCCTTTTTGTAAATATTGTCTTCTAAAAAGCACAGAGAGGGGAGCTCTGGTGGCCTAGTGGCAAGAAGCTGCACTGCAATCCCAGAGGTACATGGTTTGAATCCACCAGATGCTCTGCTGGAGAAGGAGGGGTAGTGTCCTCCTGTACCAGTCAGATCTGATGTGACGGTACACACACAAACCAAAAAAAAAAAAAATTCAAAAAGCACAGAGAACACAATAATTTCTAAAGTCCAAAAAGGAGTTTTGGTAAAGTGAAGTTTGCCTAATCTCTAAAGTGTTCTTGTAATCTAACTCCTTCCTCTTCTCTAATGAATAAAGGAGTTTGAGAGGAACTGCTACACAACTGAAGCTTCCCATTTACTTTTTTATTCAGTGCCCTAGGAGAAGAAGGAAAATAATAGTTATTTGAAGGTGAGAACAGAATTTACTTTGTCAACTATTTTTATGTTTTGTACCATTGTCCCTTCTTTTCTTGTAAATATTTTCTTTTAGTAGTACAACCTGAGAAAACTAACCAATGAAATGTAGAGCATTGAAGGATCTGCTCTTTTTTTTTTTTTAAACATATGGTGAAGTGAGAGACCAGAGCTCTTGGATAAATAACAGTTTGAGTTTTGTAACGCTTTATCTGTATGTAACAGACAACTATTCATGAGAAAGGAAGTTTAAGACTTGCAGGTTTTTTTTAAAAAAAAGAGAGAGACAGGCAGAAAAGAAAACCACTACCCGGGTTCCAGGAAAATGCCTCCTTACTGATGCTTTTTGGTTTCTTACCTTTTACAAGATGTCTGCTGTCAAAATTAGATTTACACAAAAACAAGTTTATTCTTCATACATCAATTCAATGTTTAGCTTTTTGCACTGTTTTTCCCCCACTCACAGAGTAATAGTAAGATTTCTCCTTTTTCTCTGATTCTCATTTAACTACACAAAGATAGTTTCTTGTGTAAAGAATAATTTTAAGTTTCAGTAAGCTAATTTTTCTAAAGTTTGTTTTCACATATAAATATACATATACATTAATAATAAATCACACATGCATATTGGAGCCTGTTACCAAGATCCTAACTGTAAGTTTTATGAATAATTTACCATTTTATGTAGAATTTATAAAATATGATGACTGGTGTTTCACAACTTCCGTTTTGGGTTGACTCTCCTTTTACAGAGAGGAAAAAACCCAAAAATGACACAAGGGCGAACTCAAAAAAGAGCAGAGCTCTTTGAGGGGCTGTTTCAACTCATCTATTTAAGCAGCTTAGCGAGCAGCTGTGTAAAACGCACACAGGTAAGAAGAAAGGGTTATTTGCTATTTTTCTTTTAGACCAATTAGATTTCTATTTATATAAAAATAATAAAAACATTGACCAGAATATAAATAAATACGATGTGTCCATTAATGCTCTCAAGTTAATGGTCACTATGCGAAATTAAAAAATGTAACGATTTATGAAGCTTAACTTCACACATGAGATATGTGAGTTATAAAAAGTTGGGCCTTTTTAAAGCTTTCACTGATCTCTAAAGTGTTTTACCTGTAAGAGAAACTGTTTGCCTTTTATTTTATTTTATTTATTTTTGTCATTTTTTTCCCACACAATTTCATACTGAAAGAACCTCTTGATTAAACATAACGTTGACATTCTTCTCCTATCTACAAATTATTCCTAACAGTTGTAAACCATTCCACATGTCTGTATTTTTTTTATTAACTATTTGCCTAGTAAAAATTGTTGCACTTATCTTTAATCTCTATGACATACATCATTCAAAGTGTGGCTTTTCAGTATTTTTTTTCATAATTCAGTCACGACGATATATAAATCTTTTCAGAAATTTATTTATAAGGTGGAGTATTATTATTTTAAAATCAAAATACATTAATACAATCCTAGAAATTTACAGTTTTTCTAATGAGGTTAACTTGCATTTATACGTATTTTTAAATGGTGCAAGAGGAAAAAACAAAGAAAGATCACACTTTGGATCCATAATTATACAACAAACTATGACATTCATTTCATTAAACTCAGCAACAACTTTTTGATGGTGGTGGTGCCAATCTAGAGTAGCACACAAATTATTTTAAACAATTGTTTATCAAATCTATCAAATTTTATATCTTCCTTTTTAAAGCAGTGGGTCTCTTGATATTTTGGCTTACTAACATTATAGGCATTACAATATATAATTTATGCAAATTTGAAAAAAAAACCAAGAATTCAGTAATTGGAACTACTCATTAGGCATATTTAAGGACGTTTGGGTGGTTTCTTCTAAACATTTTTATAATTTACCCATTTTTAAAATGCAAGACACATTATTAATTTGCTCTATGAAACTTCATATTATAGATAACCCAATTAATATATCAGAATGTTTACCTAATTTGTTGTTGGTTTGGGGGTTTTTTTGGTCGATATAAATTCATCTTTCAAAAAAAAGAAAGAAAATATGTATGTTCTATTATTAATGCGTTTAATTTTTATCTTTTGGATTACCTATATCTGACATCATGCTGGCTGGTTCTATCATATTATTTGGTAGCTAGATATTGTTTAATATACTAAATGCTAATTGCTCTCTTTTTATTTTAAGAAGAAGGAAATACATTCAGGACATTAACCATTGGCTCATTTGACATCTTTAAGCAGATCACTTTTACAATTAAGGTGATAATTTTGACAAAACCATTAAATGTGTACATCTTCCTCTTTACGTGTCACATACTAATTAAGCATAAGTAGTATCTGTATTATATACTAATTAAGCACAAGTATGTGCAACAGAATTTGATTTTGTTACTTAAAGCAATGTTACTTGTAATACCCCTATTTAAGAGAAGATAGCTGTCATTTAAAAGTATTGCCCTAGAATTCTGGAAAGATACATTGTGCGGTTGTCACTTTTGTTGAGAATTCGTGATCTCTTGGAATAAGCAGCCTACTTCTAGATTTTGGCCCATAAATTTGTTGTTGTTGGGTACAATCGGATTGACTGCAATTTACACTGAGCCTGTGCATAGCAGGCCAAACACTGCCCAACCTGTGCCATCCTTTCAATCACTCCTGGCCTTGAGCCCAATGTCACAGTCACTGGGTCTGTCTCTAGCTCTTTAAAGATCTTCCTCTACGGTGCTGATCCTAAACTGTACCAAGAACAATGTCTTTCTCTAGGGACTTCTTAAGAGTTGTGTGTCATGGAGAAGAAATGGTCCTTCTTAATAACATGCCCAGAGCAATACATTTAGATGTTTTTGTTTGTTAGTCTGATTTTCTTTTTTTGAAATGTTTCTGTTTACCAAAACAATTTGATGGGGGGAGGAGGGGAGGTGTGAGGGAAATGAAAAGAATTTGTTCTTGAAAACAGTGTATTCAAATTTTGTAAATAAACAAGTAGAAATTTTTTTTAAATACCCAAAAACAAAAAAATGGGGGACACTTGTTCTTTGAGAGTTAACACAGACAAAGATCCTTGAAGAAAGCATTCTTGTCGTGAGTGGAATAGCAGACAGCAATGACTAAGACTGTTTTATTTTGTGTATTTTCATTACAGCAGCATTTTGGAATCTGCCCCCAAATCTTTTCTCAGTGTAATTAGATAGAATACTTAAAAAAAAATCATTTCTGCAAATCATATTTTGTTGTTTGAAATATAACATCTTTCAGTGTTTTGAATAAAGATTACATTAGTGACTCTCTTAGATACAGTAAAACAAAAAGGAAGTGCATTGTTACCCAGTCAATTCCAATTCACAAAACAGAACCTCCCTGCAGGGTTTCTCCTTCTGTAACTCTTTACAAAAGGAAACTGCTGGCGAGGTTGTGGAGAG
>NW_006400079.1:1008430-1012865 GCF_000299155.1 Elephantulus edwardii | reverse complement strand
CCTTCTGTGCAGGAGCTCGTGAATTCAAACTGCCACCGAATGTTTCACCACTAAGATTCCTGCTGAAAGTCTTAAAAGTCTAGTGTTGTGAAGTTTTAACACTGTCTTAATATGTGTTTGGAAACCATGGTTGTGTTTTAGTGTGTAGGTGATCTAGCTCAAACATCAGCCAGATAGTTGATGGCCGAGGTTGAGTTTGCTAATTTAGACAGTATCTCCAGCCTTCCTTAGGCATTTAGTCCACCCAAAATTGCTCATAGATTGTATCCTACTCTCAAAAAGCTTTTCTTTTCCAAATAATGATTTTACTTGGAAATAGCGATGCCATTTATTTTTACGTAGAAATCTGGGTTTCCAAAAGAACTTTTGAAACACTGTTATGTCTTCTTATCCTTCCCCCATGTTAAATTTGCAAGAAGAGCAGAAATTGCATTGCCTGAAAGAAAACAGCATTTTGAGTGCAAACTAAAAATAAGATAGCAAATTCTGAATTAAAAATAAATATCTTCTAAATCTAGGCAGTGTAGAGCTTCTAATCTTTAGTAGTAAACTTAACTTTCTTCTGTATGTTTTATCTCTTTATTTTTCATGAAACTGAGTTTCAAATGCCAATTACAACACATTCATATTTGTTTGCTTTATACATTTTAAAACATAGCTGCCTTCAGGTTGATTATGTGGTCCAAAGGGTTTCCTATAGCTGATTTTTCAGAAGCTGATTGCTAGAAATTCTTCCTGACCTGTCTCCTTTTTGTTATATGTCGGTCACCAAACATACCATGGTGGAATCGTGTCCTTTCCTGCGCTAGCCTCATGCTTTCCACCTTGCTGAAGCCCCCTGTTACCACCTCCTGTTCCGCCCGAATCTATAGCCTCTCACTTAGTACCAAAGAGTTTTCATTGTTTATGCCAAAGTTATGTACTAAAGAAATAGAGGGAAATGATATGCATAGAAAACAATAGTGGTGCAGTGTTTCATACAAAGAATAACTTTGAAAATAGACATAAGGACAGTCCTTGTACATGTATTAAAAATAAAAGTGAAAGCTAATTTAAACATCTTTACTGTAAAAAATGGGCTCTTGTGTGTCTGGAAATGGCACAGGATAGAGCAGGCTTCAGATCGACTGTTCACAAGGTTACTTTGAGTCGTACTCAACTCCACGGCACTTAACACATACAACTGTAAAAAATGAAAATGTTTTTTCTAAAAAGTAAGACTATCATCTGCTATTTTTATCTTTAAAACATAAATGATTTGTTGGTCTAAAAGTGATGTCATATCTCCAACCCTGTCCTGACATCACCAATGTTTTCTTTTATGTCCTAAAACTAGATACAAAGATTTTATAATTCCCAAATTTTTCCAAACTTTATTATTTTATCATTGAGTGACACATATGAAATACGTATTGATTGTTTTTCAGCTCATATTTTGCTAATTCTAATATTATTGAGGGAGGAAAGGATCTTTTTTAAAATTTATTATTAATTTCAATGAAAATTTCCATAGATTTTGGATTTCCATTCATTCATTGTTGCACTTTCCTCCCCTCCCAACCCTCCCCCCTAGTACACTTCCCTCTTGGAAAAGTAAAAGAAAAATTCTTTCATTGTTTTACAATCCCTCCCCCAGGTCCACTCCAGCCTTCACTCTGGTCTTCTGTCATGACAAATAGAACTAATCACATATCCCTTTTAAGTAGTTTTCTCCCTCATCTGTTTCAGTGCAGCATACATTATTGAACCCATCTTTCCCAGTCTCTCCCCCAAACCCCAATGTCAGCCCTGTTTTACAACAGTGGCACCATGCAGTATTTGTCCTTTTGTGACTGAGATACTCCACTCAGCATAATGTTCTCTGGGGTCACCCATTCTGAATAATATTGCATGAGTTCCTTGCTTTTCAATGCAGCATAGTATTGCGTGAATATACCACAGCTTCTCTATCCATTCATTTGGTTGATAGGCACTTAGGTTGTTTCCAACTCCTTGCTATTGTGAACAAAGCCATGATAAACATGGGTGTGCATATATCTGCTTGGGTGGCAGTTATGGTCTCTTTGGGGTATATTCCCAGTAGTGGGTCAAATGGTAGCTCTATTTGCAACTTTTTGAGAAAGCGCCACACCGCCTCCCATAGTGGTTGAACCATTTTGCACTCCCACCAACAGTGAATAAGGGTTCCAGTTTCTCAGCAACCTCACCAGCATTTGTTGTTTGCTGTTCTGTTCAATTTTGCTATTCTTACTGGGGTGAGATGATATCTGATAGCTGTTTTGATTTGCATTTCTCATAGAGATAGAGATCTTGAGCATTTCTTCATGTGCTTGTTGGCCATCTGAATGTCTTCTTTGGTGAAGTGTCTGTTCATATCCTGTGCCCACTTTCAATTGGATTATTTACCTCTATCTTGTTGTACAAGTTTCTTTCTTAAGTCTATATTTTATTCCTCTTTTTTTTATAGTGGGAGAGCTAGTGACTCCTAAAAGACTCAACAAATTTATTTATTTGTTCGATCATACAGCACATGTGAACTCTGATGGAGTTGCACAACTATCAGAAGACAATACCTCCCTGGGGATTTGAATCCTTGGGAGGAAGATGGTCTAGCTCCTCTATGCAATTTGTTGTAACTGTTGTGTGCCGTCAGGTTGACCACAACTTATCACACCCCTAGGGAAAAATAGATCAAAACATTGCTCTATCTTAAGCCATCGTCACAATTTTCAACATGTGTGAGTCCATAGTTACAATCACTGTGACAATGCATCTTGTCAAAGGTCTTTCTGTCTTTCTCTGACCTTCCACCTTTCCTGGCATGATGTCTGTTTCCAAGCACTGGCTCCTGACAGCGTGTGCAAAGTTTGTGAGGTGAAATTTATTCATTCTGGCCTCCAAGGGGCACCCTGGTTGCACTTCCGCCAAGACTGACTTGTTTGTTGTTTTGGCCGCCCACGGGATATTTTTTATTCTTCACTGGCAGCGCAATTATCTTCCTTATTAATTGTCCAACTTTCAGGAGCAATTTACAGCTTCAGAAACTCTCTGGAGGGTCAGCTGTGAGTCACATCTGACTCAGGGCCAATGAGTTTGTGTATTATTGTTATTGTTTAGTGCCATCGCAACCCTATGAATAAAAGACCTGAACACTTGTAGAAATTTGGTCATTTCTCCATATTCATAGAGTTTCCAGAGGCAAGCCATTTCAGAAGTGGATGCCACTCTGGCTTCAAAGCTTGTTCTAATCTGGGAGCTCCACCAAACACTGTCCACCATGGGTCACCATTATCATATTTGACACATCAGTGTCACAATGTTCAGCTTCACAGCAACCACGAGTTACCTCTGTACAGCAAATGGACAGACCAGTGCTATACCACTTAGAAGAATGTTTGACCAAAACCAATTTGAACCGGGCCTAAGGGCCGCAGATTAAAATCGTCCACCTTGGGTTTGGTGGCATAACTCTCTCCACTAGCCCAACAGCGCTATCTCTATGTTGTCATTATAATCGTTGTTGCCGTCGAGTCATAGACGACTCATAGTGACCTCATGAACGAAAGACCTGAACACTTGTATAACTTTGGTCATTTCTCCATATTCCATAAAAAATAGGTAGGATTTGCTTTGCTCAAACCAGTACAATAAAGGAAGCTACTAAAAATGAGTTAAGTATTTACTTGCGTTTCTTTGCTCAACATTCATATCTCAGTAAACACCATTTTTTTTTAAGTTACTTGAATGGATTCTTCCTCCTTCTCCTTCTCTCCTTTCTTTCTTCTTCCTTGATTCTCTCCTCCCACTATTATTCTTTTTTCCCCTATCATTTAGGTTGACCATAGTATTCAAGAGAAATAAAATTAAGCACTTTATTCCTGTTTTAGAGACTTACTGCTTTACAATATTACTGGGTGTTTCATTTGCTTGGCTGATTGTTTTCACTCTTCAAACTTTGCTTAATTGTTGTTGGATGTCATTGAGTGAGTGACAATCCTCACAATTACTGCTGTCCTTGAGATCACTGAGGTAACTAACAACTATGTCCTACTTCATTTAAGGTCTCCATCTTTCCCATTGACCCTCAAGTTTACCAAGAGTGATGTTTTCTCTAGGGACTGATAACATGACCAAAGTCTGTGAAATGAAATTTTGCCATCCACACTGCCAATGAGTGTTCATTCTGTCTGGACTTCGAATTAGATATATTTGTTTATTCCTTTGACAATCTAAGAATATTCAACAATCTTCACTAACACCATAATTCAAAGACATCAATGCTCCTTCAGTCTTTTTTGTTCATTAACTTTCACATGCTTATGAGACAACAGGAAATGCCACCTTAGTTCTCAAAGGAATATCTTCATTCTTTAGCACTTTAATTCCCTTTCAACAGATTTTTTAAATGAAATAGAGATAGATGATATAGATATAG
>NW_006400079.1:983061-1007944 GCF_000299155.1 Elephantulus edwardii | reverse complement strand
AACACTGTCCACCATGGGTAACCGTTATCACATTTGACACATCAGTTTCACAGTATTCAGCTTCACAGAGACCACAAGTTACCTCTGTACGGCAAGTGGACACACCAGGGCTATACAACCTAGAAGACTGAACAAAAACAATGATTATCAGGTCTTAGGGCTGCGGATTAGAGTCACCCACCTTTGGCTTGGTAGCATCACCTTCGGTCCACTAGGCCAACTGGTCTCTCTCTGTGTTGTAAAGTGTCGTTGAGTTGTAGGCGACTCATAGTGACCCTATGAATGAAAGTCCTTGGCACTCGAGAGTGTGACTTTCATCCTTTCTTCAGGTTTATGTGTTTGTGTGTGTGTGTGTGTGTGTGTGTGTGTGTGTGTGTGTTCAGGTCTTTTGTTCATAGAGTCACTATGATTTGATCACAGCTTGATGGTACTTAACAACAACATAAAGAGAATTCAGTTGGCCTAGTGGACAGAAAGTAATGGTGCCAAGCCCAAGACGGGTGACTTAATCCACAACCTTCAGGCCTGGTTTTAATTGTTTTTGGTCAAACATTCTTTTAAGTGGTATAGCACTGGTCTGTCCATTTGCTGTACAGAGGTAACTCTTGGTTGCTGTGATGCTAAACACCGTGACACTGATGAGTCAAATGTGATAATTGTTACCCATGGTGGACAGTGACAGTGTTTGGTAGAGCTTCCCAATTAAAACAAGCATGGAAGCAGGAGTGGCATCCACTTCTGAAATAGCTTGCCTCCAGAAACTCTATGAACTTGGAAAAATGATGAAAGTTATGCAAGTGTTCAGGTCTTTCATTTATAGGGTGTCTATGAGTCGCCTACGACTCAATTGCACTTAACAACAACAACAAGGGCTTTGAAAAGAATAGTAAAAATGTCTGTGCAGGATTGTACTCATAATCTAAAACTTTTACAAAGAAAGATGGCTGCAAATCTGAAGTAAGCAATATTACAGTAAAGGAGGTTAAATAAAGCTGATGGCAAGGAACAGACTTTGTCACCTTTAGAAAGAGCGCATCTGTTTTCAGTTTGGTCGCTATATAACTTGATCTCATTAGCTATAAAACCACTACAGTCAAAAGAGGAGATGTCTGATAAATCAGAAGAAAAAACCCTCTTCAGATGAAGGTGACAGTGAACCTGATACAAAGGAGGTTGAATTTCATCTACCTCCAACTCCGGAGGAATTGGGAAATATAATCAAGGATGATAGTGCGTGTGAAAAATTATGTAAACAAATTTTAGAACTTTCTTGCAAATAGAGATACCATTTGACCCAGCAATTCCACTACTGGGAATATACCCTGAAGAGACCATAGCTGACATCCAAACAGATATATGCACACCCATGTTCATTGCAGCTTTGTTCACAATAGCAAGGAGTTGGAAACAACCTAAGTGCCCATCAACAAACGAATGGCTAGAGAAGCTGTGGTATATTCGCACAATGGAATACTATGCTGCATTAAAAAACAAGGAACTCATGCAATATTATTCAAAATGGTTGACTCTGGAGAACATTATGCTGAGTGAAATATCCCAGTCACAAAAGGACAAATATTACATGATGCCACTGTTGTAGAATGGGACTGTCCTTGGGGTTAGGGAGACACTGAGTAAGATGGGTTCAATAATGTATACTGCACTGAAGCAGAGGAGGGAGAGAACCGTCTAAAAGAGAGATGTAACTGGGTATTTCTGTCATCACAGGAGACTAGAGCGAGGGCTGCATGGTGGAGGGGACCTGGGGGAGGGTTTGTAAAACAATGAAAGAATCTTTTCTTTTACTTTTCCATAATTTTTGGACTCATGTACTTATAACTTGTTAGTCAAATTTGTGTCTTCTAGGTTGCAACACCCCCATGATACAACTTCAAGGATATGTACATGTACAGCCAAGCACAATCAATAAGAGTGCATCTGAATTCCAAAATCAATCTCCATAATAGTCTATGTGTTTCCTACTGCCAAAGGGGCCCTTTAGAGTAGTGAGAGAAGATCTTCACCCTGAAACCCACAGCGTCCCTTTTCAGCAGGAAGTAGCTAAGAGAATACGCCGTCCCCTTTTCCTTATGACTCAGGGTGAAGTCTCTCTCAGGGAGGAGTGATAGGGAATGGCAAAGGACACACTGACAAAGAAGATTAATCAGAACTGGCTTTGACAAGCACTGTGGCATTTGGACAAGAACAAACTGGGAGGAGGGTAGAGAGAATAGTGCAACAATGAATGAGTGGAAGCCCAAAATCTCTGTAAATGTTTATGAAAATTAATAAAATATAATTATAGAAAAAAAAATTTTAGAACTTTCTAAAGAGACAAATTGGGTTTGAAATCTATTACCAAAATACAAATACAGCTTCAGCAGCAGCAACAGTTCCAAATCCTATTTTATTTAATGACACGAATCATGCTCTATTGGAGCAACTACGTTTAAGGAGCCTCTAACAGCTATATCTATGGTCTTGCAACAGACAAAACAAGATTCTTTATCTAATTAGGGGGGAAAGGGGCTTCTGTTTTCCAGCTGTTCACCCCCTGCCTTCACACTCTCTGTCTTTTCCTCTATTCTTGCTGGCTCTTTTGGGCCCCAGCGACCTATGTTTGCAAGTGCGTTCTAATTCAGCACCTCATACCTCTTCAGCTATGTGCTTGCCTTTGTATTCAACTGGTAGTTGATTTACTTTTTGTGTTGCTTTAACTCTATTTTGTTAAATTTTACTTATCTTTCTTTTTTCCTTAATTCATTAGATCAAGTGTAACTTGCTCTAACCATTTTAACATTTATGCATCTTAATTCAATTCAGACACAGCTGGTTAAATTCTTGTTTGAAATTTTAACTTTTGTGAGTTTTTTATTCATTTGATTTAGGGGTTTGGATTTTGGTTTTGTTTTTTTCTTGTTGTGTACCATCAAATTGGATCCGATTGGCACAGGAGAAGATTGTCCCTTTTTCTCTCGCAGAGCATCTGGTGGATTTGAACTGTGTGCCTTTGGGATTGCAGTGCAGCTTCTTGCCAGTAGGCCACCAGAGCTTTTATTTCAAGTCTGTTTAATCTATATCCTAAAAAACCCAAAATATTCTTTTATATTTTAAAAATTGACAATTTCTGAATGGAGAGTATCTATACTCATGCTAACGTTAAGGTATCTACCCTTGATCCAGACCATGGTCTTTGCAATTACATGCTATGCATCAGAGATTTGAGCAACAACTAAGAATGATAAAAGAACAGAAAGAATTTGAGTTGAGGTGCTAGAGAAGAGTTTTGAATACACCATCGACTGCTAAGAGAAGAAACAAGTCTTTCCTGGAGAGGACAAAACCAAGCTGTTCCTTGGGATATAGGATTTTGAAGCTCCATCTTACATACTTTGAGCATGTGGCCAGAAGGGACCAGTCCTTAGAGAAGAACACCATGCTTGGAAGGGTCGAGGGACAGCAGAAGAGAGGAAAAGCGTGGAAGAGATGGATTGACTCAGTAATTTGGGTAATGGGAATAGGTGTGTCAGAGACAATTAAATTGGTTCAAGTTAGGGGAGGGTTCAGAGCTATTATCCATAAGGTCGCTATGAGTAGCAGGTGACTCAATGGCACGTAGCAACATAGTTGTGTAGGAAAAGACTGTTGATCTCTCTCCTGTGGAGCGGCTGGTAAATTGAAACAGTGTAACTTTGGAGTGGCTGTACAACCCCTTACCAGAACTCCCTTAATGTAAATAATTCTAAAATGATCCTACCCTTAACACTTATTCATATTCTTCTAGCATGCATAGCTGTAAGTGGACACTAGTATTTACTTATGTATGACTTATTGTGAATGTATGAAAAATGGATCAAAAGCTTGTCCTATCCTGAACCATCCACGTGATCTCCCACAGGCGTGAGCCGGTTGTTCCAGTCTCTGTTCCAATCTACCTTCTTAAGCATCTGCCCCTCTTTCTCTGGCTCTCTATCTTTTCCATCATGTCTTTTCTCAAGAACTAGTCCCAGCCGACAATATGTCCAAAGTATGTGAGACAAACTTTTACCATCTTTGCCCCTAAGGACTATCTGGTTGCACTTCTCCCAGAAGAGATTTGCTTGTTCTCTTGGCAGTCCATAGGGCATTCCGTATTTTTCACCAATACCACAATCCAAAGATTCATCTTTGTTCTTCCTTATTTATTGTCCAACTTTGAAATACATGGGAAACAAATGAAAATATCATGACTTGAATAAGTGTCAACTTAGCCTTTAAACTACCGTCATTGCTCTTTGGAGAAGTCCTGAAAGCAGGTTTTTTCCCAATGCAAAATGTCTTTATTCCTTGACTCCTGCTATCATCGGTATTGTTGTGGACTCGAGCAAAATGAAATATTTTCTCCATCTTTCATGATGTTGCCAGTTGGTCTGATGGTGAAGACTTTTATTTATTTTGAGATGTAATTCAAATGGTGTTGAAAGTCATAGTCTTTGATCTTGTTCTTTAAGTGCTTCAAGTCTTCTTCACTTATTGCAAATATGTTTGTGTCACCTGCACAATTTAGTTTATTGATGAGTCCTCCTCCAATCCTGATGCTACGTTCTTCCTTATATAATTCAGTTTCTCAAATTACTTACTCAACATACAGATTGAATAGGTATGGATAAAGGATACAACCTTGACACACAGCCCTCCTCATTGTAAATTCTGTGGTTTTCTCTTGTTCTATTCTAGCAACTACTTCTTGATCAAGGCCGATGTTTTGCATGAGCACAATTAAGTGTTCTGGTGTTTCCATTCTTCTCATTGTTATCTCGTTTCCATACCTATTCAATCTGTATGCTGAACCAATCATTCAAGATGCTAGCTAGACTCTATGAAGAAGAATGTGACATGAAGATAGGAGGAAAACTCTTCAACAATCTGCAGTATGAAGATGGCACAACCTTGCTGGCTGAAACTGAAGAAGACTTAAAATGCTTGCTGCAGAAGATAAAAAAAAAAATAGAGCCTTCAATGTGGATTGCACCCCAACATCATGAAGGAGAAAAGCCTCACCACTGAACTTACAAGCAACATCATGATAGATGAAGAAAAGAATGAAATTGTCAACTATTTCACCTTACTTAACTCCACAGTCCCTTGGTACCAGCAGCCAGGAGATTATATTGCAGTCAGCAAGTCTGCGGTCAGGGAATTCTCTAAAGTATTAGGAGCAATGATGTTAGTTTGAAGACTAAAATGTATCTGATTCAGTCTATAGTCTTTTTATAAAAAAATTATTTTCTATTTGTTTTTATTTTCTATTTGTTTACAAAATTCATATACACTGTGTTTCATTCATATCTACTGTGTTCCACACATTCCTTCAATTCACATTGTGTTTCATATGATCATCTCACACCTAGTATCTATAAAATTAATCACCATTGATTTATGCCCACTATTATTCTGTCTTTTCAGATCTCCACTGGATTGTTCCTTACTCCTTGGCCCCTCCCTTTACCCACCAAATTCTGCGACCCAGTGATTTCATCTCCCTCCCCACCCTCAACCCCTGTACCCTTTTATTTTCCCTCTTTGGATGTTTATACATATATTACTAGTTATCTCTATTTTTACAATAATAGTCACAGGAAGTATTTGTTCTTATGAGACGGGGTGGTCTTTTTAATCACTTGATATGTGTCTGAGAACTGGATAATGAATATGGATTACAGAAGAAGAATTAATGCCTTTAAGTTGTGGTGTTGGATAAGAACACTGAATATTTCATGGACTGTAAAAAAACCAAACACATGTATCTTGGAAAAGTGCAGCTGAATTGCTCCTTGAATGCAAGGGTGGTGATGCTTCATCTCACATGTTTTGGGACTATTCCTTGGGAAGGGATATCATGCTAGGAAGGGCTGAGGGTTAGTGAAAGAAAGGAAGACCCTCAATGAGATAGACTGACAGAGTGACTCCGTCAATGGGTTCAAGTGTGTCAGAGATGATGAGGATAGCACAGGATAGGACAGAGTTAGATCTGCTGTCCACAGTGTCACCAGGAGTCAAACTCAAGGGCACTGAATAGCGACCACGTTATCCATAATTTGTCATGATCCACACCGTTAAATACCTTTGCATGATCAATAAAACACAAGTGAACATATATTTCTGATATTCTCTGGTTTTAGCTAATGATATTCTTTGTGCCATAGTCTCTTCTGAATCCAGCTTGGATTCCTGGAAGTTAGTTCCCTGTCAATGTGCCATTTCAGCAATAATTCTTCACTTCAAATTTTACTACCATATTGTAGCATCCTAAAACATCTCTCCTCTATGCCCTGCACTCTTAATAACTCATTATTTTGAAATTAAAATGCTCTGTGACCAATGGCTTCCTGTCTTTATTGGGATAAAACATACATTCCTCAATTTGCCAGCTAGGACCTCCACCTGCTCTTACCTCTTCGATCATCCCCTTCCTTTTACTCCTTCATTCAATGTGCTCTGGCTCCGCCCCTCATTTCCTGCCCCCTCCCCCCAATATTCTAGTTCATTCCTGACTCTGAGACTCTGCTCTATCCTCTCTGTGACTGTCATCGTCTTGCCACTTAGCTTTCTCTGTGCAACACAATCCCTTACTTTATTCAGATAGTTGTTCCCTTACTTTATTCAGATAGTTGTTCCCTTACTTTATTCAGATAGTTGTTCCTATACCCTCCTAATATTCCGTAGCCAATTACATATTTAATTGTGATATCTTCATCCCAATCACTCTCTGATTTTCTCGATAGCATCTATAAACTTTATACATAAACTTGAAATTTTCTTTTTTTACTTTAGTTACTTCCCATGAGAAAATCAGTTCTATAAGCTCAAGAACATAGTCTGTTTTCTTCACTGCAATGTCCTCTGTACGTAGAACAATGCATAGAACATGATAAGTGATCAATAAATAAGTGATGAGTAAATGAAAAGCTTCATTATTCCTGAGTTTTAGAGAGAAATAAATGCTCTTGTTAGGTGCCTTTGAGGTGGAATCGAGTCACTGCTGATCTTTCTGCAGATTTCCAGCGGCTGTAATCCCATGGAAGCAGATTTCCTATCTTTCTTACGCAGAGCAGCTGGTGAATTTGAACAGAGTGCCTTTGGGTTGGCAGTGCAGCTCCTTACCATTAGGCCACCAGCATTCCCTAGATAAACAAATAGACATAATCAAAACGGAACCTACGAAAGATTTGGAAACAACCTAAGTGCCCGTTAACAGACGAATAGATAGAGAAGCTGTGGTATATTCGCACAATGGAATACTACGCTGCATTGAAAAGCAAGGAACTCATGCAATATCATTCAAAATGGGTGACCCCGGAGGACATTATGCTGAGTGAAATACCTCAGTCACAAAAGGACAGGTGCTGTATGGTGCCACTGTTGTAGAATGGGACTGACATCAGGATTGGAGTGAGACTGAGAAAAACTGGATAAATTCTGTAGACTGCATTGAAACAGATGAGGGGGAGAACTGTTTGAAAGCGATATATGATTGAGTGTTAAGATTATGACAAGAGTCAAAAATAAAGGTTGCATAGTGGAGTGGACACAGGGTGGGAGCCTGGGGGGGTGGGTGGATTCTATACCAATGAAATAATTTTTCTTTTACTTTTCAAAGAGACATTTGAACTCAGGGGAGGGGTGGGCAGATAAAAAATGCAACAATGAATGTACGGAAATCCAAAATCTCTGTAAAAGTTCATTAAAATTAATTTTAAAAAAATAAAAATAAAATTAAAAAAACAAAAACTAAAAGGACCCTAACCTCACGAAGTTTCTCTTGAGCAGATCATAGTTTCGGTGGTACTCTAAATTGCCATGCATTTTCCAGCTGGGGACACCGCTCCTAACGTTGAATCAAGAGAACCTAGGGCAG
Organism: Elephantulus edwardii; assembly: GCF_000299155.1. Lineage (NCBI taxonomy): Eukaryota > Metazoa > Chordata > Mammalia > Macroscelidea > Macroscelididae > Elephantulus > Elephantulus edwardii. Next base: position 1,000,047 of record NW_006400079.1, on the reverse strand, counting down.
GGCGGGGGAGGGGAAGGGAGTAGATCTCGAAGTAAAAACGCAGGGCAGGAAGTTCTCCTTTCTTCCTGTGTTGGGTCTTTCCCACTGACCTAAAAAAAGAGAAGAGGCCACAGCAGTTGCCAATAACCTCTTAAAATCCTGCAAGGGGGGTTAGGGAGTGGGGTGAGGACCACTCCCCATTTTTTCTCCCACTGCCTTTGCATTTGTTGTAGCCTTGTCCCTTCCACCAGGAAAGGTGTGGATCTCCAACCTGATCTAACTGCCTTACCTTGCGAGCACCTGGCCTGCAGTTCGCCAGCATCTTTGACCATGTCCATTTGCCCACTTCAAGCCCCACAATTGTCCCCTGCTTGAGGCCAATCAGGCCATGGTCTCTCTGAGAAGCCCGAGAAATCTCTGCTATAACAAAAAGCCATGTTCCTTCATGACAAGATTAGTCTCTGCCTGAGACCCCCAACCAAAGAATGGACAGCAGCCAAAAGCCTCAAAATATGGCCCTGTAACTAGAAAACAACTATAAATGGCTCAGTGTAACGACCTCGAACACATATACACGTTGTGTGAGAACCCAGGAGGATAGAGGCAGTGACAGCAGCAGTATCCATAAGACTGAAAAGGTCAAATCTTCTCCCTTGACCGCTGGGGCCACCTGCGCCATTACATAAGAGGGGGCGGATCATTTCCATTCCCTCTCCTGTTCCTCTCCTGCCAATCCTCTACTTCCCCACCCCCTCCAAGTCCCAGCTGTACCACGCCCACTCCCTTCTGTATCTGGATCTCAGAGTGCACGGACTGTGCCAGCCCTCAGATAAGCAGGAGTTCCTCCTCTGACAGGAAAAACACCCTCTCTAGCCAGGTCACCTAGCTTAGGCTCCTGTAAAGCTCCGCTCCACAATCAACCTGTAGTATTTTATTTCGTCAGTGACTGCCAAACTATGCAGAAGGCACAAAGTTGTTTGCAGAAAGTGAAAAAGATTTGAAGTTCTTACTGTAAAAGATAAAAGATCTGTCTTCAATACAGATTACATCTCAATTAAAAAAACAAAAAACAAACCACCCAATAATCTTCACCACTGGACCAATAGACAACAGCATGACAGATGGAGAAAAGACAACAGCATGACAGATGGAGAAAAGATTGTCAATTATTTCATTTTACTTATATCTGCAATCAACAAGAAGTCAAAAACCGTGTTGCGTTGGGGAAAAAACTGAGTCAAGGATTCCTCCAAAGTTCTAAAGAGCAATGATGTCAATTTAAAGACTAAGGTGTGCCTGATCCAAGGCATGGGGGGGGTTTCGAATCATGCCTTTGAATTGTGATGTTGATGGAGTGTATTGAATATTCAAATAGACAAATAAAGGAAGTGCAAATGGAGAAAGTGCAACTAGCATGTTCCTTATGAACACAGTCAATGAAACATAGATAGTTGATATGGGTTGCAGGCGACTCGATGGCACTTAACAACAACAACAATAATAGTGACTGGAAGAGATCTATGTTGTTCCCTTCCAAAGAAAGGTGACCCAATAGGGTGTGGAAATTATTGAATAATATCATTAATATCACATGAAAGCAAGATTCTGCTGAAAATTATTCAAAAATGAATGGAAAACACATCAGCAGAGAACTGCCAGATGTGCAGGAAGGGTTTAGAAGAGACCATGGTAGTAGGGATATTGTAGCTAATGTTAGCTGGATCATGGTTGAATGCAAGGAGCACGAGAGGAATGTCTATCTGTGCTTCGTTGACCACGAAAGGCATTTGACTGTGTGGATCACAACAAACTGTGGCTAACTCTGAGAAGAATGGGAATCCCAGAACACTTGATCGTGCTTATGCAAAATCTATACTTGGACCACGAGGTAGTCATCAGAACAGAGCAAGGAAACACTGCATGGTTCAAACTTGGGAATTATATACACCAGGGATATGTCCTATCTCCATATCTTTTCAATCTATATCCAGAACAGATTATTCGGGAGGCTGGGCTCTATGAGGAGAAATGTGGCATCAGGAGGAAAGGAAGACTCACCAATAATCTCTGTTATGTAGATGACACACCCTGCTTGCTGAAACTAAAGAGGACCTGAAGCACTTTCTGCATAAGATCAAGGACTGCAGCCTTCAATATAGATTGAAGCTTAATATAAAGAAAACAAAAATTCTCACCACTGGGCTGATTGGCAGCATCATGATAGACGGTCAAGATATTGAGATTGTTAACATCTTTAGTTTGCTTGACTCCAGTCACTATTAGTATCCCTTTATTTCCTGATTCTATTTCTATGTTAGTGTGGATCATAGCACTATTTAAAGAAAAATCCTTTTTCCCCCCTTGTACTTCCAAAAGACTAATTTTTATGTTGTAAACATATGGCTGGATTCTTGAGATTGTTGTTCTTGTTGTTATAGGCCATCAAGTTGAGCACAGCTCAGTGACTTTTCTTGTCATCTCTGACTTGCTAGCATCCATTATTATAGTCACTGTGTCAATCCATCTCCTTGAGGGTCTCTTTCTCTCTTTTGCTGACCCTCTAACATTCACAACAAGATATTCTTGAGATTACTGGGCCCTAAAAGGTGATAATGATAGGTTTACAAGAGACAAATTGCATTAGGAAAGTCAGCTGTGAGGGACCACTCAAGAGTACTGAAGAGCAATGACATCAGGCTGGAGACTAAGGTGCACCTGATCCAGGATATAGTCTTTGCAATTAAATGCTATGCATCAGAGAGTTGAACAGTGAATAGGGATGATAGAAAGAGAATTGATGCCTTTGAGCTGTGGTGCTGGAGAAGAGTGTTGAATATACCATGGACTGCTTGAAAAACAAACAGGTTTGTCCTGGAGAGGGTGAAGCCAGAATGCTCCTTGGAGTCAAGGATTCTGAAGCTTCGTCTGACGTACTTTGGGCATGCTGCAAGGAGGGACTGGTCCTTGGCGAGGAACATCATGTTTGGCAGAGTGGAGGGACGGCAAAGGAGAAGAAGACTTTAAATAAGATCAATCAATTCAGCGAGTGGAGTGGTGGGAATAAATGTGTTTGAGACGGCGAGGTTGGCACAGGATAGAACAGCGTTTAGGGCTCTTGTCCATAGGGTCGCTATGAGTCGCAAGCGACTCGATGGCACATAACAACAACAACAACAACAACTTTTATAAATCCATCATTGGGAAAGTGCTTTATCTTACTACTCAATCTAATAACTTCACCAGGCTTGTAAAATAGGTACTGTTTCCCCACCCCCAATTTATTGATGCGATTAAAAAGAAGGAGAGGGAATGCAGAGCCTCAGAGATGTACATGGCCTGATAGAAGTCAAAACGGATCCTGGGGTGCCTGTCTTTAATTTGGTTCTTCAGCATGTTATTATATTACTTCTACTTATTTAATGAAGAATGAAGTAGAGAAAGCTACAATTTAAGTACACTTAGGAACTTACTGATTATATGGTATAGTCCTTGCCTCAAGAAAAGTCACAATCTACTTTGAAGAAGTGGCTTTTCAGTCACAGAAATGAAACTATCAAGTGTGACATGAGAGTTACCCTTCTGACTGCCTTCGTAGTATAAAGTCCTGAGCGGAGCCAGCTTTAATTGTGGACCCTGAAAAAAGGTTTCACTAAATGAAGAAGAGTTCTTACAAAGAATTATTAGAATTTTTAAAGACTTTTTTTTAATTAATATGTTATATTGGGAGTAATTTTTTTTTTCTGGCTTGTTACTTTAGCATGGGAGATATTTTAAGGCCTTGACTTTGTGGTCCTTCTCAGGAAATGAGTAATGTGCAAACAGGGCTTTTACCTCTTGCAGGAAGCCTCTGCTCTCATTTTTATTGTTACTCATGTTTTCAGTATCCACCACTATGGGCAGCTCTATTTGTGCTGGAGAAATAACAATAGTTAACACAGAATCTCTACCTTTGGGAGGCTTCAGTCCAATGAAGAAAGACAAGTAAACAAGGACGGGGGTGCGGCGAATTAGGGACCTCTCCACAGTACTAAAGAGCAATGGTGTCTCTCTGGAGACTAAGGTGCATCTGATACAGGCCATGGTCTTCACAATCACCTGTTATGCATCAGAGAGTTGGACAATGACCAAGGAGGATAGAAGAATTGATGCCTTTGAGCTGTGGTGCTGGAGAAGAGTGTTGTGAATACCATGGACTGCTAGGAAAACAGAGTTGTCCTGGAAAGGGTTAAACCGGGTGGCTCCTTGGAGGCAAGGATTCTGAGGCTCCATCTAACATACTTTGGACATGTTGTAAGGAGGGACTGGTCCTTGGAGAGGGACATCATGCTTGGGAGGGTGGAGGGACAGCGCAGGAGGGGAAGGCCCTCTATGAGGTGGATTGATTCAGTGACTAGGATAATCTGGATGGGAGTGTCAGAGGCAGTGTGATTGGCACAGGACAGAGCAGAGTTGAGGGCTGTTGTACATAGGGTCGCTATGAGTGGCAAGCAACAAGCAACTCAATGGCACATAACAACAAACAACAACAACAATTTCAGATATATTAAGTGACAGAGGTGAGAGAAGTTGTGACTTCATTCTGTTTCTCAGAAAGAAAATACAGCAAAGTGAAAGAGCAGCAGAGAGTGGAGCCTTCTTTATCTGGATGGCCTAGAAGGATGATTTGTTGTCATTGCAGTTGTTTGCTAATTCTGTAAAATGAGAACGTGGAGAGCAATGTGTAGAAAAGCCTGGGAGGGAGTGGTTGAGAAAGAAATGGTCCACAGATGCAAGGACTGGAAAACCTGAGAATCAGAAAACGATAGTCTGGGTTGCACTAGGTGGAGGAGAATGAAGCTAAGGAATTAGTTAGGGTTGAGAAAGGGATAAGGTAAGTAGGGTATGGGCCAAGGAAAAGAGCTGTACATTGTGAGAAACATTTATAAAGGATTAGAGAAAAAAAGAATTGTGAATAGTACGTTATACGTGTTTGACATGCACCAGGAAACACTGTTATTTGCAGAAAAGTGGGAATTACTAAACGATTTTGTGGAAAATTATTCTTGTTGTTAGGTGCTGTTGAGTCAAGTATGACTCATAGCAACGTGATGAACAAAAGATCTGAATCCTGTTCTATTCTGTGCCAACCTCACACTTCTCGACATGCACAAGCCCATTGCAGCAGTCACCACGTCAGTCCACCTCGTTGAGGGTCTTCCTCTCCTTCACTGACCCCCCACCCTCCCTAACATCATGTCCCTCCACAAGGAATAGCCTCTCCTAGCAACATGTCCAAAATATGTGAGCAAAGCCTCACTATTTTTGCCTCCAAAGAGCACTCTGATTGCACTGTCTCCAAGACATATCTGTTTGTTCTTTTGGCCATCCTTAGGATGTTTGGTGCTTTTCTTCAATATCACAGCTCAAAGGCATCAATTCTTTTTCTGTCATCCTTATTCATTGCCCAGCTCACAGATGCATAAAAAGTGATTGGAAAGAATATAGCCTCAGTTAGATGCACCTTATTCCTTTAACTGACATCATTACTCCTCAGTAATTTGGACGGGTCAGTAACTGCAGATTTTCCAAGTGCAATGTGTCACCTTATTTCCTGAGTGCTGGAAATAAAGGTATTAATTGTGGATTCAAGCAACAAGACACTATTGATGCTTCCATCTCCTCTCCATCCATCATGATGTTGCCTATAGGTCCAGTGGGAGATAAGCTTTTATATTTAGATGAATTACGAGAAGTTTACTTTCAAACATGAGGCACGTTGTTTTGTCTTTTCATTTCCATAGTAGCTGCAGGTCTGATAAAAGTGAGAAGAGTTCAAGTATTATGTAAGGTCATAATTTTAAGAATTTCAGCAGTTAGTGGGGGAAAAGTGTCAGAGCATTGTGGAGTTTCTGTTTATTCTCATCTTTTTATTTATTAACTAAAGTTTACAGAAAACTTGGATTTCCAATCATTCATCATTGCACATTTTCCACCCTACCCCTCACCCCCGGTTTACTTTTCTTTTTAAAAAGATTCTTTCATTGTTGCACAATTTCCTCACTCTCTCCATCCTGCAGTTTGCTTCACTGTGCTCCTCTTATTCTCGACTGTTGTCATGCAAATAACATCTAAGCATATGTTTCTTTTAAACAGTTCTTCTATCTTTTTCAATGCAGTCTTCATTATTTACCCCCTCTTTTCTTAGTTTCTGTCCAACCCTCATGTCAGTCCTGTTTTCTAACAGTGGCATTATGCAGTATTTGTCCTTTTGTGAGTAAGATATTTCACTCAGAATGATGTCCTCCATGGTAACCTATTCTGTACAATATTTTATGAGTTTCTTGTTTTTCTTGCTGTGTAATATTTATTCCATTGTGTGAATATACCATAGCTTCTCTATCCATTCATTTGTTGAGAGACACTTGGGTTGCATCCATCTTTTTGCGATTGTGAACGATGCAAGCAATAAACATAGATATGCATGTTGCTATTGTTACTGGAGTGAAATGATATCTTATAGTTGTTTTGATTTGCACCTCACTTTGAGTTGGGGATTTTGAATATTTCTTCATGAGTTTGTTCACCATCTGAAAGTTTTCTTTGGTGAAGGGTCTGTTCATATCCTGTGCCCATTTTGCAAATGGGTGGTTTACCTTTATCTTCTGTTGTTTTTCAATTTATTGGAGATGTTGGGTTAGAGAGCCAATGGTCCTTTTTCCTGTCTTTTAATGTGTTTGCTTATTGGTATAAATTGATCTCTAATTACTGCATTGGCTGTTTCCCAGAAGCTTTGGTAAGTTGTGTTTTCTTTGTCATTTGTTTCAAGAAACTTTTTAATTTCATTTTTTATTTCTTCTAGTACCCACTCATGTTCAAGCAGGATGTTGTTCAGCTTCCAAATGTTTTTTTTTTCTTCTTTATTCTCTTGTTATTACTGTCTAATTTTGTAGCATTATGGTCTGAGAAGATGCTTTGTATTATTTCTATGATTTTGAATTTATTGATGCTTGCCTTTTGTCTTAAAATGTGATCTATTCTGGAGAACGTTCCATTTACATTGGACAAGAAGGTATACTGTGCTTTTTTTGGGGGGCGGTGCATTAGCCTATAAATATCTATGAGATCAAGTTGGTTTATTTTGTGGTTTAATTCTTTGTCGAGTTTCTTCCTGGAAGTTCTATCTTTTCTTAAGAGTAGTGTATTAAAGCCTCCAACTACTATATTAGTGTTGTCTATTTCTTTTTTCAGTTTTGTTAATGTCTGTTTTATATGTTTTGCACGTCTTTCATTTGGTGCATAGATATTTATTATTGTTAAATCTTCTTGTTCTATGGACCCTTTAATCATTATGTAGTTACCTTCCTTGTCATTTATGATGGTTTTTGCATTGAAATCTATTTTATTAGAAATTAATATCACCATTCCTGCTTTTTTCTTGTTGCCATTTATTTGGTATATTTTTTTCCCCACACTTTCTTTATCTTCATTTTTCAGGTGTGTCTCTTCTAGACATCATATTGATGGATTTCTGTTTTAATGCAATCTGCTACTCTTTCTCTTCAGTGGTGCATTTAAACCATTTATATTCAGTGTGATTATTGAGAGACAAGGTATCATTGCTATCATTTTGTCGAGTTCTTTTTTTTGGTGGTGTTGCTAGTTACTTTGGTCCATCCTTCTTTCGTGTTACCTCTGTAAGAAGGATTATCTCTCAGTGTTTCCTGCAATGCTTGTCTTGTTTTTACGAACTCCCTTAGGTTCTGTTTTTCTGGGAATATCTTGATCTCTCCTTCATGTTTGATGGATAATTTTGCTGGGTATAATATTCTTGGTTGACATTTGTGTTCTTTGAGGATTCAATATATATCATTCCATTGTCTTTTTGCTTACATGGTTTCTGCTGAGAAATCGAAGTGCTCTGGGCTAAAGGCAGTTGATGGATGGACATGAGAGATGCAAGGCAGAGCACAGAGACCTGATTGGAAAATCAGAAAGCCTTGGTTTTCCCTTCAAGAACAAGCTCCAGCTGTTTCACTCCCTTCTGCTTGAGCCTAAGGGGTCCCATGTGAGTGATTCAGCCAGACAGCGGTGACACCCCTCCCCCCCAAAGTACCTCACTCAAGTTTCTGCGTTGCAGCTGGTGCACATCGGAAGCAGCATTCTGGGCACAGGCCAGAGGCATTTCGACCCGAGTTTCCCGTGAAGGCTGGCAGTTCTGAGCTCACACTCACTCAGATTCCAACTTTCCTGTTCACCCTGGTGCATTACTCCCCAACAAATGCATCAGCAGCTCCCCTGGCACATGCACGGCATCAGCCAGTAGCTCCCCGACGTGAGCGTGGCCTCATTAAGCAGCTCCCTCGGAAATGGAACAATCTTCTCACATATAATTCACAGCCTCTGAGCCTCAATGGAGGATCACTGTGTGTGATCACAGACTCGACAGTAATGGGTTAATTCCTTTTTTAATCACTCGCTTATTTAGACAAAGCTCTCTTTTAGGTGTTGTCTTCTGGATAAATAGTATATATCCATTTTTCATGTAAGTAAAACCAAAATATAGTAGAGACTATAAGAATAAATGGTCTTCTTCCTATGCTTTGTTGTTCATTGCTGTGAAGTTGATACTGACTCATACCTGACCTTCCAGCAGGTTTTCAAAGCTGTAAATCAGATGGGAGATTTCTTATCTTTCTTCCGTAGATCAGCTGGTGGGTTTGATCTGTTGCTTTTTTAGGTTGGCAGCACAACTCCTTACCCACTGAGCCACCAGAGCTCCCTCTCCTGCCCATACATAAAGAAATTAATGAGAACTCCAGCTGATTCTTCGGTATTTTGTTTGGATTAAAAACTGACAAAGAAGGAAATACTGCCTTACCTTAGTCTGAGTCTCTGTTAGAAAGTAGAATGAAGCATGACAATGACTGGGAAGAAAATAATCATATTTCAAAGCAGGCAGATGAGACATTATAGAAGCCAGAAACTGAGTTTTGAGCGCTTGGGAAAACCTCAAATAGAGAAGAATCATTGTCTATTAGGGAGTATGGAATAATAATGAATTCCATGTTATTTAAATGGCTAATTCCATTCTCTTGTATGAATAAGGGGGCAGTGTACCTCATCATTTTATAGTATGTATAATTGCAGAGTGCAGTATGGTATGTGACTTTCAACTGGATAAAAGTGGGAGAATGAACACATGAAAATCAGCAACACGTGTGTTAGAACACACCTAGAACACTTAGTCTCTCCTTGTCTTTCTGTTCACCCATGAGAGGGCAGATTAACACAGAAGCAAACAATTTCATGTATGAAGAGCTAAATTTTCTTCTATAAGAATAGTAAGCATTTTTTGATATGAACTAGACTTAGGAAAGAAAAATCAAAAGAGGTTGTGCACTTATAGTGTAACTTTGTTTAGTTAACTTGGGACTCATGCTTTCCCTCCAGAAGTGGATGCTAAGGATACCTTCTTCAGAGCCAAGCTGCCTCTCCGGCCTTATTTGGCTTTGCTCCGCTGGTTGGTGACCATCACCTTCAAATGTTTCACTTTCTTTGGTGATGTCATCATTCCTCTAGCCCAAGCATTTGTTACTCAGTTGTACTTAGCAACACACAATCATTACTTTTTTCCTAGCAGAGTTCTGAGAGCACTTGTTGTTATGAAGTTATAAAATACATTTCCTTTTATTCAGATAAAAATAAGAACTGAATAACAGAGCCTTGTGAAATTTTCTTGGCTTCTATGACTCCAGAGACAGCAGGTCTGCAGTCAAATGTTCTATCCCCTGAGCTATAACCCCATAAAAACAACAGTTCTGAACAAAAAGAAAAAAAGACATTTTTTCACATAGGGCTCCAAAGGAAGTGGTTTTCTCACAACCTCACATCAGACACTCTTTTTTAAAGATGCCAATTGCTTCTGCATGGCTTAGCTTTCTCACGTTTTGTTGCTGATGCTATTGTTGCTGCTGCTGCTGTGTGGTTGGTTTTCTTTTGTAAATCTGGAGTAGACTATAGAACAAACGAAAGCTGTGTACCAGCCTATGAAGAATGGTGTTCTAAAATGATTCCTTATCATTCAACAGAACATCTTGTTTTTCCTTCTAACTACATTTCACCTGTAAGAGGATCTAGCTGTCTCTTTACCCATATACCTACTGCCTTTTTCTTGTTAATTGATGTTCAAATTTACCATAATATATGTATGTATGTATGTGTATATATATATATATATATATAGATGTATGCATACGTCTATATACTGTTATACACATACACACATACATCTATATACCTACATATACATACACATATACATATATACTATTTTTTATAAATACTATATACATATACATATATATAATCTGCTGTCCAGTGGGCAGGTGTCCTATCTGGAAGGTTAGTCTCAGAGGCAGTCCAGGCCTTCTCTCCTAGGGGACCTTAAAGAAGGATCCAGATGGCATGGTATAATAGAAAACAATAACATCTGGAAGGATGGGATCCCCACTGTCTCAAGGGAGTACACCGATTGGGGAGGGTAGGTCCCACTGTAGAATGACAGGCTCAGTTTTATACAGCTGAAGCAGTGACACTGAGTGAGGGATTCTCAGCTGGGGCCTGCCAGCGAGTCTTAGGCCTGAAGGTGAGTGTGTTGGTGCAGGGTAGAATGGGCCCGAGCTGTGTTGGGAGGACTGGGTATGTCTATAGATTCACAGGCATGGAAAGCTTGGCCCACAGATTCATCTGGGGGGAGGTGTGGAGATCTCAAGAAGAAGTGGGCTAAAGGTGTCCACCCCCAGGCATGAGCTCCAAGGTCAGGCTGGCACCCCATGCTCCTGGCAAGCCTCAGCAGAAGAGGAGATGGTACTCACACAGGCTGATGCATTAGTCAAAGTTCAAGACCTTAGTCCATTTTCAAGGACAGCTTCTGGATGGCTGAGGTAGCACTCCAAAGGTCTCAGGGAGTAAAGAAAGTGATGTTAAGAGAACATCAGGCATCTCTACAGCGAGGTGATGTTCCTGAATACTGAGAGATGGTGGCTAGCAGGGTGGACCCAGCCTATCTGGCTCTTTAGAACTTCAGGGAAGGGGAAGCAAGGTTAGATGTGTAGGAAGTCAATTGGCTGCTAAGGTACAGGAGAAACAGGTGTTTGGGGCTATCAGAAAGCATATCTAAAGGGAAAGAGGTTACAGGAAGGAGAGGGGCCTCTGAGGAACCCAACATAGACGCACAGCTGAAGGAGGAAGCAGTAACTTCATGGTGGAGGGAAGCAAACATGTATGGGTCAGAGAGCAGAAAAGTGTTCATGAATCTGACACAGTGAGTGATCACTGCCAAATAGTAAGCTCTGACCAGCAAAATCCTCTTTTGTCAGCTCTGCCTGGACATTGTGGAAGACATGTCTGTAGAGAATCTGCAGATGACCTTAGATAAGGAAGGTTTATCATTTTCACGTGACAAGTGGGTCTTGACATGTTGATAAGTGATGTCAATATCACATAGAAAAATATTATAAATGTGTTAAATTTGCAATTTGTTTTAAATACTCATGTTTTAGAGAACTTGACATTTAACATGGGTTTATTATTTAAGTGTCCAGACTGTTTTATTCATCACTATGATTTATCTTAAAATAGATAAATCTTCTCCCATACTTCAGGCATGTTACGAGAAGAGGCTATTCTTTGGAGGGGGACATCATATTGGTAAGACTTAGCGCAGGCAAAAGAGAGAAAGACCTTCCATCAGGTAGATCGACACAGTGATTGCTGCAATGGGCTCTAACATGTCAGGAGGTGTGAGGACGACAGAATAGGACAGGATTCTGATATGTTTGTGGTTCCTAGGGTTGCTCGACTCGATGGCAGCTAACAACAACAACAACAACAAAACCAACAAAAAAAAACAAACCCAAAACCAAAACAGCAACCTAATCTATTTTAAATAATAACAATAGGTATAAATAATCGAAGACTTGGCAGGCATAAAATTAGTTCTCAAGACTGATCATCGTAAATCCATCACGTAGGTTTTTTTTAGTCCACAGAAAACAGACACTTTGGGAGATTATACAAAATCACATATCAAAATCATGTGAGTGTTGAAGGCAAAGAGGTCAGGCTAGAGATGAAGGTGCACCTGATTCAGACCACGGTCCTTGCAATTACTTGCTATGAATGAGAGAGTCAGACAGTGAATAAAGATGACAGAAGAAGAATTGATGCCTTTGAGTTGTGGGGCTGGAGAAGAGTACTGAATATTCCATAAACTGGTAAGGAACAGTCCTGTCCTGGAGAGAGTGAAACCAAGTTACCCTCTCGAGGCAAGGAGTTTAAAGCTTCTTCTCACATATTTATGTTATGAGGAAGGATCAGTCCTTGGAGAAAGACATCATGTGTGGAAAGCTAGAGGTACAACACAGAGGAAGACCCTGGACGGGACGGATTGACACAGTCACTTAGGGTAATACGTGTGTCAGAGACAGTGAGATTGGCTCAGGAAAAAACAGAGTTCAGAGCTATTGAACATAGGGTCGCTGTGAGTCACAGGGGATTTGGCGGCACAACAACAATAACTCTATATTTAGGGAGCTCTGATGGCTTACTGGTAAGAAGCTTCATTGCTATTGCGAAGGCAGAAGTTCGAGCCCACCAGCCGCTCTGCAGGAGAAAGATGGGCAATCTCCTCCCATGCTGCCTCTAAAAACCCATGGGATGGTCCACTCTGGGTCAGTTCCAACTCAACAGTACACAGCAGCGTGCTCCCTGTAGTCAAAGTGGTGATCAGAGCAGCAGTCTTGGACAGGAAATTTCTTTTTTAAAACCTGATTCTTTTTAAAAGGTGTGGGAAAAGAACGACAAAACCAGGAGGGCAAAGTTGTAGAATGTAAACTCTTGCCAATGGAAACTCACCCACCTCTTGTATTTGGCATGTGACTCTGCACTGCCAGTAACTCCAGAGAAAACAGTGCTTTCCCTCCTCCCTCACTGCTTGTGAAGTCAGTTCTGACTCAAAGCAACCCTCCAGGGGCTACTCAGGCTCAAAAGGGAAGAGACGGCCCCTCTTTCTCCTGTGGAACCACTGGTGGCTTAAAACTACAAGAGCCTTTGAATCTCTGTGGAATGCATCTCCAGAGCTCTGGCTTTCTCTTTAGTTATTAGTAATTAGCAAATAATTAGTCATAAAAGAAATACATTACGTCAGTTGACCTTTTCTTCCATTATGCTAGAATGATCTCAAGTCATATCAGACATCCTCTATGCATTTTTTACTTCCTAATAATTACTCTTGACTAATTTTTTAAAAAAATGTTTCTTAATTCTTTTTAAAATCTTTTAATTATTTTTGTGTGTGTGTACCATCAAATCAGATCTGACTGGTACAGGAGGAGATTGCCCCCTCTTTCTCCAGCAAAGCATCTGGTGGATTTGAACCGCGTACCTCTGTGATTGCAGTGCAGCGTCTTGCCACTAGGCCACCAGAGCTCCTTTTCTTAATTCTTTTTTATATTTTTTAATTATTTTTTATGTGTGTGTACCATCAAATCAGATCTGACTGGTACGGGAGGAGATTGTCCCTCCTTCACCAGCAAAGCATCTGGTGGATTCGAACCGTTCACTTCTGGGTTTGCAGTGCAACTTCTTGTCTGTAGGCCACCAGGCCACCAGAGCTCACCTAATCTTGACTGCTTTTATGCATTGCCTGTTTTGCCATATATACTCTTTTCACAAGTTTTCATTTTCTCTTAAAGCGTTAATATCTTTCAATGTCCACGTAAAAATTGTCAGTTCTTACGGACTATTAAGAACTTTTTAAATCTTCTTCCATAACAGACCTATCAAAGCTTCTTTTGTTGTTTTGTTTGGTCAAATCAGATCTGACTGGTACAGGAGGAGATTGCCCCTCCTTCTCCAGCAGAGCGTCTGGTGGATTCAAACCATGTGCCTTCGGGATTACACCACAGCTTCTTGCCACAAGGCCAGCAGGGCTCCCTTCAAAGCTTTTTAAGTGTAAATAAACTTCAAAGGTTTCAGAAAGGGGGAGGGGGACCTGCCTATAATTAAGACTATCTTTCAAACTTCAAAAATCTCTGCTATCAGTTTCTGAGGCTATAAATCTTAACAGAAGGAAAGTGTCCAGCTTTCTCCTGAGAAGCCTTTAGTAGATTGGAAAGATTGGAGTTACAGTCTTTGGCAAGCATTAGAACCGGCTACAGACTACTCCCCTAGAGATTATCTTTAATAAGACTAAAATTAAGTAAAACTTCATGAAAGAAGAAGTCCACAGTGGCCAGTTCATTTTATATAGCTAATTTTACGTCATTATAAAAACTGAACGGCAGGTGTAAAAGTGCTTTTGCAGGAACACTGGAGTCTGGCTGTAGAGAGAAGTTACGCTGTGCATGGGTGTGAATACTGAATAGTGTTTATTGATTACTGCTGTAGGATAATTATACATAAACGTCATTATAGTAAAGGCATTTGCTAGTTTTGTTCAAAATAAGCACATATTATCGTCTTTTTTAAATCAAGGCACATAAAAAAAAAAAGCCATTTCACATCCAGGAAAATACAATCAAAAAGAGCTTTTAGCTTTGACAAAACAAAAAAAAACGATGCAATTGAATTTTCATTTCATTGTCATATATTAACTGAAAGCCTGAAGTGGTGGTCTCCTTGAAAGCGTGAGCTATGAGCTGGCTTTGTCTGGTGATTCATAGACTTATGATTAAATCAGGGAAGTCCATGAAAGCAAACAAACAAACAAAAAAACCCAGCAAAGTTGGAGTCGTCTTGGTCAGACGTATGCTTATTTGAACCTTGACCTCAGAGGCTGTGTGGTGACCACCCTATCACTCAATAGACGTGGGGGTTTAAACTCATGTAAGCGTAAGAGAATTCTACCTTTGACAATGAAGGTAGAGTAGTATGCGGAAGACATGCTCGAGTCATTCTCACGTGGCTGCTTTTCTAGATATCGGAACTCAGTGAAAGACTAGGGGAGGCCATGAAAATCACAACTGTGCACTTATTCATCTAAAGAGTTTCGATTTCTGACTGGGGATGGAGGAGAGGGGAGGAAATGAGGAAAATGTGCAACAAATGAGTGAACCAAAACCCAACCTTTCTGTAAACCTTCATTAAAATCACAATAATTTTTTTAATATTTTAGTTCACTCGCTGCATCCTTATTTTTCCCTTTTACTGCATTTTTAAAATTTTTAAAATTTTTTTTTAATTATTATTCATTTTAATGAAAATTTAGAGAGACTTTGGATTTCCATTCATTCATTGTTGCACTTTTCTCCCTGCCCACCCCTCCCCACTCAGTTCACTCTTCTCTTTGAAAAGTAAAAGAAAAAATCTTTCATTGTTTTACAATCCCTCCCTGCAAGCCCACTCCACTATGCAGCCTTCACTCTAGACTCCTGTCATGACAAAAAATACCTAATCACATATCCCTTTTCAACAGTTTTCTCCCTCATCTGTTTCAATGCAGTATACATTATTGAACCCATCTTTCTCAGTCTCCTTTTACTGCATTTTGTACATTTATATTATTCATTCACTTATTTGCTATATTCAATCTATGACTCTGATAGAGTGTTCATTTCACAAAGTTCAGGGTTCACTTTTGCTTACCCAGCAGTCTTAGAATCAAGAAAAGGCCTTCGTTAGCCAGGTGCTAAGTGATTATTTACAGTTTGGGTAGGGCACTTTGGCAAAAAGACTTACCATGAAAATACTGGAGTTAATGATAAACAGGGGAATCTATCACCAAGAAAATTAGAAAAGGTGAAAAATGCTTAACGTTGTCTGGAACTAGAAGGCTGGGCAAGATCAGGGCCTGTCAACAGTGACTCACGGCTGAATCCATTGCAGAAATCCGAGTATTCAGATGCATCCATTTGGACCATGATGGTCAGCAGACCTGATGAACACATCACAAATGATTGTAATTTAAGACTTCTAGCATTATCTTCAGATAAGATGTTGTTGTTAGGTGCCATTGAGTTAAGAGTATGACTGGTTGTTGTTGGGTGCCATTGAGTTAAGAGTATGACTGGTTGTTGTTGGGTGCCATTGAGTTAAGAGTAGGACTGATAGAGATCCTAGGAACAGCCAATCTGCCTCCTGTCCTGTCCTGTGCCATCCGTCTCACCCCTGACACACGTGAGCCCATGACTGCAATCCTATGTCTGTTCATCTCCTTAGGAATCTGTCCCTCTACAAAGAATTGCTTATTCAATACTTTTCTCCAATACCACAAGGATGAGATGTTGTTATTGTTGTTGTTGTGTACCATAGATTCAACTACGACTCAAAGCAATGCTTTGAACAATAGCTCTACCGTGCCCTACTTGGGCCAACCTTACCATCTCTGACATACCTGACCCCAGAGCCGTAGTCACTGTTTAAATCCATTTAATCCAGGGTCTTCCTCTTCTGCACTGATTCTCCATCCTTTCAAGCATGATGTCCTTCTCCAAGCACTGGTCCCTCCTGTAAACATGCCCAAAGTATGTGAGCTGGAGTTTCAAAATCCAAGGAGCAACTTGGTTTCATTCTATTCAGGACAGATCTGTTTGTTCTTTTGCACTTTCAATCCTCCAGCTCCACAGAGCAAAAGCATCGATTCTTCTTCTGTCGTCCTTAGTTATTGTCCAGCTCTCTGATGCACAGCAAGCAATTGAAAACAACATGGCCTGGACAAGACACACCTTAATTTATAGACTGACATTGTTGCTCTTTAGCACTCTGGAGAGGTCCCTGATGGCAGACTTATCTAAAGTAACTCGTCTTTTGATTTTTTTGACTTCTGGTGCCAAAAGTGTTGATTGTGGTGGGTATGAGCAAGATGAAATTGTTGAGAAACTTAATCTCTTTCTTTGTAATGATGCTGCCAAATGGCCCAGTAGTGAGACTCCTGGTTTTCTTGATGTTGAGATACAATTCATTTTTTTTTTTTGAGGGAGAAAACTGTGTTTTTTTTTCTATAATTATATTTTATTAATTTTCATAAAC
>NW_006400079.1:971927-973394 GCF_000299155.1 Elephantulus edwardii | reverse complement strand
CACCCCAAAAAAGCACAGTATACCTTCTTCTCCAAAGTGCATGGAACATTCTCTAGAATAGATCACATTCTAGGTCACAAGGCAAGCATCAGTAGATTAAAAAACGTAGAAATAATACAAACCATCTTGAGATACAATTCATTTTGAAGACTACAATCTTTGACCTCCTCCAGCAAACCCTTCAAGTCCTCCTCAGTTTTGGCAAGTAAACTTCTGTCATGTTGTTGTAGTTCTTATGTGCCATCAAGTCACCTGCAACTCATAGCAACCCTTTGTACAACAGCTCTGAAGCTTACCATATCCTGAGCCAGTCTCAATGGCTCTGACACACCTACCCTCATTATCCCAGTTACTGTGTCAACCCATCTCACGCAGGGTCTTCCTCTCCTGCACTGTCCTTCCACCCTTTCTAAGCATGATGTCCTTCTCCAAGGTCTGGTCCTTCTTGGCCACAAGCCCAAAGTGTGTGAGACAGAGCTTCAAAATCCAAGGAGAGCCTTGGTTTCACCCTCTCCAAGACAGACCTGTTGGATGTTATTATTTATGTTTATATTAATTTAACTAAGTAATTTGTTGAATGATTTTTCCAACTATACTAAAGTTAGTAGAAGACTTTGACATGATATTCATTATACAATCCAATTGCTGAAAGGCTCATTTATTGTTGTGGAATGTTGGGGAGGAAGGGAGGGCCTCTGGCCAGGACAGATCGCCTAGCTCTGGATAAGTGCAAGCCTCCCAGCGGCCTTTAATACGGGGTAGAGAAAGCTCCCTGGTGTTTGGCCTTACCGGGTTGAGAAAACTCGCCACCTGGGAAGACGGCTGCCACATTTGTTGAGCTGTGAGTAGTCCACCCAAAGCTCAGGTTCTCTTAACCAATCCGCATGTCCCACATCTGTAAGCCCGCCTTATATCTTGTCTTCCTGTTTACTTGCTCCTATATAAGTGCACTGCAGCCCCAGTAAAGTTGAGGTGGATCGACTCTGAACAACTCCTGGAGTGGTGTGTCTCTGTTGTGCTTACCCCATCAGGGTTTCACTGTTCATTGCCGGTGAACGGACAGTGACAATTTATCTTTTCAATATCATAGAAAGAGATGTTGTTGTTGTTATGTGTCATAGAGTCACTTCCGACTCACAGTGACCCTACAAGAACCCTAAATGCTATTCTACCCTGTGCCAACCTCACTGTCTCAAACACACTCATTCCCACCACTCCACTCACAGAATCGATCCATCTCATCGAGGGTCTTCCTCTCCTGTGCCATCCCTCCATTCTCCAAAACACGATGTCCCTCTCCAAGGACCAGTCCCTCCTTGCAACATGCCCAAATTATGTCAGATGAAGCTTCAGAATCTTTGACTCCAAGGAGCATTCTGGCTTCACCCTCTCCAGGACAAACCTGTTTGTTCTCCTAGCAGTCCATGGTATATTCAACACTCTTCTCCAGCACCACAGCTCAAAGGC
>NW_006400079.1:956407-970147 GCF_000299155.1 Elephantulus edwardii | reverse complement strand
TTAAAAGACAAATTGCATTGGGAAAATCTGCTGTCAGAGATCTCTCCAAAGTACTGAAGAGCAATGATGTCAGTCTGGAGACTAAGGTGTGCCTGATCCAGGCCATGGTCTTTGCAATTACTTGCTATGCATCATAGAGCTGTACAATGACTAGGGATGATAGGAGAGTTGATGCTTTTGAGCTGTGGTGCTGGAGAAGAGCATTGAATATACTAAGAGAACAAACAAGTTCGTCCTGGAGAGGGTGCAGCTGGGTTGCTCCTTGGAGGCAACAATTCTGAAGCTCTGTCTAACATACTTTGGACATGTTTCAAGGCAGGATGAGTCCTTGGAGAGAGACATCATGCTTGGGAGGGTGGAGGGACAGCGCAAGAGAGGAAGACCTTTGCTCAGATGGATTGATTCAGTGACTAGGGTAATGGTGATAGGTGTGTCAGAGACAATAAGATTGGCAAGGGATAGAGCAGGGCTTGGGGCTGTTGTACATAGAATAGCTATGAATCACAGGTGACTCAAGGGAACATAACAACAACAACTTTTATCTGATGTAACCACTTTCCCAGGTGCATGACAAAATGCTTCTTGTACCATCATATTGGCTTCCCAGACTACATTGGTCCCGCTTACTCAAGTCCTTATTTGAAATGGAAGTTTTCTGCAGAGAACACTCTTTATATTTAGCCAAAAGTGATCTGCAAAAGGGAGAAAGGGAGCAAGCCAAGGGATTATCATTGAAATGCTGATTGTGAGTAATTCCTTTTCTTAAAACCTGGCTTCTACTCTCCAGCCATCATGTTTGACTCATAGGCATCAGATTTCCCAGGATGAACATTTTAATGGGAGAAGATTATCCGCCTTTCTCTAAAAAAGCTCCTGGTGGACAACCACCAGTCTTTCAGTCAGCAACATCACCCACTGTGTGCTATGCACTGCCCTGCAGAGCTCCTAAAGTCCTAATTTAAGGGCTCTCAAATTCCATGCCATTGAAACTTAAAAACAAAACAAAACAAAAAACAAACCAACAAACTGATACCTATATGCTACCCTTACTCAGAATGTCTGATTTATCTGGGTTTCACTGCAGTCTGATGATGCGAAGTGTGGAGTCGAGAATCACTCTTCTAATTTTAGTCTCTTCATTTCTAGGATGAGCTCATAATTACCACTTCATGTGTCCTCTTGTGAGAGTTCTGTGAGCTAATGTGTGTAATTAGAGCTCCTAACACTGATCACAACACTAAAGTCACCAGGAACCCCGCTTCCTTATATCAGGAGGAAATGGGAAGGAATGAGAGAAGGAAGTAGGACCGGGAGCCTGGGAAACTAGGAAGAGGGAATTTTTCCACAGATTTTCTCTAAGTTCTGCCAGTTAGCAGTTCATCGGGGTAAACAAACTGCCCTTTGTCAAAGCAAATACTCTTGGAGGATTAAGCTTCATTCTCACTTTAGTGTGAATTAATCAGATAATCTCCTGTCATCTAGTTGAGGATTTGCTATTTAAGGTCTAGGAGAAGGAAGGAGAAAGAAACAAGGGCAGCCTGGGCTCTGAGGGTCACTGCCCTGAGTGCAATTGGAGAACTCTTAAAAAGGGAGCTCTGGTGGCCTAGCAGGAAAGGAGTTGTGCTGCCAACCCAAAGGAACTCAGTTCAAGTCTGGCAGTGTCTCCAGGTTGGGCAATCTCCTTCCTCTCTTGTGTGCTTTGTTGTTGTTGGTAGGTGTTGTTGGTTTGAGCACAGCTCATAGAGACCCTATGAACAAAAGATCTGAACCCTGTTCTGTCCTGTGTCATCCGCACACTTCCGAAACACAAGAGGCCATTGCAGCAGTCACCATGTCAATCCACCTGGTTGAGGGTTTTCCTTTCCTTCGCTGACCCTCCAACCTTCCCAACATCATGTTCTTCTCCAAAAAATAGCCCCTCCTAGTAACATGTCCAAAGTATGTGAGGTGAAACCTCATCATTCTTGCCTCTGAAGAGCACTCTGGCTACACCCTCTCCAACACATATCTGTTCATTCTCTTGTCTGGTCATGGGATGTTCAGTGCTCTTCTCCAACACCACAGCTCAAAGGTGTCAATTCTTTTTTTCTGTCATCCTTGTTCATTGTCTATGTCTCAGTTCCATTGCTGGTAATCGGAACGACTATGGCCTGAATCAGATGCACCTTAGTCTTCAAACTGACATCTCTACTCTCAATAATTTGGAAAGGTCCCTAACTGCAGATTCTCCCATTGCAATGTATCTCCTTATTTCCTGACTGTTGGTACCAATTGTGGATCTAAGCAAGATGAAGCAATCTTCTCTCCATCCATCATGACACTGCCTATCAATCTACTGGGAAGAATCTTTGTTTTCTAGATATTGAGACTCAATTCAAAGTGAAGGCTGCATTCCTTGATCTTCTGCAACAAGGGCTTCAAGTTCTTTTCACTTTCAGCAAGTCAAGTTGTGTCATCTGCATAGCGGAGGTTATTGATGAGTCTCCCTCTGATCCTGATGCCACATTCCTCTTCACAGAGTCCAGCTTCTCAAATGATTTGCTCAGCATATAGATTGAACAGGTATGGAGACAGAATAAGTCCCTGACACACTCCCTCCCCAATTCAAAACCCAGGCAGTACTCCCCTGCTCTGTTCATGCAATATCCTCCTGATCCAAGTATAGGTTCCTCATGAGCACAATCAAGTGCTCTGGGATTCCCATTCTTCTCAATGTCAGCCACAACTTGTTATGATCCATGCAGTCAAACGCCTTTGCATAATCAATAAAGCACGAATAGACATTCTTCTGGTATTCCTGACTTTCAGCCAGGATCAGCCTCTGAAAACCCTCTGGAGGGCCAGCTAAGTGTAGGTTCTGACCTGATGGTAAATAACATCTATCGCCTGGGAGACCCAGGAACTGAAGAATGATTTCTTCGGAATGACAACATGAAAAACCATTCCCGACAATTTGCCGAGACAGGGATTTGTTATGTGCCACGTTGTTTTACCATTTTCCAGTTTCTTGAGGATCCACATGAAACCAGGCCTTGCTCAGCTCCCAGTGAGTGAGGGTTGCTGACTTTCACGGAGTAGCTTGAAACACATGTTTCCAGTTTGGCTGTTTTAAACATTTTGTCTTTACATTAAAACATTACTTTGAGTACTATTTGATTGATTTCTGTATCCCTAGGTGCAGGCTGGGTTTAGAAGAGGCTGTGGCACTAGGGACAATATAGCCAATGTTAGAAAGATCTTAGAAAGCAGAGTAACAGAGGAATGTCTGTCTGTGTTTCATTGACTATGCAAAGGCATTTGACTGTGTGGATCACAACAAACTGTGGCTGACTCTGAGAAGAATGGGAATCCCAGGCCACTTGAGCGTGTTTATACAAAACTTATACTTGGACCAGGAAGCAGTGTCAGAATAGAGCAAGGAAACACTGCATGGTTTAAAATTAGGAAAGGTATACACCAGGGATGCATCCTATCTACGTGCCTTTTCAATCTATATGCAGAACAGATCATCCGAGGGGCTGGGCTCTATGAGGAGGAATGCGGCATCAGGATTGGAGGAAGACTCATCAACAACCTGTGCAATCCAGATAACACAACCCTGCTTGCTGAAACTGAGGAGAACCTGAGGCATCAAAGCTCCTGTCAGGGACCTCTCCAGAGTACTGAAAGGCAATGATGTCAGGCTAAAATGTGCCTGATCCCGGCCATGGTCTTTGTAATTAACTGCAATACATCAGAGAGCTGGACAATGACTAAGGCTGATAGAAGAAGAATCAATTCCTTTGAGTTGTGGTGCTGAAGGAGAATATTAAATATACCATGAACTACAAAGAGAACATACAGGTTCATCCTAGGGAAGTTGAAACCAGGCTTCTCCTTGGAAGCAAGGAGTTTGATTCTTCATCTGACATACTTCGGGCATGTTGCAAGGATGGTCCAGTCCTTGGAAAGGGACATCATGCTTGGAAGGGTGGAGGGGCAACACAAGGGAAGACCCTAGATGAGATGGATTGACTCTGTGACTGGGGTAATGGGGTTAGGTGTGTCAGAGATAATGAGGTTGGCTCAGGTTAAAGCAGGATTCAGAGCTGTTGTACATAGCGTCACTATGAGTTTGAGTTGACTCGATGGCACATAATAACAATAACAACAGATAATCTAGAGGAGCTCTGTTGATTAGTGGGTAAAGAGTTGTGCTGTTGACATAAAGTCAGGGAATTTGAACCTATTAGCTCCTGTGAGAGAAAGTATGAAAATCTCTTGTATCTTTTACAGCCTCTGAAAACATGCTAGAGAGTCAATTGTTACTTGGTTCCCACTCTGTGATGTCAAGGAGGGATTTGAGAGTTTAAGTACAGGATACGGCCCATGATCCTCTCTGTTTCTCTCATTACTGTCAGTTTGGAACCACCAGAGAGAATTGGTCTTTGGGTTAGCAGGACAACTTCCTTTGGACTACCTACCAGAGTTTCCTGATCCACCATTACATATTTGTCAATTAAATACAAGAGCAAAATATTCAGTTTTGATATTAAACTTAACTGAAAGCTTACTGCCTGATTCCTGTGCTGTTTGATGAGACAAAGAAGAAAGAAGAGAAAAAGATGCTTATATCAAATCGCCAGCATTTATTAATGTGACAGGAGTCATTTTTATTTACAACTCTATTTAGGATTTCTTGGAAGGGGTATTTTGAAGCTACTTATAGACATTTCATAGAGGTAAGAAGCAATAAAAGAAACCAACAAAAGAAACAGAGAGAAAACACACACAATGGAATGAAAAAAAAAAATAGAAAGATGAGAAGCCAAAGGAAGGACCCTCAAGCATGAAATGAACAGCTAGCATTTAAGGGGAAAAATTAAACTCTAGCATTTTAAAAAAGAATGCTTTGCATTTTTGGAATACATATGGCAATGTCATCCACCTTTTTTTTTCCAAATGCGTTGGATGCAGATGGAAAATGATAGCTGTTATGTTCCATCAAGTCAGAACATACTCATAGCTGACCCTCCAGCAGATTCTCAGAGGGAGGAAATTGGAAAGGAGGAGATTGTCCATATTTATCCCATAGAGCTGTTGGTGGATTTGAACTACCTGCCTTTGAGTTGCCAGGGCAATTCCTTAGCACTAGGTCACCTGAGCTCCCTTATGGAAAATGATTAGAATGCAAAATGTCTGGATTATAGTTGTATTATTGTTGGTAGGTGCCACCAAGTCCCTTGTGACTCATGAGTGACCTTGTGTACAATAGCTCCAAACTCTATCCTGAGCCAATCCTACTGTCACTAACACTCCTATATCCATGTTCCTGTGTCAATCCTTCTCAATTGGGGTTTTCCTCTCTTTGCACCATCCCTCCACCTTTTCAAGCATGATGACCTTCTTAAAGGATTGGTCTCCACTGGCCATATGCCCATAGTATGTGAGACAGAGCTTCAAAATCCTTGCCTCGAAGGAGCAGCCTGGTTTCACCCTCTCTAGGACAAATCTATTTGTCCTCTTAGTAGTCTATGGTATAGGCAATACTCTTCTCCAGCACCACAACTCAAAGGTATCAATTCCTCTAGTCTAGTCTTCTTCTTAGTCATTGTCCTGCTCTCTGATGCATAGCAAATGATTGCAAAGACCATGGCTTGGATCAGGTGAACCTTAGTCTCTGGACTGACATCATTTCTCTTCCGTACTCTGGAGAAGTCTCTGACAATGGATTTTCCCAATGCAGTTCATCTTCTAATTTCCTGGCTATTGGTACCAACAATGTTAACTGTAGAGCCAAGGAAGCTGAAGCTGTTAACAATTTCAGTCTCTTCTCTGCCTGTCATGATGCCACCAAATGACCCAGTGGTGAGAATCTTTGGCTTCTTGATGTTGAATTTCAATATTGAAGGCTAGAGTCCTTGGCTTTCTGCAGCTAATGCTTCAGGTCCTCCTCGGTCCCAGCAAGCAAGGTTGTATCATCTGCAAAGCACAGGTTGTTGATGAATCTTCCTCCAATCCTGATGCCACATTCCACCTCATACACACTACTTTTGAAGTATTAAAGGAGAATTTCATTTCTTTCAAGCTAAAATCTAACATTTTATTAGAGGGTAGGAAGCACCACGTGCTTTTAGTACTTTTTATTAAAAACATTCTACGTTCTAATTTGACCACCTGTTTGATACTATTTTTGTACCAGTATATTCATTGGAAGACCACATTGTATTTCTTTTTCTTACATGACAGTGCATGTTAGAGACCTGTGCATATCCTAGGTAGTTGTAGGTACTGTCAAGTCGAGTATGACTCATAGTGACTCTGCAAATAACAAATCTGAAGCTTTTCCTACTCACAATCTCTGGCACACGCAAGCCCATTGCTGCAGTGACTGTATCAACCCAGCAATTTGAAGATCTTCCTTTTCTTTGACTTCTCTCCACTTCCCCCAGCATGATGTCCCTCTCCAAGGAATAACTTCTCATAGCAACATGTCCAACGTGTGAGAGACATTTCTTCATCTTTGCCTCCAAGGAGCACTCTGGCTGCACCTTCTCCAAGATATATCACTTTGGGGTTTGCTGTCTGTGGGATATATCATCTTTCTGTACTGTTTCCCTTTGATATAAACTAGGGAACTCTGGTGGCTTAGTGGTAAAGTGTTGTGCTGAAATCTGGTCAGTACCACTGCAACATGAATGCTTCCAATGACAGATCAGGGACAGTGATACCTGAAAAATGATTGCCTTGGCTGAAATCAGCCCTCTGGCATCACGGTGAGAAGTTTCCCACTGAATCACCAGAGTTTTCTCCTCTTGAGAAACACAATAATAAATGACAGAGACATCAAGTGAGAATCTTGAGAAACACAATAATAAATGAAAGAGGTGTATCATTTGCTTGATAAAGTCATAGTGTAAGATCAAGTGAAAAAAAAAATCAGAGCACACGGGTTTTTTTGTTTTGCTTTGTTTTGTTTTTTTCTTACTCTACAATCATCATTATGAAAAATAATGTGATGACAAATTGCCTGGAAGAAAATAAACTGTGATATTAACCATCAGTTCTCTTAAAAAACCGGTTCCTTATTTTTCAATGCAGCATAGTATTCCATTGTGCGAATATACCACAGCTTCTCTACCCATTCGTTAGTTGATGGGCATTTAGGTTGTTTCCAACTCCTTGCTATTGTAAACAAAGCCGTGATAAGCATGGGTATACATATATCTACTTGGATGTCATTTATGGTCTCTTTAGGGTATATTCCCAGTAGTGGAATTGCTGGGTCAAATGGTATCTTTATTTGCAACTTTTTGAGAAAGCGCCACAATGCTTTCCACAGTGGTTGCACCATTTTACACTCCCACCAACAGTGAATAAGGGTCCCAGTCTCTCCACAACCTCGCCAGCATTTGTTGCTTGCTGTTCTGTTAAATTTTGCTAGTCTTCTGTAGATGTTCATTGAAATGAAAAATAAACAAACTAAATTAATTTAAAAAAAAATTGAAACCTTAAAAAAAACAAAAACAAACAAACAAAAAACCTGGTTCCTTACTAACTGTTAACAAAAGTATTCTAACTTTAGCAATTTTGAATTTCCTAAATTATGTTAATGTTGAGTCACAATGGCCAGGCCCTATGCATGCCAGTTCCCTTAAGGAATGGAAGTTATCGTCTTGGAGCTTCTCAATAGTGAACGTCCTGTATTCTGTCCTGAGTTTAGGCCATCAGCCTCCACACAGCAGTAACCTATTTTTCTTTTTGAGAAGCAAATTTGGGACACGTGGACTTCCTTCTTCTTTCTTCCCTCTGCCCTCCTGATCCTCACTTCTTCTCAAGCATAATCAAACATTCCAGTGGTCCCCACTGATAATCACTTTGAATGTAATTCAATGAGTATGAAATAGGTTTTCCCTCACTGGACTTTGGTGGAGCTCTGGTGGCCTACTGGTAAGGAGCTGTGTTCCCAACCCTCAGGTATGTGGTTCGAATCTACCAACTGCTCCGCAGAAGAAAGGTGGGCAATCCCTTCCCATGCTATTTACTACTTCTGAAGACTCTCTGAAGGGTTAGCTATGGGTTGGTTCCGACTTGATGGTATGAAACAACATTTCATAGGACTTGCAAGCAATTTGTTTTTAAGTACGCCATTGGTTTTTGTTTGCCATTAAATCCTCAAGCCTGGATGTACTGCTTTCCTTGGATATACTCAGACTTTGCATTTCTTGGCCTGTGATTCCCACTGCTTTAACGGTTCTCCCCAGATAGACCTCACTCACTCACTCACTCACTCACTCACTCAGAACTCTGGCTAAATATGGCTACCACAGTCCTTGACTAACTCGCTCTTCTACAGGAGAACAGTGAGCAGTCTCTTCCCAACCATACTGTAGCCTTTAGGAGTTGGAATCCTTATCAGTAATTTTTTTTTGTGTGTGTGTTAATCTTTATAGAGACAAGACAGCACATTCCCACCTTCTTCCCCAGAAGCACATGGGGGGAACTTGAACAGCTGACCTTTTGAATTGTTGTTGTTGTTATGTGCCGTCGAGTTGCCTGCGACTCATAGCGACCCTATGTACAACAGCCCTAAACTCCGCTCTGTCCTGTGCCAATCGCACTGTCTCTGACACTCCCATCCCGCATATCCCAGTCACTGAATCAATCCACCTCATAGAGGGCCTTCCTCTCTTGCACTGTCCCTCCACCCTCCCAAGCATGATGTCCCTCTCTAAGGACCGGTCTCTCCTCGCGACATGTCCAATGTAAGTTAGACAGAGCCTCAGAATCCTTGCCTCCAAGGAGCCACCTGGTTTAACCCTCTCCAGGACAAACCTGTTTGTTTTCCTAGCAGTCCATGGTATTCTCAATACTCTTCTCCAGCACCACAGCTCAAAGGCATCAATTCTCCTTCTATCCTCCTTGGTCACTGTCCAACTCTCTGATGCATAACAGGTGATTGCGAAGACCATGGCCTGTATCAGACGCACCTTAGTCTCCAGAGAGATACCATTGCTCTTCAGCACTTTGGAGAGGTCCCTAACAGCAGACTTTCCCATGGACCTTTTGAATAGTAGGCAAAAACTTAACTACAGTACTACCAGGGTTCCCGATTGAAACACTAGGTAGTGCATAGGAGAATAAATAGTCTTTATATTTAAATGTTTGACATAACATAAAAAAAATTGTTCATGAAATAAAGTTCTTTTATATAAAATTAATATAACTTTTTGAAATATTTTATTTAAATATATGAACAACTTTGAATTCAGGCCACATAGGAGCTTTCCCTGCCTTTAGCCTCTTAAACTGAGTGTAGATATATTTTATGCATTTAATTAAAATCAGTTCTGCATGAATGAGTGTTTGCCTCTCTTCCCTGCCTTCCAGCAGCTTCTTTTCTTAAGCAATTATATTTAAAACTAGGACTGGAAAGCAGGAATTCTTAATGAGGGCCATGTTTTGACCTTATCTGGCAACGGATTATTTTATCTTGGCGTAATTAAAAAGTAATAATACTAATACTACATAGAAATCTGAAAATGAAAATTCATGGCCATTGCATTTTTGTTGCATTTTCATCCCCACAGTTTCTT
The DNA here is from genome assembly GCF_000299155.1 of Elephantulus edwardii. Taxonomy (NCBI): domain Eukaryota; kingdom Metazoa; phylum Chordata; class Mammalia; order Macroscelidea; family Macroscelididae; genus Elephantulus; species Elephantulus edwardii. The sequence continues at coordinate 960,572 of NW_006400079.1, read as the reverse complement.
TCCTGTGCTAGAAAGGGTAGGTTCTATTTAGGAGTTCTCACTACTCTGAAGTCAGAACTGACTCCTGACTGACCCTTTCCTCTGCCCTCCAGGGAACCTCTGGTGGGTTCCAGCTGCCAGACAAGCACAGCCTTCAGGTTATCAAGGCAACTCCCTCCAACTATGACCACAGGCTCTCTGAGTGAGAGGCAGTGAGTGTCTACTGAGAAATGGAGGTGCTATAATTCTCACATTTCACATATATGTACCCATACTCAGGTGCCTTAAAGACACTCACTTGATGTTAAAGGGAAATGCTACCTAGTGGTAAGAAGCTGCACCACAATTCCCAAAGGCACACAGTTCAAATCTGCCAACAGCTCGGTGAGAGAAGGGTGGGCAGTCTCCTCCCATGCAATTAACCTCCTCTGAAAACTCACTGGAGGGTCAGCTATGTGTTGGTTCTGACTTGAGGGCATACAACCAAATCAAACTCCGAAAAGGACGTTTTACTGTTTTATCTGTGTTACCGGTAAAACAGATAAATTTATATTATCACTAAGAATCCTATTACTTAGCTGTAGTTCTATTAGGATTCAGTGGTATAATTAAGGTTTACATGGACAGTATTTCAGGAACCTGCATTGGACATTCTTTCCTCTTTCTGAAAAATGTACTTTTAAGCTGTCTGAAACTGTTTTCTCTAATTTCCCCCTTTCCCACAAATGACATTCTCTTTATACTTAGGCATTCTCCTTATACTTAAATACACTAAAACCATGGGCCATAACTGTACTTCACAGAAGTAAGACAGAATACAGTGTTTTCCTGGACCTGAAGAACCATCATCAGTGACCTTCTAAATGGGGAACTATTTACTTCTTATTACTATAATGATTTTCAAATAATTTCTACAATTTGAAACATGCTTAAAATAATTCTGGTAGTTGAAAGCTGGTAACATGATTCAATATTTTTAGCATATGATCATGGCATTTGTTATAGTGTTTCGAGATTTTAAACTTCATGATTACTGTGAAACTGCATTTTGCTCAATCAGCAGTGATCAAAGTTTGCATCACAATTTTTAAAGGGATTTTCTACTTCCAGATTAATTATTGCTTTTATAGAATTTTCTTGCCATGGGAAAGTCTGCTGTTAGGAACCTCCCCAAAGTACTGAAGAGCAATGGTGTCTCTCTGGAGACTAAGGTGCTTCTGATACAGGCCATGGTCTTCGCAATTACTTGTTATGCATCAGAGAGTTGGACAATGACCAAGGAGGATAGAAGGAGAATTGATGCCTTTGAGCTGTGGTGCTGGAGAAGAGTATTGAGAATACCATGGACTGCTAGGAAAACAAACAGATTTGTCCTGGAAAGGGTTAAACCGGGAGGCCAGGATTCTGAGGCTCCGTCTGACATACTTTGGACATGTTGTGAGGAGAGACCGGTCCTTGGAGAGGGACATCATGCTTGGGAGGGTGGAGGGACAGTGCAGGAGGGGAAGGCCCTCTGTGAGGTGGATTGATTCAGTGACTGGGGTAATTGGGATGGGAGTGTCAGAGACAGTGGGATTGGCACAGGACAGAGCGGAGTTTAGGGCTGTTGTACATAGGGTCGCTATGAGTTGCAAGTGACTTGACGGCACATAACAACAACAACAACTTTTTTTTTTAATCCAATGTAAAATAATAGCCCTTCTCATCTTTGCCAGAGACTGGACTGGTTATTGGATCTTTCTTTTATTTCTTTGTATTCTGTTTATAGTGTAGAAAATTTGTCTCAGTTTCCAGTTTTTCTTTTGTGCCTAGAAATTTCCCTCTCCCCAAGTGCTGAAGTGCACATATATAGGCTCAAAGTCCCGGTTTTCATTTTATTTCTCCAAACAACAAGTTTGCTTACTCAAATGAAGAGAGAGAGAGGAAAAGCAAGCAAGGAAACAAGCAAGCAAGAAGGAAAAAACCACAAAATCCCCAAACAAACAAACAAACAAACAAACAAACAGAAAAGTTCCAACTTGGAAGTCTGTAAGGCTCTGACAACAGTTGAAAAATAATTCCAGCACCCAGGATTATCCCTTAGCAGTTTACTGGGCCTTCTGAAGAGAAGAGGCATAGAAGTCTGCTAGGACACCAGCTTTCAAGCAAAGGGGGCCCAATTTTAGCAGTTAGGCCTCCGTTTTCACAGAGAATGGAAAACAGATTGAAGAAATGACAAGGCAAGCTGCTCCAGCAAAGATCCAGTGTACTACACCAGGGACTTGGGAGTCTCCCAAGACTCCTCCCTTCCTCATTCCCCGCATGAGTAATTTTTCCAGTCGGACTACACCCATTCACCCTTTCATCGGCCACCACCCCACCCTCCCATTCACCCTCCAAGCTGCTACCATGAGATTGTTCTAAGTTCCAAGTCCAGTTGCTACGTCTCACTCTTGCTGTGTAAAAGGCAGTTCCTGGAGTGGCTGGTGAAGAGACTTGAGAAAGACACGGACCAGTTCCTGCCTTACCTTTCGGATGAGCCATGTTCTTCATTTTTTACTCAATTTGGACTCAACTTCCTTTCTCTCTCTTTTTTTACTAATTTTAGGTACCTTTCAAGGCATCATTTAAGGGGATCATCTCCAGGAAGCCTTCCCTAAGCCTCTTCATGGCTTTTATGGTCTTATCTTTCCCCTATTTTAGCCTTTACCCCTCAGACAGAATTAATGTATTGATTCATCTATTCCCAGTAATGAATGTATCCTGTTGAATGCAGGGACTTGCCTTACACATTCTTATATTGGCAGCATAAAAAGCCCTCAATGTACTTATAATGAATGTTGAATAAGAAGAATGGAAATCCCCATAGCTTGAGGTAATAACTAATTGGCAGAGAGAAAATGCCCATCCCTATTCTCTAAGAAAGTGGCAATGTCTTTTTGTTGTTGTTGTTTCAACCATTTGGGCACTTGGTTATTATTCAATGATTAACAGTAAGAAGTGGCACCATTTCATTTACTTATCTTTTCTGGAGAGGGCAATGCACAGTATTAACTCAAGTGTTTTGCCGCTCTAGTCTCAAACTCAAGGGTCACTAACTTAAGTCTGTTATTAGAACCTCTTGAAAGCATTTTGTGCTTCTGCAGCTCTCAGGATATTGCTTTTCCTCCTCACCCCACCCCTCCTCAAGCTGGCCTCGCCCTCTTTAACACACCCTAACAGCAAACCTGTAGAAAAAAATGTTTCACCGTATCCAACCTCTTGTCCCAAATTTTGTCTGAAGTATGGAACAACTGTTTTTAATTAGGATCACACTTAAAAAGTTAAGAAAATTCTGTAACCCCAAACAGAAATCACATTCCCAAATCTCCAAAGCTTTATTACATCACAGAAAACCCAGGATTCCTTCTATTCAAAAGTGAAGCCAATCACTTCCTTGATCATCCAGAGAATTACAATTTTAAAACCATCGTTCCTTTCCCCTCTTGCAATAACATGGTTTATTTGCCTTGGAAGATGTCAGTGCTTCAGAAAATGAGACATTGTTTTTAAAGAAGGGACTTTTCTTGCTCTAAATCATACAGGGTTAGGAATCAAAGGGATTTTAAGTTGCAAATATGATTTACCATCGAGATGGGAAGCTCGGTATGCGAATGTTTGTGTTAGTGTGGCAATCAGTTTTGCTAAGGAATTCCAAAACTGTGGACAGGAGAAAGAGAAATATTTGCAGTCCTGCAGAAGTTTTCCCCGCCTGTTTTCCATCCAGGCAAAACAAAACAAAACAAAACAAAACAAAACAAAACAAAACAAAACAAATCCTTGGGCATATTTTTCCCCACGGAATTATAAAGTCTAATTTTGATTGTAACCTTCGTCCTAAACCTCTCTGGCTTGTTCACATGGCCCCCTCCAAGGGTTTCTTGGAAAAAAAACCAAACAAACCCAAAACAATGATAAAAAGCAAAAAAGTGTGTGCCCAGTAAGTCAGCAGCAGCCGCCGAGAGGAGGAGAAGCGCGCCCTATTTGCGGTGTGTCTCCCGCGGTTGTAATGGGGAAAGATGGAAGATACCAAGGAGAGGTGGAGGGGGACGCGCCTCGCCAGCTCCGGCTGCCGCAGCTTTGGCGCCCCGCGCGGAGCGCAGGAAGGAGAGGTGCGCGCGGGGCCGGCTCGGCTGCTCGGCTCGGCGGCTCAGCGGCTCGGCTCGGC
>NW_006400079.1:920551-956282 GCF_000299155.1 Elephantulus edwardii | reverse complement strand
CCTGGCGGGGCTGGGCGGGCGGGGGAGGGGCAGCGCCGCGGCGGCGGCGGCGGAAGCCAGGGCTCGGCGATAAGAGGCTCCGGGGCTGCTCGGTGCCAGCGCCTTTTCACTGCGGGGAAGGAGTGGCGGCGGCGCTCACCATGCTCCCGTGACCAGGAACTGACAAGTTCAATTTGAAATCTCGGGCTGCTCGCAATCCTGACTCCCACAATGCCTTGGGCACTCTGTCGGGCTGCCTCTGAAAAAAAAATGTGAGAGGTAAGTTTGCATTTTGGCCGCTTCCTTGGCGCCGCTCCGCTGGCGCTGCGCGGTCGGGGCTCCTCGGGGGGCTTGTCGGTGGCTGGAGGAGGAAGTGAGAGGAGGTCTGCGCCCCGCGGCTGCTGCTCCGGCCGAGCTGCAGGCCCCGGGCTCCCCACCCTGCACGGTCTGCTACCACACACTCACCATCTGGAGAAAAAAAAAAGGGAAGCAGGAGCTTTGCAGCTGCAGCTCAGCTCGGAGCAGCCCTGCTTCCCGGGGCTCTGCGGACACTGTCACCGCACAGCCAGCCGGGGACCCTGCAGCCTTGGAAAGAGCAAGCCAAAGGGGGGGGGGGCGGTGGAAAGAAAAAGAAGCAGGTGCGTGGACGTGTCCTTGCAACTTGGCCACCTTGATCGGGGAAGATGCGAGTTGTTCAGCTGGAGCTGCGGGGGTCCTTGCTAAAAACAAGACCCTGCACCCTTCCAGGGCCCCCACTCGGGGCTGCCAGCCAGCCAGCCAGGCTTTTCCTAGGGGCCAAATATATGCAACACAAAGATGAAATTTTCTGCCTGCTCCCCATAAATTACGCATGACATGTTTAGCTGGGCTTCCTTATATGGCGAGTGCTATCTTTTCAGTCCGGTTTGCCTTTGGCCAAGTTTACAAGGGCGGCGGACGCCCTGCATAAAGAGGGCTGCTCTCCCCCCCTGGTTTTGTAGTGCGTCACTCACAAACTGTTAAGAAAAAAGTAAGTACGGACGCGCTCTGGGTGGAGCCGCACATGGTGGATTCCATTTCTTTCGTGAATAGACTGAAAAGTAGTTTGTACTTGGGGTTTGGGGCTTTAGACAAAAGCAGGAGAAAATATGTAGCCGCTTCCCCCTCCCACATTACCCCCCCCTTTTTTTTTAAACTGAGCCGGAATCTGGTATTGGTAGTAATGTGTCATGTGAGAATACTTTGATTTCCGAGCCTGTAACACGAGCAGGTATATTATGGTGGAAGCTCTGTGCTTTGCTCTCCCAGCAACACTTTGCAACTACTGGGGTGTTGCTAGAAGAGGAGTGATTGTGCCCTTAACCTTCAAGGACTCTGGGGCTGGGATTCTGTGTTCTCTGCTTGCAAAGTGCCTTCCCTCTGGTTTCAAATGAAGTTAAGCTCCTGCTTGGAAGGAGGTGGCCGCGTTGTGCACCCGCTGAGTATCAGCACAAACGATGGCGCATGGATGGTGCATTCTGCTTTCCTTCTGAGGAGTTTCAGAAATATATTCATACATCAAAGAGAAATCATCCTGAAGGCTTGAGGATGGGCAGGCCCTCCGCATGGGGCTTTGGAATAACTCCAGCAGTGGACACACTCCTTCCTCCTCCTCCTCCTGGGGTTTGCCCAAGGTGTCCCTATGTCGACAGAGCAGGTTTCGTCCCTAACTGTCCTCTCCAGGCATTTATAAACGAAGTCTCCTTCGTGTTATCGCGCTGCGCGGACCCCTCTGAACGTTAGTGGCTTCTCCTCTGCTGTTGAGATAAAAAGATTCTCACCGACACAAGTTAAAAGTTCCACGGTTGTACAATTCATTGGAAGTTTAGATGCCCAGGGTGGCTTACAAGCCTCTTAGCCTGAGAACCACACGTTAATTTTGCACCTTGAGAAAGCAACATTGCTGTCACTTGTGTCTTTGCTTCAAGTTGGTGACAAGTACAGCTCACAGCTGGGTTTTAGCAACCTTATGGGTGTTTTCAGTTATCGTTGTTTAGGGTTTTGTGTGACTTCTATTTTTTTTTTTTTTAATTCTTGTATCGTTAGGCCTTTTTCAAAATGTAGATAATTTTGTAGTAATCTGTAGTTTTATTTGTTGAGTAGAGTGTTTGGTTTTTTTCCTCACGGAGGACTTAAAAGAAATGGCCTTTGTATTGTAAAAGAACAGGTTGGGTCAGCACCAGAAGACCTGTTCATCCATCTGTAATTGTCACTTAGGACATAATAATCAGATTTTATTATTACTCAGGTAGTCAGAAAAGCCTCACATGTGCCTGGATGAATTATTTTTTTCTTATATAACTAAGGTCGAGTTTGTGTGTAGGTGACACACAACCTGCGTGCTCTTTGCAGTCTTGTCAACAGAAAAATCCAAATGTAATATACAGTGTAGGTTCTCACTGCTTGTGTTTGCATTTCTACATTTGAGGGAAACTTAATCTCCAAGTTGAATGCATTACATTTTGATTCCAACATTCTGTTCTTCCTCTGGGCACAGAATTCCGATTAAATGAAACACTGGGTTCTGTTCCAGAATAAGAACAGAGTATTCCAAGGTACTTCCCAGGAAAACCTGGAGGGAGGGCAAGTATATTGCTTTTCTTGTTATGGAAGGGTGTGTTGATTTGTGATATACAACTTCCTATTTTTATGGCAAGCAAAATGTCGCGGTTACATTTGTTACTGCCTTGACATTAGGCCTGTGTGTGATATATCTATTTATGGACACAGAAGGTGCTTTGCTGCACCTTCTGACTTTTTTGCTTGGAGATAAAAGATGTGCAGAAGCAGCAGAAAAAGAATAGGTTGTGGAGGTGTTTAGCTTCTAAGGAAACATCATTGTACACAGTAGAACTGAGGGACAGAGTAGAAGGAGGAGGAAGTGAAATATAGTCACTGAATAATTTGCTTACAGTAAAATCCTAACCATAATTCTAATCGCAGAGGGTATTCACAGGAACATCTTTAAAAATTGTGACCCTTTTGGCAAAAAAAGGAAGCATAGTTTTTGAAATCTAGAGTATGCTGTTTAATACAGCAGCCACCAGAAAAATGTGGCAATTTTGCGCTTAAAATGTCACTAGTCTCTCCCAAATTTGTTGTAAATACGTTCTGGATTTTAAAAACTTTATATGAAGAAAGACTGTAAAAGGTCTGATTAATGCATTTCATATTGCTTATATCACATTTTATGTTGTAATATTTTCATATGTTAGGTTCAACAAATATGTTAAGGTTAAATTAATCTGATTTTTTTCCCCTATTTTAAAATGTGGCTCCCACTAAACTTAAAATAACAAATATGTCTTAAATTGTGTCTATATTGGGCATTGTTGATCTAAAATAAAGCAGGAAAATAGCTAAGATGTAAATCTTAGGTTTCTAGCCTAGAGTTTGCTGGGAAAAACATAGTTAAAAAAACCCTCCCTTTTGCTTCTTAACGCGTTAAAGAGGTTTATAGTACACTGAAATATCTCATTTTTCTTATCCATTGTAACAAAAAAAATTCGAGAAAGCAAACCACCTAACATCTATTTTTATTCCCTCAAAAGTACTATTTAGTTCAGAGATTTAATGGCAAGGTAGTAATAGCACAGAAAAGGCTTATAATTAGGGGATGAGTCTTAACACCTCTGAAAGGCCAGAATAGAGTCTGATTACTACTTAGGAAGGTTTGGGAGACACTATAGCTATCATTGTCCTGAAGTTAACAAACATAAATGAGTCACTAAAATTTATTTTAAAATAGAGTTTTCGGTAAATAGCAATTACCTTCAAGTGCTTAATGTGTATTTTCCTTTGCAATGACTTTCATTTCTTAAAAAAAAGAAAAATGCCAAACAATTTCAAAACAAACTCCTGGTCCAATAGTAGTGAAAGATTAATAAATTCACTCGAATGAGAGATCCTCTCTCCTTCCCCCTAGCAGGGAACGAAGCATTGTTTTGAATGTTCAGAAAGGTGAAAATACGTTTCTGTAGTAATTTACTGACTTTCAAGATTTCTTTCTTTTTTTTTTTTTTTTTTTACTTTCAAGATTTCTATAAGCAAAGACATAGTCTTTATGATTTTCATGCATTTTTTGAGAAAGCATCTGACTGGTAAACAAAGCACAAGGGCTTAAGTCCTGGAGAAATTCCTGTTCAGATATTTTCCTAAGTGAGTTACTTTTGGCCACGCACAGTGTTAAGTAAAAAAAAAATGTAGTTCTTTTTCTGTCCATATAAAGTATGCTTACTTTTCATTTAATTGAAGGATTCCAAAAGTATAAGACACAATGGATGGTGTGCACACGTGTCTGAATGTATGTGCAGGTGTGTGTGTCTGTGTGTGGTTAGGTGCTTTAGGGTTATTTCTATACTTTAGTCATTCTAAATCTGTTTCCAGCATTATGAAGCAAAATTCCCATTAGTGCCAGTGCATGTGTTTAGGTTGAAAGGAATCGCCATCTCCATTATCTCCATCTATTGAACCTGATTAGTCACTGACCATATTCACTAATGGTTGCAGTTATTGATTGTCAAGCATTGAATTCAAGAATGGCTATTGATATATGACTTTGAATATCTTTACACTCTTTCATTTTTTTAAATGTGATAGAAGGAAGTTGGTTTTTATGTGGTAGGTTTCGTATTATAAAAATGTACTTGTATAAGAATTAAATCTAGATCATTGAAGACAAAAATTAGAAAAATACATGAGCACAGTTTTATGTATTTTTTTAAATAGAAGGTCTAATAACATTACTGTCAGCTTTTCAAAGAGGTCAGTCACTTTGCCACTTGTGCCCAGGAAATCCATTGAAATGAATTCTTGAAGATTTAGATGGTTGAGACCTTGTTCAAGTATTACATTAGGCTTTATAGATTTGGAATTCTTGCCATTATTTTTCCCTTCTAGTTCTCCCTCTAGATCTCGGAGATTATCCTTTGTTAGATCAGTTTGTGGTTATTGTTAGAGAGCTGGCCCTCCAGCAGGTTTTCAGAGTCTGTCACTTTGGTGGGAAGATGTTGCTCCAGCTTCCTCTCTCAGAGCAGCTTGGTAGATTCAAACTGCCTGACTTTGGCTTGGCAACTCAGCTCCTTCCCCTAAGGCCCCCAGAGCTCCTTTAAATCAGTGTAGGATAGGATCATCCCTCAATACAATTTCACCCTATTGGATAACGCAGAGCTGTGGATGGTGACTCATAGTGATTCCATAGAGTAGAGTGCTCTGTAGGAACCTTAAGGCTGCAAATCTTTGTGGAATCCAACACCTCATCTTTTTACTGCAGAGGGACTGATGGATTCAAGCTGATGACCTTTTGATTAGAAAGCAAGGCTTATTCCACTGTACCACTAGGGCAGTTTTGGATAGAAATTGCTTTTCCACTAAGATAACTTAAGAGATTGCTTTTCCGCTGAGATAACTTATTTGCAAAGGGCAAAGATGTCGTCCATAGGGAATTGTACTGCTGACCCAAGTGACCCCTTTCTCGCAATTCAGTTCCACCAGTGGCTTTGTTAGTGGGCGTTCTCCTCTCCTGTGATTTACAACCTCGGAAAACCCACTAGAGGCTCTCAGATAACTTTGCTATGAGTTCTTTCTGACTCAACTGCATTGAGTTTTGGTTTTCAGATAGCCTGTGTTCTTGTGCCCCATCAAATTGGAACTGACACATAGCTGACCCTCTTGCTGGTTTTCGTCCTTTTCCTGAGTAGCTGGTGGGTTTGAACTGTGTGCCTTTGGGATTGCAGCACAGTGTATTGCTACTAGGCTATCAGAGATAACCCCTCCACCCCACCGCACCCCCCAAAAAAAGATTTCTTTTGATACTGTGTTAAGAAACTGAGATATGTGCCTTTCATATAGCCAGCTCACTTAACTGCTGTTGGTTCTGGTGCATAGCCACCCTCCATAAAGTTTCCAAGGCTGTAAATCATACTTGGGGTGAGGAGAGAGGTTGTCCATCTTTTTTACTCTGAGCAGCTGGTAGATTTGAACCACCAGAGATATATTTGAATTAGCAGTGAAGTTCCCTATGGACTTCATCTTCAGAGCTCCTCATTAAGTTCTCATAGTAGGTATACAGTACATGGTATGGTATACAGAGCTCTCACTAGTATGTGAATCTTGATAGAAATACATCTTTGCCAAAGAAAATGTCCTTTGTTGAGATCATTCCAATATTAAATAACATCATATAATTTAAAAAAGATTTGCTACGAATTACAGGAAATACCTATAATCCAAGAGTGACTGCTGGTGCCCATGTAGATAACAACTCTATAACAATCCCTCTTTAGCTAAACTTAAATGAAGAGATTCCTTCCTCCAAAGCGTTTTTAAATGTCATTAGACACTAATATTTCCTCTATAGTTTTTCACCTTTAAAACAGTAGGATCCATTTAAGAATCAAATGATTTTAAAGAGCTAACAAGAGTCTAGATTATCAGATCTTTATGTGAGATAAACTGCTGGTATGAGCTAGTATTTAATCCTATAAAGTTGATTTATAGGTAGACAATTTGCAGGACCATGCTGGACGCAGTGAAAGCTTCCCAGTTTAAGGCAGCTCTACCTTGTTCTTAAGGAGATGGTAGAATTTGATAGGCAAAATATTAGTTGTGAAAAATACTGTAAAGTAAGAGGTGGTTTTTCATAAGCAGTGAGTGACCTTTTATGCAAATTCAAATTAAAAAGAGGTGAATCTGAATGTGTTCTGTGTATAACACAGGAAAAGTCCCAGCATTCATTAGTTAGTAGAAAACAAAGGCATCCTTTTTTTTTTTTTTAACATTTCCATAGTGTTTTTTTTAAATGAGTACTATTTAGATCTATTCAGAGGTGTTACCATATTTTTCATACGATTATACATACCACCCAGATACAGGATTTTTTAGCATGTTTCAAAGCAACATTCGTGCAGTATTGTGTTTGGAAAGTTTTTAGTCTTCCATTTATCTCTGTTTCTGAAAAGGAGTAATAAATGGTGTAAGAGGGGGCAGTACAATGTATAAATGTTGGTTTTGTCATATATTTTCATTGGTAAGAAGCTGCACTGCAATCCCAAAGGCAGTTGGTTCGAATCCCCCAGCTGCTCTTCAATGGGCTACTTCCTCCCTTGTGATTGCTTCTGAAAACCTGCTGCACGGTTAGAAGTGGGTCAGTTCTGACTTGACGGCATACAATAACAATAAGTAGCGAGATAAAGGTTTTCAAGTGTCCTATGCTAGAATGTTTGTGGAATTTTATCCTAAAGTTTCCTATTGAAACCCGTAAAATAATGAGCTTTTGAAATCCTGAAACAGTTATGAATGTATTAGGAAACCAGTGGGTAACTTGAGGGGAGCGCTGGATGGATGCTAGGGCTTTTCCCTAGAGAGTCTACTCAGTGGAAAGTAAACTTGAAAAGAAACTTGCAATTGCAAATAGGTTGGTTGCCAGAAAAGTTATCAAGTAAGAACTTGGGGAAAATACTTCAATAAAATATAGAGAGTAAAAAATTCATTTTGGGACAAGAAATGCCATATGCATTATGAGCAGCCGTGAGAGAAATTCATGTTAGCAAGGTGATTTGAATTTGAAACAGATTTTCAATTTAATGGGATTCTAATAAAGGCTTAGGGAAAGAACTGAACAAACCTAACTAGAAAATGTAGCTCGTGATATTGGGTGCTGGTATAAGTTTATTATTATAAACAGAGTTCTGTGGATTTTTTTTTAAAATCAGGTATACTTAAGAGACCTAATCTGTAGAAGGTGTGGTAAACCTTTTCTATAATTTCTACAAATAAATGTCCTTGCACAGTGACTTCTGTCTGTAGTGATTCCAGGTGAATAGACTTCCAGAAAATTTTAAAATGTATGGAAATAATAAAGTTCTTTCTGGAGTGGGAATATTAATAAATATAAACAGTGAAAGGCCAAAATGATTAAATCACATCATAAATATGTAATGTTAAATGGCAAGAATGCCAAAATATAGTATGAAGCAGATCATGTTCAGAAATTTATCAAAGGTCTTTTTTGAACTTGATTTAGTTTTTTTAAATTTTATTATGATTTTGTGCATGTGTGTGTGTGTGTGTGTGTGTGTACACTATCAAATCGAATCTGACTGGTACAGGAAGAGATTGTTCTTCCTTCTCCAGGAGAGCATATGGTGGATTTGAACTGTGCACCTCTGGGATTGCAATGCAACTTCTTGCCACTAGGCCACCAGAGCTCCCCTGATTTAGTTTTAAAACTCACAGTTCCGTTATACAATATTGTGTCTGGAAATTCCAGCCATACATCCAGCAGTGGATAGATGTATCACATTGTTAATGATATTAAGGTAATATACTGACATTTTGTTTCTGGTTTGCCTCATTACCAGAAATGAATTTACTTTCCTTTTTTTAGCATTCTGCATGGCCTGATGACTCTTGTGGTTGTTATTGATTGCATTCAAGTCAAGCACAACTTACAGCAACCCTATGAACAGAAGGCCTCTACAACTATGGACCTTTATCAAAGTTCATAGAGTTTCCAGAGGCATGTACGAAGTGGATGCCACTGCCTCTTAGACATTTAGACTGGCAGAAATAATGTATGGTGTTTGTCAGCATAGGTGGAGGTTTAAGAAATTGGTAGGTATAGAACCTGTGGTAGGATAGGAAAGAAAACCTCTTGTAGGTTGGTTCTGCCAGTCAAAGGCCCACTAAATCTTAGTTTCATAAGGCAAGTCAGGAACACAACATGTCAGTTCCTCTAAGCACTGTATCCTGTTGTGTTTTGAAAGTACAATGTTGCAATGTAGGTAGAGCAATAGCAATAACAAAACAGATCCTAATAAGTAAGAATGTTGCTGTTGTTATGTGCCATCCTGTTGCCTGTGACTCTTAGCGACAGCTGTGAACCCTGCCCTAACGTTGAGCCAACTTTATTGTCTCTGACACTTCTACTTTCATTGCCCCAGTCACTGAGTCCATCTGTTTCATCGAGGGTCTTCCTCTCTTGTGACGTCTTGCCATCCTTCCAAGCATGATGTCCCTCTAAGTAAGAACAGGTCTTGGAAAAGGAAACTGCTTTGTAAATATTAGAAAATTTTACTCTAATTATGACTTTATTATTATTTTAGCTATATAATTTTCTTAAAAGGAGTAATAACTTCTTATGAGGGAGAAGATCACAGACAAATCCTAAATGTACAGATTTTATTTTACCAGATCAGATTTCTTCAGTGAAGAATAAATAGATACCAATTATTATACACTTCTTTATAAAGTACCTCATGTAATCTTGTCTAAAGCTTTGAAATAGAAATCATGATCTTCATCTACAAGATTATCATATTTTTTATGCAGATAATACACGTGTCTTATGTTCCATAAGTGTGCTATGCTATTTTTTTTTTCACAGTATATAAAAAAATAGTGCAGCACATTTACAAAAATATCTGGGAGGGGGTGAGGGAGGAAAAAAACCATAATATGTGCATCGTTTGCCTAAAGACATGATAAGTTACGTACACTGGAGACTATTATAATTTTCAGAACTATGAGGCTTTTTTTTTTTTTTTAAAAAGGGATACTTACATGTGCCAGACTAGGTTTATTAATGAATTAAGTTTCTTGCTCTGCTAACCTCAGGCCAGGTATCTTTGGAGGGCATCTTTGCTCACCCTTGTACAACCAACACAGCACAGTCAGGCCAAGTACCTTTGATGGTTTAAATCCAGCAGTGGCTGTGAGGGCGAGAGATGGGCAGTTATCTCCCTTTATTATTTCCAGCTTCAGGAACCCAGTGGAGGGATGCTGTCAGTTGGAACTGACTGGTTGCCAGTGAGAACTCTTAAACTGTTTCCCAGATGGAGAAACTGAGATACAGAGATGTTCAGTCAGTTTCTATGGTTACTTACTAATAAGTAGCACAACATGGAGTTGAACCAAGATAGTGTGGTTCTAGAACCCATGCTTAGATGGAAAAGAATAAAAAAGAAAGAAAGAAAAACAGATTGAAAGACTGCATTGCTTACGTATGAATGAGACTGAGACTTTGGTAAGGATTTTGAAGCTCCGCCTCACATAGTTTGTGCATGTGGCCAGGAAGGACCAGTCCTTTGAGAAGGACGTCATGCTTGTGATGGTGGAGGGTCAGCGCAGGAGAGGAAGACCGTGGATGAGATTAATTGACGCTGGGGTAACGGGGGTAGGCGTGTTAGAGACAGGGAGATTAACCCAGGATAGGGCCCGGTTTAGAGTTACTGTTCACAGGGAACTTAATCACACATAGCAACAACATATTGTTGACATTATGTGCTGTTGACTTGGGACTGATCCTCCAGCAATTTTTCAGAGGCGCATATAGGAGGTGCTTGCCCATCCGTCTCCCGTGGAACTGCTGGTAGATTGAACCATGTGCCCTTGAGATCGCCACGCTGATTCTTACCAGGAGGCCATCAGAGCTGTCTTGAGAAGATGCTACAAGAATGATCAGAATTTAAGAGAAGAGAGAGAAAGCAACGCCAGTTAATAGGGCAGGAAGAAGTGAGAAGACAAGTGAAAGGGAAGATTGGTATTCTGTTTTGAAGGTCAGAATGAGGCATAAATAGTATGAGCATAGTATAAGCAGAATGAGGCATAAGTAGCATCAAGTTTGCGGCTTTGTGGGATCATAAGAAGACATAGGATTACAAAAGTAATTTTATATATAGGCCTTGTATTTGAGTGACTTTTTTTACCCCCCTATGAGAAGACTAGAACACCTACACAAAGTGATAGAGCTGTATGGCTTCTGGTCATGGATGTAGAGATGGGAGCTTAACAAAGACAGTGATAGGGAATGTGACAGGTAGAATTAGGAGTGTAGCAACTGAAAGAATGTGGAGGCTAAAAGTGACGGAAGCAGTACAAATTATTTTTGTAAAGTATAAAAGTAATACTTTAACATCTTTTTAATCAGAACTCTTTTTGTAAAACTTTGTTAGTATTACTTTGGCCATATTGCTGTTGGTGAGCTCTGTTAGTAAAAGTGTCTTTAAAAAAAAAAAAAGAGAAAGCACTTAACAGGTTTAACTTTGATTCTAGAAAGGAAATGGCTTGTTACATGCTGTCAACATTTCATTTCTGTGTCAGCCTGTTTTTAAAGCTCGAGGCCTGATAAACTATGAAAAGTTGCTAGATTTGTTGCCCTATATTGATGACTCCCTGATAAACCTGATTTCACCGTTAGAGATCTCTTGTCATATTGCTGAGATGTCTCAGTGTTAGCTGGGCATTTCTGGCAGCTTACTGAATTCCATGCAGAGCGCCGTGTAACCAATCCTCATGATAAACAAGGTGGCAGATAGATACATGATAAAATGAGTTTGCAATGTGCTCAATGTGGCTGACATTTATACTGTTCAGACCTTTCTATTTTAGGGAGGGTATCAGTAAAACCCTGGTATTCTTTTCCTGAAAGTAAAAGTCCTTAATAATTAGTCACTCTAATAAAGAGAGTAATTTACAGATGAGCATAAGAGGACCATTGTTATCTCTTAACAGTTATGTGGACCCATGAAGATACTTATATTTCAAATAAAGCTTTATTTGAGTACTCAGTCTTTTTTATTTCAGATCCTTAAATTCTTTTACAAATAAATGATGTAACATTGTTTAAGCTGAAAATGTAAGAGTATCTTATATGTGTGTATATATGAAATCAAGGCAGAAAAAATATATGCTGTTTATACATATTTCCCACTTATTTTATTTGGATTATATGTGGAAAATAATATAAAAATTAGAGTTTACATAAATTTTCAAAGATGGAATATGCACATAGAGAAAATAATGTCAATAAAACTAGACTTCTTGTCTTTTGTGTTTATAAGTGCATACTTTTCCTTACTACTCGATAATTTCTCTTCTTATCTAAGTTCGTTAATTTACTTGGCTCTAAAATATTGTGAAGACCTGTTTTATCATATGACTAAGAGAATGCTCACTTAAAAAAAAACAACCCTAAGATTATATCACATTAAAATGATAAATTCTTGTTTTCCTTTTCTGAGGCTCCATCTTTCGGCTAATTATACCTATACAAACTGACTCAAATAATTTTCATTTTTATTTACTTCGTTACTGTAGCATTTTAGAGAAATCTGTGTGGTCAATTGAGTGACATTCAGATAAGGTCATAAAAATATTATCCAAAAGGCTTTAAGATTTAAGAGGTCTGGCAGACATAGCACCCGTGAACAACAGGGAATACGAGAAAATCTTTCACCCATGTGCAGAATCTCTCTGAGGTATTCTGTGACCTTTCCAAGAAATGGTTTGAAATGTGTGCAAGAATCATGGAGACTACTGAAAAATAATAATGTTTTCATAATACTTTCTTGGAGACATTTGCAGAAAATTGAATTTGGGAAATGGCTATCTCAGAGAAATAAAGTTTTGGGGACAGGGATTTTGAAAGTAAATACTGTGTTGGGAGTGATTACTTTAGGAAGGAGGATACCATATCTGTTTCTCAGGAATGGCTTAGAGGTAACCAATTAGTGAGGTCTTTTCACCTAAAAAGTATATTTTACTATGTTAACAATACAGCAATAGAGAAATCAATTCATCCTTTGTGTTCTGCTAAATAATCAATTAACAAACATATTTTGAGTGCCATCAAGAGTCAAGAGATTGCAGTAGATCATGAGAGGAGTATTCAAAGAAGAATTAAATAGTTTTTGTCCTTCTTTGATAAATAATTGAATTGAGAAGAAAGACATGGAAAGCTAACAATACAAGGCACTATACAATTGAGCACCAAAGGAGGAAATTCAGAGCGGAAGTCTTTGTGAAGCTGAATGAGCAGAGCCTGCTGTGTGAGGAGGAGCCTGACATAGGCCTGCAGATTAAGCACTCTTGAGAATTTGGAGGGAAATGGTATGAAAAAGTAGAAGCAATGAGGACTAACTACCACGCATGACCATCTTTGCTGTGTGAGGTTCCACCAGCGCGTGCTCCTATCAGAAAAAGGAGGAGAGAGAGCAAATAACCTGGTAGATTGAGGAAGTTGGAACATGTAACCTCCTTGTCAGAATTCACACAGCTGGTGTGCAGTAGAACTGAAACGAAGCAGATCTTCGGTTATTTCAATATCAACCTTGTTTTTCTTCCTTCTGATTCTACTGGGAATAAATGGAGCGTAATTCTGATAGGTTAATTCTTAAACCTCACCCATATAGCAACTGACATAAATCAAGAAGGTATAAATTTAATTTAAAATGCTGTCAAGCAATTTTCATCATTTTTTTTAACATTGGGTTATAAACAGCATATAGTTTGACATGTGTTCATAATCTTTCTTTCTTTCTTGGATTAAAAACAGAAGTAATTAACCCCCCCCCCAAAAAAAACCCAAAAGTATAATGAACTTACTGATTTTAGATACAATAGTCTAAAAGAGTATATTAAAAATATTTCTGGAACAATTATTTAATCTGATATCACAGGCAAGTAGAGTTTCTGGAAATAAAGATATAAAATCTCTGAATGGTTTGAAAGAAGATACAATGTTTATAATCAATAAGAATTTCAAAATTATATGTCTAAATAATTACAGAAAATGATCATAAATTTCACAAATTTGTGCTTGTGAGTGAATTAAAATTCAAAATTCACCTGAGTATTTAAGAATAAAATCCAATTATGAACTGAATGAGAACCACAAAAGTAAATAAAATCAGTTTAACTTCCAATACTATTGCCAAACAAAAATTCTGTGGATTTGTTTTTTCGTACATTATCAAGAATTTTTGACTCAATAAAAGAAATAATTATTTAAAACTTGATAAAATAAAAGCTTGTCCAGAATAAAAGTTTCTGGTTTTGAACCTGTTTAATAAAATGGAGAAAAATATTAATCATATATGAAACTAAACCCAACCCATAAACATTTAGCTGATTCCAGCTCATGGACGTGCCATCAAATTTGTTAGGCTGGTGGGTAAAAACTACTGAACTTTCCATTACAATCTGAACACAGCCTTCAAAGCCTCCATGGCCCATATATATTTTAAGTCTCCTGTCAAACTCATTTATCACAATCATAAACTGATGGAAAGTTTTGCTAGACAGTTTACAAAATATTAACTATTCAGAACACAGTTTTTCAAATGTATACTTTTTTTTTTTTTAAATGTATATTTTTCTATACATAAATACAACTGTATCATTCAGTCTGTACATGAAAATATCTTGCTAAAATGCACATTATTTGTGCTTTGTTTATAGGACAGATTGACTTTGGAATTGTTGTTAAAAATGCCTATCTAGGGGAGCTCTGGTGGCCTAGTGGCAAGGAGCTGCAACTACAATCCCAGAGGCTCATGGTTCAAATCCACCAGATGCTCTGCCGCGGAAGGAGGGACAATCTCCTCCTGTACCAGTCAGATCTGATTTGACGGTACACTCACACACACAAGTAATAAAATAAAAAAAAAATGCATATCTATGTAAATACATTTTTAGAAAAAAAACAACAAACCCAAACTAAAAGTTAAGTCTCCTGACTTTATAGGTTGGTGAGGACATGCAGTATTTTCATGTGTTACAGCTTTGTATTGGTCAGTGATAGGCAAAATGTTTGCAGTTCTCTCAAAAGTCATATTGCTTTGTGAAGTCTCTAAACATAGTATATTCTGCCTGTATATACTATTTCATCAATAGTAAAACACTAGAATTTTCACTAAGAAATGATAGAAGTAATAACAAATTAGATCCTAAATCACCCATTATACTGTGATTACACACACACACACACACACACACACACACACACACACGGCAAACACACACACGAGCTCTGGTGACCCACTAGTAAGAAGCTGTGCTGTAATCCCAAAGGCACACAGTTTTGAATCCCTGAGCTGTCTGCTGGAGAAGAATGAGCAGTCTCCTCTGATCCAATTTACTGCTTTTGAAAACTAGGTCCTGGAGTGTCAGCTATGGGTCGGTTCTGACTCACTGGCAAACGACAACAACATATACGCACACACATCAGTGTGTGTGTGTGTGTGGCATATATGTCCGCACACTTTGATGTTACATAGATTTTGTGTACCTATCTCTCTAGTTAACCCCTGTGATATAACAGATACACTGTTAGTTGAGACTTGTCCTGTTGAAGACACATTCCTTTGATAACAAACTCTTCCATTTTGGACAAATACCCAGTAAAGTTACATGTGGTTTAGGGAAGGAAAATGAAAGAATTACCTGCCATTATATTTGCCCTCAAAGGAAATCAGTCTCATTTAGCAGATGTTTATATTGAGTGTAGTCCAGTGTACCATTTGCTAGTTTGTATCCATTGGAGGTAAATAAGATGTGCCCTGTTCTCAAAGTAGTTTCCAGTCTAGTGGTAGAAATATTCACGAATAATACATGGGGAAAAACAAAGTGGGCCCAGAGGAGGCAAGAATAGGCTGCCTGTGGGCAGAGTGTGGAATTTGTCTAAAATCTAGCAGTAAACACATTAATTCTTTAGATACTTTGTAGATCAAAGGAAGGATGGAAAGAAAGGAAGGAAAGGAATAAAAGGTGTTTTTTGTACATAAATCAATTACCTTTTCAGATAAATGTTTGATAAATGAGCATGACCTAACTGTGATACCATCCTAGAGTAGTGAGAAGAGATTATGTCTGAGACTGGAGAAACGTGCGGATATCCAGTTCATTTGGATCTTTTTCATGTTCTCATTCTCTGATTAGGAGAAGATTAAAACATATAATATTGATAATCAAGTTTTAGAGCCCACAACTTTTACATTAACAGAGAAGAAAAATCTATACGAGAGAAGTAAGCTGTATTTAGCTTTGGTGGCAAAGTGTTTTAGATGTGCACATGATGCTCTTTTTCCTTCCTCTATCTTTTCTTTGTGTGCAGGAAATTCAAGCTGTATTTTGTAGGCCAGCTTCCAGACTTTCAAATGGCCAGAGAGCAAGTGTGCATATCCTGTAACACTCCAGTCAGCTGTGGAGTGTTGGTTCTTTGTTGATAGCACTTATTCTACATTCTCAGTTAGAAAATGAAGCATTTCATCTGTTGATGGGCACTTGGGTTGTTTCCAACTCTTTGCTATTGTGAACAAAGCAGCAGTAAACATGGGTGTGCATATATCTGCTTGGGTTGCGGTTCTGGTTTCTTTAGGGTATATTCCCAGTAGTGGAATGGCTGGGTCAAATTTCTATTTCCAGCTTTTTGAGACAGTGCCTTACAACCTTCAGTAGTGGTTGCACCATTTTACACTCCCACCAACAGTGAATAAGGGTTCCAGCTTCTCCATAACCTTGCCAGCATTTGTTGTTTGCTGCTTTATTGAATTTTGCTATTCTTACTGGGGTGAGATGATATCTCATAGTTGTTTTGATTTGCATCTCTCTTAGAGCTAGAGATTTTGACCTTTCTTCATGTGTTTGTTCGCCATCTGAATGTCTTCTTTGGTGAAGTGTCTGATGAATGGATAGAGAAGCTGTGGTATATTTGCACAGTGGAATATTATGCAGCAGTGAAAAACTAAGAAGTCATTAACTATTATAAAAAATGAATGACCTTGGAGACATTATGCTGAGTGAAATATTGCAGTCATAAAAAAGACAAATACTGTATAATACAACTGTTTTAAAACAGGAATGGGATGGCGGTTGGGGGAAACTAAGAAAAGAGGGGATAAATAATGTACATGGCATTGAAACAGATGAGGGAGAGAACTTATAAAAGGAATATATGATTAGGTGTTATTGGCATGACAAGAGTCCAGAATAAGAGCTGCATAGTACAGTAGTTGGGGGTGGGGTGGGGTGCAGTATAACAAAGAAAGAACTTTTTTTTTCCAAAGGAAAAAGTGAACTGGGGGGACTGCAGGGGGGTAAGGAGGAAAATGTACAACAACGAATGAATGGGAATCCAAGTTCTTTATAAACTTTCATTAAAATTCCAATTAAAAATTAATAAAGAAAGAAAAAGAATTTCATCTTGCTGATTATTTTTTTCATTTTCAGTGATAGCATTTGTTTAGAGCCCACTGCACTAATAAAGGTCACACTAATATTTAATTGACATTTTAAAAACAAATTAAGGATATGGTTTTTGTGTTTCTGAAGTTTTGAACCCAGAGAAAGTCAGTCACATGACACATATAAAAACAATGAGAACACTAGATAGGTCACAGCAATTACAGTCATAGAGGCTATACAAACAGCTGCTAGTTAGGTCCTCTATATGTATGTGGACACACATTGATAGCTTCTATAGCCATGAGATGGAAAAGGCAATCCCATAAATGTCAGAGTTCATAGCTAAGACAGTGGAAGCTTGGAAAACTTAAGGTCAGGTACCTTGCAGGTGGGTCAGAAAGGCAAAGTACTATGTGCTGAGATTTCAACCCAGAAACATTGCTGCTTGTCTGTCTTGGTAATTGTGATCAGTATGTACTTTTGGCACCAGCAGTCAGGAGATCAAAAGGCAAATTGCATTAGGTGAAAATGTGTCAGGGACCTTTGCAGAATACTGAGAAGCAACGATGTCAGTGTAGAGACTAAGGTGCACCTGCTCTAGTCCATGGTCTTTGCAATTACTTGCTATGCATCAGAGAGCTGGATAATGACTAAGGGTGACAGAAGAATTGATGCCTTTGAGTTATAGAGCTGGAGAGGAGTCTTGAACATATCATGGACACCAAGAAAACAAATAGGTCTCTGTCTTGGAGAGGGTGAAACCACGTTTCTCCTCAGAGGCGAGGGTTTTGAAACTCCATTTCACATACTTTGGGCATGTGGGCAGGAGGCATCTATTTTTTCAAGAAGGACATCATGCTTGGAAGGGTGAAGGGACAGCGCAGGAGAGGAAGACCCTGGAGGAGATGGATTGATACAGTGACTGGGGCAATGAGGATGGGTGTGTCGTTGGAATTAGTGAGATTAGCTCAGGACAGGACAGGCTTCAGAGCTGTTGGATGTAGGCTCACTGTGAGTCATAGGTGACTTTTTGACACCTAACAGTAACAGCAATGTACTAATCACTTAAAGGATAATCATAGTAATGCAGCTTTGAAGCCTAATCTCAGTTGTCCTGGGAAGAAGGAAAGAGGCAAGATGTGGAGTTTTTTTTTTTACAAGCATTGTGATCATAAACCAGCAGAGATGATGGAGCAGAACGAAGTTTCCCTGGCTTTGAACTGAGGTCTCTATCAGATGACCTGATCTGCCTGTGTGGTTAGTGCAGGGTTAGTTCTGTTCACACCTAATAATACCCTCTCCTTCAGCACTCTACAACATCAGCAATATCTACTTTTAGACTCAAAATCATTCCCACCTGCGAAGTTTCTCATATCACTTTTGAATGACATTGCACTCTGCCCGTTGTGGGTTGACTTGTTAACAGCCCATTTTAAGCCATCTTGAGCCCAGAAGTATGCAGCTCTTAGCGATTCAGCTACATTTGTGAAGGTATCAGACAAGTTCATTTTGTTTCTTTCTTCATTAAAAGAGATACAGCTCTTGTGAACAGTAAAATGATCCAATATACCATATACAAAAAATGGGATAACTCCATGTTTACCTGGAAACTTAGGATGGAATTTCTTATTCTCCCCTAAATCCTTTTCAGCGTAATTAAATACATATTGTGATGTATGGATTTGCCAGGGTGTGTGTATTACACGTAATGAGTGTGTGTGAGCGTGTTCCCTAAGAGCTTATTAGGCAGGTCGTAAATTCTAGATGAGGTTGGACAGAGCCTAATCTGAGAGATCACTCACTAATGAATGGATGAGTTTGTAGTGTTGTGACTGAGGTACTTAATAGCAGTGGATAGCTCTTTGCACTGATTAAAAACGTGGATTTGTAAAGAAAGATGCAGAGTGCAGCAGACTCAAAGCAAAAAAAAAATCTCTTAATATAGCTATATTTTTAGGGAGCTCTGGTAGCTTCGTGATATGGAACAGCGCTGCCAATGTAAAGGTGGTTCAAATCCACCAGCTGCTCTGTGGGTGAAAAATGCGCCATCTCCAGTGTGATTTACTGCCTCTGAATTCTGGAGGGTCGGCTTTGGGATGGTGTTGACTCGACGGCACACAGCAACAGTAATATATCTAAACACATTAAAATCTATTGTTACTCAGTTTGGTTGCTAAGATTTTATGTCAAATATTTCACAGATACTACCTACTGGTAGTGGTGGCCTAGAGGGTAGAGAATTGTACTATTAAGACAAAGTTGGTGCCTCTCTGGTGGTTCAAATCCACCAGCAGCTCCATAGGAGAAAGATGGGCCGTCTCCTTGTGTCCAAGAGACAGTCCCAGAAACTTGGGCTGGCAGGGAAGCTGTGCACTGGTTCTGCCTGGACAACATTGAGAGGTTGGGGTTTTTTTTAGTCACTGCAATCCCAGAGGTACACGGTTCGAATCTACCAGATGCTCTGCTGGAGAAGGAGGAACAATCTCCTTGTATACCAGTCAGATCTGATTTGACGGTAAACACACACAAAATAATAAAAAAAAATCTTAATCTGTGTCTTAAGGAATTGATTTCCATTGCTCATTTCTTTCACTTGGGTAAAATTTTAGCCTATTCACATAGCAAGAATTTTCCATTACCAACCATCATGAATTTAAAAATTGTTTTTCTTTTATCAGTAATTCATAGGAATGTGTATGTGTGTTAAAGAAAGGCTTTATTCTTACTATTCTTGTGTTTTGGCAAAAAAAAATGAAGTACCTATTAAATAACAATGAAAGAATTTTTTCTTTTCCTTTTCAGAAAGAAAAGCAAATTTTGGGGGGAGGGGTGGGCAGGGAGAAAAGTGCAACAGTGAATGAATGTAAATCAAATGAATGCAAATGCAAAGTCTCTGTAAACTTCCATTAAAAGAAAATTAAACACCTATATTTCTGTCTGATAATTTTATAATAAATGGTGTATACTATTAAATACCCAGATTTTGCAATATTAGGTATTGAGTTCTTTAATATTTTAAATTTAAGTTTAAATCTAAGTTTAGTCTGTATGATGGTAGGTATCATTACCTAATAAATGCAATTATAAAATTTGAACAACTCTCAAATTTTAAATTGACCATGGAAAAAGATTAGCATTTTGTGGTAATTCTTATAGAAAAAATTATCTTTTTAGTAATTAAAGATTAGTATAAATGTCAACAGGTATTTAAAGACTTTTATCAGTGTTAGGATTATTTATTAGTGAAAAATAATACTCGTATAAAGCAAAATGCCATTTTCAGCCTAGAATTGCCATTTTATAATTAAGCAGGGAAACTAGCATCACAAAAGGATGGAGAAAGGACAAATTTAGGTTTGAGTGGCAGCAAAATATTGTGAGTTGAAAAGGTCAGGCTCCAGTTTGCCATTCAATATCATGCAGAATGCTGTAGCAGCCAAGGCTGATACAGCTGAAAATATCTGCAGCCTTGGAAGCTTGGTAAGTTTCAGAAGGTCATTTTGGCATCTTCGTAGGTAGACTGACTCGCAGGGAAGGTTGGACTGGGCAGCCAGCAAACTAGGTTCCTGAACTCAACCACTGTTTTAAAGCAGTTGTCCAAGCTCCATCTTGATGTCTTAATTTTGTTACTATCTTTTATTGACATTCACATAGAAGTGAGCTTTACTGGTGAAGTGACTTTGGAATCCTACTCCTTTTCTGTAAATAACTTCTGAGTTACATTGTAGCTTTACCTGAGACTTGTTACTATGTACCCAGTCAGAGCTGACTCTCCAGAGAGTTTTCAGAGGCCTGCTTTCTCCTGAGGAGCAGCTAGTGGATTTGAACTTCATGCCTTTAGTTTGTCAGGGCAGTTCTTTACCACCAGGCCACAGACCGCCCTTTGCCTGGTACTAAGAAACACGCATTTTATTTTTTTGTAATGTGTATGTTCTTTCCAAAGTAGATTTGAATTGGTTTATAAAGTATACATAGAAGTTTGGTTGTAAAAAGAGGGCTCACCAATTAATTAGATGAAAAAGAGACAAAGCAAGTATTTGAGATGTAATTGAGAACCAAATGTGTCACTCAGCTTTCTGCAAAGAAAAGGAAAAGCTTTAGGAAGTAGAAAAATCCCGAGTGTATTTAAGGTCATCTGTTCACATCTCATACATTCTCTGCTTTATTGCTGGCCCTGTAAGGTGTTAGGTTACATATTCTGACTGTGCCCTTGAGCAAAACCTTGGAATGGATGCTCTCCAGTTACAATGGAGGCTGACTTCTTTAATCAGGCCTTCAAGGCTCTTCCTGAATCTAGTTCTCAATCCAGAGTTCCAGCTTCCTCTTCTACCTTCATTGCACAGAGATCCTCCTTGCCCACTGCTTTTTTTCCCCTGTGCTATTTGCAGTGCTTTTGTGTCTCTGTCATTGCTCTATTTCTGCACTCTGCGCTATCATTCCTGTCTTATTTTGTCTCTGCTTAATCACTTAAAACTTTTCCTTACTCTTCTTGAAGCCACCTATGATGTCTCCTTTAACTCACCAAGCTTTATGGCTGCCTCGGCTATGCATGTCTTCCTTTGTATATTATGTTATAGTTATTTGTGTGTGAGTTTTAGATCTTCTATTAAGTCATGAATTCCCAGGACTGGGACCACTTTTGTTTCCCATCCTGTGTTTAGGTAAAATATAATGAGTAATCAAAACCCAGAAAATATAATCAATATGGAAATATTTTATGTGTGTATTATTTATTGTTAATGAGTATGTATAATCATGTAATAAGATTACTGTAGGTACTGAGTGCATTTAAATGTCTTTAAGGAAAACAGTCTCCCTGCTCTCAAAAACCTCCAACCCTCTTTACATTAAAAAACATCCTTCAACAAAATACCAACATAATTACTGTGATACTTAAAGAAAGAACTGTTTGAAAAGGAATATATGATTAGGTATTATTTGTATGACAACAGTCCAGAGTAAGAGGTGCATAGCAAACTATACTGGGGTTGGGGGAAGAGGAAAATAGAGGCGGTATGGATGAAAATGTGTGACAGTTAGTGAGTGAATGGAAACCCAAGTTTTCTGTAAACTTTTGTTAATGTATAAATTTTGAGTCAGATGATCAATAAAAGATAAAACTTTAAAAAAAAAGAAAAGTGATGCTGAATGTTTGGCTCCATTTCTCCACTATTGCTTCTTTCATTTTTTAAAAATTTTATTTCTTTTTTATTATTTTTGTGTGTGTACCATTAAATTGGGTCTGACTGGTACAGAAGGAGATTGCCCCTCCTTCTCCAGCAGAGCATCTGGTGGATTTGAACAGCACACCTCTGGGATTGCAGTGCAGCTTCTTGCCACTAGGCCACCAGAGATCCTGCTCCTTTAATTTTTAAAGTATGTAACTTACGTTGTTTGGAAGCAGGAGTGGCATCCACTTCAGAAATAGCCTCCAGAAACTCTATGAACTTGGAGAAACTATGAAAGTTATGCAAGTGTTCAGGTCTCTTGTTCATAGGGTCGCTATGAGTCGTCTAGAACTTGATGGCACTTAAGAATTTTAGTTATATGGAAAATGAAAAAGAAATTAGCATTTGTTTGCTAATTTGGAGTGAAATTATGGGAAGGACTAAAATACAAGTGGTTTGAGATGGAATGAGTAGTATTTGAAGAGTTGTTATTGTGTACCGTAGAGTCCGAGCTGACCCATAGCTGATCTTGGGCGGGTTTTCAGTGGCAGTTAATTGCATGGGAGGAAATGGTCCATCCTTCTCCCACATGTAGAAGGTCACAAAGGACAAGCATGATGTCAAGCTTTATTTTCCATTGTTGTTGTTCAGTGCCATCGAGTCATAGGCGACTCATAGTGACCCTGGAATGAAAGTCCTGGACATTTGTATAACTTTCATCCTTTCTCCAGGTTCATAGGGTTTCCAGTGGTAAGCTATTATGGAAGTGGATGCCATTCCTGTTTCCAAGCTTGTTTTAATCGGGGAGCTCCACCAAGCACTGGCCACCATGAGTAACCATTCTCGCATTTGAAACATCAGTGTCACAGTGTTCAGCTTCACAGCAACCACAAGTTACCACAGTATGGCAGGTGGACACACCAGGGCTATACGACCTAGAAGACTGTTGAAGAATTTTTCCATTACATTTGGCAAATTCATCAGTTGACTAGTAGGCAGTAGTTTACAAGCAAAGATCATAGTAACAGATCTTCAAGCAAGCCATCATTTCAGGGAAGATATTCTGGGGTTTTTAGAAAAGTCATGAACAGTAAAGTGTCTTTGTTTTTATTGTTGTTGTTAGGTGCGGTTAAGTCAAGCACTACTCATAGCAACTTTATGAACAAAAGATCTGAACCCTCTCTGTCCCATGCCATCCTCATACTTCCTGACACACAAGAGCCCATTGCAGCAGTCACCGTGTCAGTCCACCTGGTTGAGGGTCTTCTGCCCTTTCGCCAACCTTCTATCCTTCCCAACACCATGTCTCTCTTCAAGGAATAGTCAGCCCTCTCAACTTGTCCAAAGTATATGAGGCAAAGCCTCATCATTTTTGCCTCCAAAGGGCACTCTGGCTGTACCCTCACCAAGAGCTATCTGTTTGTTCTCTTGGCTGTTCCTGGGATGTTCAGTGCTCTTCTCCAGCACCACAGCTCAAAGGTGTCAGTTTTTTTTCTGTCATCCTTATTTATTGTCCATGTGTCAGATACATAGCCAGTAAACAGAAAGACCATGGCCTGAATCAGATGCACCTTAGTCCTCAAACTGACATCACTGCTTCTCAATACTTTGGAAAGGTTCCTAATTGCAGGTTTTCCCAGTGCAGTGCCTCTCTTAATTTCCTGACTGCTTGCACCAAGGGTTTTAATTGTAGATCCAAGCATGATGAAGCTGTTGACAGTTTCAGTCTCTTCTCCATCCATTATGATAGTGTCTGTTGATCCAGTGCTAAGAATCTTCATTTTCCTGACATTGGGGTACAGTCCATACAGAAGGCTACATTCCTTGATCTTCTGCACAAGTGCTTCAAGCCCTCCTCACTTCCAGCAAATCAAGGTTGTGCCATCTACATAATATAGGTTATAAATGAGTCTCCCTCCAATCCTGATGCCACACTCCTCCTCATAGACTCCAGCTTCTTGGATAATTTGCTCAGCATTTAGATTGAATAGATTTGGAGAGAATGCAACCCTGACACACTTTCTTCCCAATTCCAAACCCTGCGGTGCTCCCCTGCTCCGTTTGCACAGCAGCCTCCTGACCCAGGTATAGGTTCCTCATGAGCACGGTCAAGTGCTCTGAGATTCCCGTTCTTCTCAGCGGCTGCTATAGCTTATCATGATCCACACAGTCAGACACCTTTGTATAATCAATAAAGCACAAATGGACTTTTTCCCTGGTATTTCTTACTTTTAGCCAGGATCTGTCCAACATCAGCAGTGGTATCTCTGGTGCCATGGCCTCTTTTAAAACCTCCTTGAACCTCTGGCATTTCCGTATCTACGTAGTGTTCTAGCTGTTTTTGAATGATCTTCAGCAGTATTTTGCTTGCATGTGCAACATATCAGTGATATTGTTTGATAATTTCAGCATACATTTGGGTCACCTTTTTTGGGAATGGGAACAAATATGGACCTCTTCTAACCTCTTGGCCAGACAGCCATCTTCCAAATCTCCTGGTATAAACTGTTAATTGAAAGAAGTCCATTTTTAAGTATCCCATCGATTCCTAATGCCTTATTTTTTTTGCCAGTGCCTTCAATGCAGCTTCTACTTCCTCCAATACCATTGGCTCCTGTTCATATGGTATTTTCTGAAGTTTTCCAATGTCAGTTAATTCTTTCTGGTACAGTGACTCTGTGTATTCCCTTTATCTTCTTTTGATGCTTTTGGGGTCATTCAATATATTGCCCATAGCATCTTTCAATAGATGTGAGGCTTAAATTTGGTGTGTGTTTTTTTTTTTAAATTTCTTTGAGCTTGAGAAGTGCAGAGTGAGTTCTTCCCTTTTTATTCTCCAATTTCAGCTCTGCACATTCCATTATAATACTTTGCTTTGTATTCCTGAGCTGCCCTTTGAAATCATCTGTTCAGCTCTTTTACTTCAACATGTTTTCCTTTAGATTTGGCTTCTTGACACTCCAGTGCAATTTTAGAGTCGCTTCCGACATCCATTTCGATTTTTCTTTCTCTTCTGTTTTTGTAGTGACCTTTTGCTTTCTTCATGGATGATATCATCTGGTCTTCTATTATTGGTATTCAGTGCCTCAAACCTATTCTTAAGATGATTATGCAATTCAGATGGAATGGATTAAAGATCATATCTTGGTTCCTGTGGAGTTGTTTTCTTCAGCCTCTATTTGAACTTAGTGAAGAGTAATCGGTGATCTGACCTACCCTCTACCCTGGTCTAGTTTTGACTGCTGATATTTAGCTTCTCCAACGATTTCTTCCACAAATGTAGTCAGTCTGACTCCTATGCAGCCTATCAGGTGAAATCTGCTTGCAACGTTGTTGTTTGTGTCTTTTAGAAAAGGTCTTTGCAGTGAATAAATCAATGTAAATACCAAATTCGGTCATTCTATTTCTAGCTTCGGTTCTATCACCAAACCCATATTTTCCAACTACTGTTCCTTTTTCACTGTCTCCTGATTAAAACAGACTAGGAAGCAGGATGGGACATCTACTTCCTAAATAAAAGGCATTTGAAAACCCTGTGAACACTAAACAAAGATGATAGTTACAGTAGTGTAGTGATAGATCTGAGATTGGAAGTCAGTTGAAATGAAGAAAATCAATAACAAACGTTTAAAAATTGGAACATGGACTGTACATAGCTTGAATGTTGAAAAACTAGAAATGGTTAAAAATGAAATGGAACGCATGAATATCGACATACTAGACATTAGTGAGATGCAGTGGACCTGCTTTGGCCACTTTGAATCAGATGATCATGTGGTATACTATGCAGGGAATGAAAAACAGAGGAACAGTGGTGTTGCATTCATAGTCAAAAAAGTCAAATTCAAGTTGTATCCTGAAATACAGTGTTGTGAGTGATAGGATAATATCTAGACACATGCAAGGAAGACCCGTTAAGATGACTATTATTCAAATATATGCTCCTCCATTCAGCGCCAAAGAGGAAGAAACTGAGAATTTTCACTAAATTGACCTGAAGTTCAGCCTGAAATTGACTGAACATGCACTCGAGATGCATTCATGCTAATTGGTGACTGGAATGCAAAAATAGGAGAGTGTCTTTGGTGGGAGTGATTTTGTAGGTCTAATTATTGGGAAGCTCTGATATCTGAGTCAGTTGGGGAGTCGCGCTGTCTAACCAAAGCCGTGCCTCCGGGCTGTTTGAATCCACCAGCAAATCTGCAGGTGAAAGATAGACATTCTCCTTTTCTGTAGTTTTCAACCTCAGAAACCTGCTGGAGGGCTAGCTGTGAGTTGGTTTTCACACTACAGAAATGAGGGAATAAATTACTTTTTGTTGCCAAGATTCAGTTGTCAGAAATAGGCCTGTTTGACAGCCCTACTGACTGAGAAAGGGAGTCTAGGGATCTTTCTGGAGAATCAGTATCCCAGAACACTAATGATGTTGTTAATAAACTGTTGGCAGTTTTAGGAGTTTATTACCTACCATTGCATTGTTATTTGTGGTGGAAAGCTTGTCATTCCTTTTTAAGTGCCTATAGTACTGATTGAGACACAAAGAACTTTAATTACTGTCTCATTAGAAGAATGTAGTTGGCGCTTCACTTTTACTTTGTAGGTTAAAGTTTTCTCAACATGCACCGATGATTTTAAGCAAGTAAAAGCATAGAGTGATGTCCTTTCTATGTAGCAAAATTTGTGCAGTATTCACTTTTTGTTTTTAAGAACCTTCATAGCATTTTATTGGTTATAATTTTCATGCATCTGTTGTTAAATCTGGGATGGTTCAGTCTGCACTCTTTTTGGAAAATATGGAATTCTAGTAATACAATTCTTTTATCTCCTGAGAAGTTTGAGTTGATTTATATTCTAACATGGTAAAATGGTATTTTCAAAATGAGAGGGGAAAAAAAAGTTAGTTATACCCATGTTTTGTCAACCAACCATTTAAGTCTTCACTGTCCATTTAAAGTGCTTTATTTCCTGAACTTTTGTTTGATGACTGAGGAAGAGTGTTGAAGTATGGAAAGTGAGGGGAGAATGGTTTTTATTTTCTAGCTTATGCATACTCATTGACAAAATCAGCCAGCAACTCTATTAGGAAGTGCTTACCATTTCGGGAGAGCATACCACTCTAGGGTCCTAAGAGGACCCCCAGTCTCAAGGGAAGTTCCTCCATGGTGTGTTTGGAACTTAGATGAGCGCATCAGCGTTCTTTTGTGTGCCTCGGCTAGTTTGATGATGCTTTGCATTGTTTACAGCGTTGTTAAAAACAATTTCCTTTAATCAGTCAGTGTCTAAAAAAGGTAAGTCAGGTATCAGGATATTTTCCAATGTTTGTGGAAATAATGTGTTAAAAAAAAAGAGCATTCTCTTATTAAAGTGCTGTCAGAGGTGTTCTAAATATAACATTCTCTATTGATATTCCCAAGTACATATTTTGTTTTTCAACTAGAAGCTGTATATTGTCAACCCAAATATTTACTCAGATTCTAAGCCCTTGTTGTTTGGCATATAATCGTAAAATACAAATATGGTTGTAATTGTTACAACAGTGAATGCTTTGTTTTGGACAATTGAATAGTAATTTTGCAAATGTGCTCATTAGTTAGCTACCATGTAAGGGGTTGTTGCAACTGTTGTGTGCCATTGTGTTTGAACTGACCCGTA
Source organism: Elephantulus edwardii (assembly GCF_000299155.1). Lineage (NCBI taxonomy): Eukaryota > Metazoa > Chordata > Mammalia > Macroscelidea > Macroscelididae > Elephantulus > Elephantulus edwardii. The sequence continues at coordinate 928,503 of NW_006400079.1, read as the reverse complement.
GCTGAACCTTCAGCAGGTTTTCAGAAGCAGTAAATGACACTGGAGGAGATTGCTCATCCTTTGCCAATGAAGCAGCTGGTGGATTTGAACCATGTGCCTTCTGGATTGCAGCACATGTTCTTACCAATGGAAAATGTTTTGGAAAATATTTAGAGACTTTTAGTTGTATATATAGAAAAATGAGATGATTATATGCTTTCATCCATTTCTACAATAGAAATTTACAAGTCATATTCAACGGTAGTGGTGTCTTTTCAAAAGTTCAAAATCTTTTCATGGTTCAAAATCAGCAAAGAGGTGCTTCAAGGATGCATCCTGTCCCCATACCTTTTCAATCTATGTACAGAGTAGTTTATTTGAGAGGTTAGGTCTTATGTGGAAGAATGTGGCATCAGAGTTGGAGGAAGACTCATCAACAACCTGCGTTATGCAGATGACACAACCTTGCTTGCTGAAACTGAGGAGGACCTGAAGCGCTTGCTGAGGAAGGTCAAAGATTGTAGCCTTCAGTATGGATTGAAGCTCAGCATCCAGAAAACAAGGATTCTCACCACTGGGCCAGTTTTTAGCACCATGATAGATTGAGAAGAGATTGAGGTTGTTAACAGTTACAGCTTGCTTGGCTCCACAGTCAACACTCTTGGCACCAGCAGTCAGGAAATCAGAGACAAATTGCACTGGGAAAATCTGTCAAGGATCTCTCCAGAATACTAAAGAACAATGTTGTCAGTCTCGAAACTAAGATGCGTCGGATCCAGGCCATGGTCTTCACAATTACTTGTTATGCCTCAGAGAGCTGGACAAAGACTAGGATGACAGAAGAAAATTGATGCCTTTAAGTTGTGGTGCTGGGGAAGAGTCTGCCAATAAAACAAGTCCATCTTGGAGAGGGTGAAACCAAGTTTCTCCTTGGAGGCTAGGAATTTGGAGCTCTGTCTCATATATACTTTGTGCACATGACCAGAAGAGGTCCGTCCTTGGAGAAGGACATCAGGCTCAGAAGATTGGAGGGAAAATGCAGGAGAGAAGAGCCAGGATGAGATGTATTGATACAGTACCTAGGACAGTGAGGGTAGGTGTGTCGGAGTCAGTGAGACTGGCTTAGGACAGAGCAGGCTTCAGAGCTGTTGCACATAAAGTCACTATGAGCTGCAGGTGACTCGACGGCTTATAACAATATCTTTTCAAGGTGTATCAAAGCATGAGATTCATTGTTTGGTGAATGTACTTATTAGTAGTTTTAGAAGTTTGTCCTAGTTCAGTGTTAACATATGCATGCATCTAGGAGTTTCCATTATTAGTACCATTCATATATAAACTTGTTTTGTTCATGTAATTGTAATGTTGCTTAAAATGTTGTTGCTGTTATTAAATGCCTTTGAGCCGTAGATGACCCATAGCGACCCTATGAACGAAAAACCTGAACACTTGTATAACTTTCATTGTTTCTCCACGTTCATAGATGGTTAAAAGAAATAGCTAACTAACTAACTAACTATCTAACTAACTAACTAACTAACATAGGTACTTTGAGCAAAGAATGAACATAAAATGGAGCAATATAAAGTTGGGTTTTTTTAAAAAAACGATGGCAATCTGTTTCTACTGTTTTTAAAAAAGATGACTACTCTACCCTCTTATAGAAAAACAGGCTTCAGGTCAACATAATTATTAAGATTGTATTATATTTGCAAACAGATAAATTGTGTGTATGTGTGTAAAAATTATTGGGCACTCATTACTAATAATACTCTGGTAAAAAGTTTAATAAAACACTTAGGTATGGGTTACATTTTTTTCCACTAAGGATATATTGAGTTTATCATCTTTAGAACCAAACCAAAAAGAAGTAGGAAAAAAAAACAGAGATGTCTTAATTGTGCAGTTAATGTATGTAATTCATAGAAATCATTTCTAGACAGTTTGATCATTTGTACATATTGTTTACTGTCTCATATTTAACAGTATGTACCTATATATGGAGGTAAAACATTGAATATCTGTAATCAGTTTTCTCAGCATACGTACAATGGAACCATTGAACTAATTTAACCAGATCTGTGGAAGTCTCAATATAGGAAGGGAGGCAAAGCGTCAAGATTTAAGTAAACAGGAATTGTTTCAGGCTTGAATTTTGTCCCAGTCTTTACATTTTATTTAGAGCCTTTATCATACTGCGCTGTAAGTTTTGTCTTTGTTGGTTTGCTCTACTGTGCAATTCTTTGGGAAGTGAGTTTTGTGAGGATGCCTTGCTCCTTTATGCAACACAATGTCCTTGTGAATTGCCATTTGAAGTAGGTATAACATGATTTCATTCATAAAGAGTGTTAGAAATCTAGACATAGAGTTGTGAAACAGAAGTGTGGTAAATGGTTTATGTATACATACATAAATAGGATAATTTAGGTATTATGGTTTAGATATCATGGGGACAGATTACCTTCTTTTATCCAATTTATTCATCAGAGTATTTGAACTTTTTGAGGCTATAGTTTCTCACTAGTTCTTTTATTCTTATAAATTAAACCTTTTCTCCCCCATTTTATTGTTTTTTGTCCATGTACTGTCAAATCGGATCTGACTGGTACAGGAGGAGATTGTCCCTCCTTCTCCAGCAGAGCATCTGGTGGATTCAAACTGTGTACCTCTGGGATTGCAGTACACCTTCTTGCCACCAGGCCACCAGTTGTTGTTGTTGTTAAGTGCCATTGAGTCGCGACTCAGAGTGACCCTGTGAAGGAGAGTCCTTGACGCTTGGGTGCCTTTCATCCTCTCTCCAGGTTCATAGGGTTTCCGGGGGCAAGCTATTATGGAAGTGGATGCCACTCCTCCTTCCACGCTTGTTCAATCGGGGAGCTCCACTTCACTCTCAGTCTGCATTCTAGCCAACCATTAACGCATTTGAGTTCCCTATAAAGTAAATCTTTTTAAGAAATAATGAGATAGATATAAACCAATATTCTTTTCCTTTAATATTTCCTTCAAAGGACTGTAAAGCTGCCTTTTAAAATTCTGGGCTTCTACGAAATTCTCTGCCTGCATCTGGGTGGTTATATATACATTTAAGTAATACTGTTTATTGTTTTTCAGTGTGTCAGACCTATTAAAGTATGTGAGCTGTGTGGCACAGTACCCAAAACATGTTCACGTTACACTGAAGTGAAAATATAATTTGTCAACACTTCTTTGTTTTTTTAACGTATTTTATTAACATAAGCTAGAAAAAAGTCAGTGAGGTCTGATACACTTTAAGTTAATGAAAACATGCAGATGTTTGTGTGAATTTTTAGTATTTCAAGTAAAATTAACCCAGTATTTTAATGTTTTATTACTATTTGGAATAATTTCAGTTTACTAAAGTAAATGTATTATGTTTATCATGAGATTATTTGTGAAAAAGAAAAATTTATGCTAAGAAATTGCTGAGCTGTTTGTGGCCTAGTGGCAAGAAGCTGTGCTGCAATCCCAAAGGCACACGGTTTGAGGCCACCAGCTGCTCGAGAAGGATGGACAGTCTATTCCTGTGTGGTTAACCGCCTCAGAAAACTCACTGGAGGGTCAGCTATGGGTTGGTTACAAGTCTGTGGCACACAACAACAACAACAAGGTCAGAAATATGAATTAGAATAGATATTCCTAGGAATGGAATATTAAACTCAATGTATAATAAGGATATGTTGTTACCCTGTCTTGTGCTATAGTTATGGTTGTTGGTGTGCTTGTAGCCACTCTTACGGCTGTTTTATCATTCCATCTCCTTAACGGGGTTTCTTGATTTTACTTACCCTCTCTCAGTTGTTTTTTTTTTTTAAATGAAGTCATTGTTACACATATCCTTCCTCTCTGCTCCCCCACATGTAGACCACCCCATAATCTACTCTTTGTTTCAGATTGTTGTTATACAAATGCCTAATTATATATTCTTTTTAAACAATTCTTTTCATCTATGTGTTCCAGTTCAGTGTTAATTCTCTATCCACTCTTTTCCCATTTCTCCTCATGTCTGTCCTATTTTAGAACAGCAGTGTTATGCAGTATTTGTCCTTTTATGACCGAGATATTTCACTCAGCATGATGTCCTCCATGACCCCATCCATAATGTATAATGTTTTATGAGTTCGTTGTTTTTCAAGTCTGTGTAATATTCCATGTGTGAATGTCCCGTAGTTTTTCTATTTGTTTGCTGATGGGCACTTGGGTTGTTTCCATCTGCATACTAGTATAAATAGCACAGCAATTATCATGGGTGTACATACATCTGTTTGAGTTGTGGCTTGGTTTCTTCAGGGGATATTCCTAGTAATGGAGAAAGCACCAGACTGCCTTCCATAATGGTTGCACCATTTTACATTTCCACCAGCAGTGAATAAGAGTTCCAGTCTCTCCACAACCACATCAGCATTTGTTGTTGCTGTCTTGTGGAACTTTGCTGTTGTCGCTGGGGTGAGATCATATATCATATATCATAGTTGTTTTTATTTGCATCTCTCTGATATCTAGGGATTTTGAAGATAACTTCATGTGTGTGTTTGCCATATAAATATCTTCTTTGGTGAAGTGTCATTCACAACCTGTGCTTATTTTGTGATTGGGGTTGTTTACCTTTTTCTAATTAATGCGCTGGAGTATTCTATAAATTTTAGATTAAGTCCCTTATCAGAAACGTCATTCCAAATATTTTTTCCCCAGTGTGTGGGTTTCTTTATTACTCTGTCGGAGAGGTTTTTTGTTATTCATAGGGATTTGTTTCTTAGAAGGTCCCATTCATCTATTTTATTCTCTCCTGGTTGTAGGCTTTTCTGTTACGCTTGAAAGTCTGTTCATGCTGTGGATTAGAGCTTCTAGTGTTGTTCCTAGGTGTTTGTTTTTTCTTTTTTCTGGTGAATTTTCTACTCTTTAATTTTACTTCTAGGTCCTTGATACATCTTGAGTTGTTCCTTTCACATCCCCCCTTTAACATTTTATTCTGAAGGTCATTTGGAAGACCTTGAGTAAGAAGATCTTTCAACACTGGACATAGGTTCCCAGCCCACATTTCTGCAGCCCCCAGCATCGGTCTCTATCAAGACAAAACGTTGCTGTCTTTGGTAATTCCTGGATTTCGCTTCATGAAGAACTCCTTTCCCACAAGCTGTTTTCATTTTATTTTTTTAGAGTAGACCTTTATTTTCAGGAAACAGTGCATTAGTTGAGTATGGGTTTGGTTTTTTTTTTTTTTAAGAACTTCAAGGTGAATTTGGTGTGTCCCATGAAGTTAGGGGCTCAGCTAGGTGAAGTGGAAAGGTTCTCTAGTATTTGCTTGTCATCTTGCTGTAACCAGAAATCCACAAGTGGTGGTATGTGAAGTAGCTCTGTGTTTGCATTGCACATGCTGATCATTGGCCCTCCTTCAGATCTCAGGCAGCACACAGCTCCCCCTCCAGCCTTCGGTCTTGGAAGGAGTCTCTGTAAATCTCTACCATCTTCATGTTGATAACAAAGCCATAAATTATCGGAAAATGGTTTTCATTTTATTCCAGGTCATTTAATTCTGTCACACATAATGTCGCTATCTTCTTGTCTGTCAAATTCACCTGCTGCATTTTGTGGGCTCTGAAAAGAATTTTATGGAGTTGATGATTCAGTAGAGAAAAAGATGGAATGCGTCATGAATTTATGTGTCATCTTTGCGCAGGGACCATGCCAATCTTCTCTGTACTGTTTCAGTTTTAGTATATGTGCTGCCTGGTATGAGTTGTGGGTCTTGCTTAAGTTTTCTGCAGATGGTTTTCCAACACCATTTGTTCAAGAGACTGTCATTACTCCCTTAACCGACTTCACCTCCTTGTTGACCATACATGGATGAGCTGATTTCTGGGTTCTCCACTCTATTCCATTGATCTTTGTGTCTGTCGCTGTGCCAGTGCTAGGCTGTCTTGACCACCACAGCTGTGTTTTGCTTATTCATGGTTTCTTTCCAGTCTTGATAAAATTGGAAATTGCCTTTTTCATCTTGTTGAAAAATTGGTATTCGGATTGCATTGTATTTGTAGATTGCTTTTGGTAGAATTGGCATTTTCACAATAGTAAGTCTTCTTTATCCATGAACGTTGTATAATAATCTTCGATTACTCCAGGTCTCTTTGTTTCTCGTAGTAATGCTTTGTAATTTTCTTTGTATAGGTCTTTTCTGTCTCTCGTTAGATTGGTTCCCAAGTATTTAATCCCATGATTAACTATTGTAGTTGGTATTGTTTTCTTAGCTCCAGTTCCGTATTCTCTTTGTCACTTGTAGAGAAATCCAACTGATTTTTGTAGGTTGGGCCGGTACCCTGTTACTTTGCTGAATTGTTTGAGTATGTTCAGTAGTTTTCTCACTGAATCTTTAGGATTTGTAAGAATTGTTCTTTATTATCTGCATACAGAGATAATTTTACCTCCTTTTTTACCTATTTGGGTACTTCTTATTTAGTGTCTTGCCTTATTGCTCTTGTTCCTAAGACTTCCAGTACAGGATGAATAAGAACAGTGATAGTGAACGTCCCTGTCTAGTTTCTGTTCCCAAGAGGAATGCCTCTAATCTCTCTCCTTTGAGAATGATGTTGGCTCTTGGCTTTGTGTATATACTTTTCACTGTGTTGAGGAAATTCCTCTCTATTCCTATTTTGAGTGTTTTAATTGGGAAGAGGTGTTGAATTTTGTTAAGAGGCCTTTTCTTCATCCATTGATAGGATAGTGAGGTGGTTCTTTGTTTTGTTAATGTAATGAATTACACTGTGTTTTTCTTATGTTGAAACATCCTTGCATGCCCATTATAAAATCCCACTTGGTCATGATGGATTATTTTATTGATGTACTTATTCTTGGATTTGGTTGGCCAGGATTTTATTGAGCATTTTTTACATCTAGGTTCATGAGAGACACTGGTCTGTAGTTTTCTATTTAGATGGTGTCTTTACCTGACTTTAGTGTCAAGGATATATTTGCTTCATAGAATGAGTTGGAAAGCATTCCATTGTTTTTTATTTTCTGAAATAGTTTATGTAGAATTGGTGACAGTTGTTCTCTGAATGTTTTGATAGAATTCACTAGGCAAACCATCTGGTCCTGGGCTTTTTTAGTTGGAAGTTGTTTTATCACCTGTTCAATTTTCTTTTTTTGTACTACATCAGTTCAGGTGTTCTGCTTCAGGATGTATCAGTTTGAGTACGTTCTGAGTTTCTAAGTATTTGTCCATTTCCTCTAGTTTTTTATATTTGTTTGAGTACACTTTTTAATAATATTCTGCTCTTAGCTTTTACATTTCAGTGGGTTCTGTTGTGACATTGCCTTTTTATCTCTTATTAATCTGTGTCTTTTCTTTTCCTTTTAACAAAGGAAAAGGCTTTCTAGAGGTTTGCCAATTTTATTGACCTTTTCAAAGAATCAACTCCTGGTCTTGTTGATAGTTTCAGTTTTTCTGTTTTCTATCCCATTTATTTCTTCCTTATTTTTTATCCTTTCCTTCTTTGAGAGGCTGTTGAGTTTTTTTGCTGGTCTTTTCCTACTTATTGAATCTCTGTCAGTTCTTCTGCTATCTTAAAGCAGTTGGCTTTTTTTTTTTCATGACCTGTGTAAAATACATGACCTGAAGTTTACCCATCTATAGGAAATATTCTGGTTACGGATCTTCTAAGACTAATTTGCTCATCTATATGAGCACATAAAATTATACAAAATGCTAATTATGAGTATAATAGAGACCTTTGGTGGCCTAGTGGTAAGAATCTGTGCTGCAGACAAGAGTCCAAAATGAAGGCTGCGTAGTGGAGAGGACCTGGGGGAAGGCTCCGACTGTATAACAATGAAAGAATTTTTCTTTTACTTTTCAAAGAGAAGAGCGAACTGGGGAGGGGGGTGGACTGGGAGAAAAACGAAACAGTGAATGAATGGAAATCCATAGTCTCTGTAAACGTTCATTAAAATTAATAATA
>NW_006400079.1:918016-919629 GCF_000299155.1 Elephantulus edwardii | reverse complement strand
ATTTATTTCCTTTCACACTGCAAACAAGTTGTTTCAGACTCGTAGAAACCCTGCATCAGATTCCTGAGGCTGATCATAAGGGGAAATTGCTCACCTTTCTGTTAAGGACCTGCTGGTGGCTTGGAGCCAGCGGAGATGCTCAGCCCTGCGGTTGGTAATGCAGTAACGCTATGGACTAGGCCGTTCAGACTCCTTATTTCCCTTCTAGTGATTGTAAAACTTGTTATAGTCTTAATTTCACCTGACTTGAGTATCAGTTAAGAATCCATTAAAAAATATCTTTATAACGAATTTAGATTCCATTGTGTCAGAAAGTAAATACCCCGGGAGCAGGAGTTGTTCTGCTTTGATTTCTGTGTTGAGTCAGGACAGTTGAGTCGGCTGGCCCTGAACTGGTACCCCAGCAGCAGGGCAGCCGTCTCTCCCCTCGCTGTTCTCCTTCCAGTAATTCGGCAGTTGATGATTATGGACCCAAACCTGTAGATGTAGCTTCATTTAAAACAAATTCTTGGGCAGACCTCAGAGAACTTATGTGAAGTAATAAACACAAACTTCCTCCTCTGGCAGGAGCTTGTTACCAAACTGAGAAGCATGTCCACCCCTCAGGCCACTTTATCGGTGTCTGACCTCTTCACAGGCTGAGGAACTGGAAAGGCTTTTTAATATACTCAATACTTGAGTCATTTCATGCATTTGCCAGTATACTTAACTAGACTTACACTTTTAAAAAAAATAATTTTTGTTAAACTCTAGCTTCTGCTTTATAATATTTCTGTAATCACAGGGTTAATGAGCGTGTTATCACATTCTAGTGTTTCTATCAAATGGTATTTTTTTGGGCATCACCTAAAATCACGCTGGGACTAGCAGTAGTGTGCTTACCCCTCACTAAGAAACCCTGATCTCAGCTTTTTGCTATATGGAGTTGATATTGCTGAAGGCAGCGTTAACCTCTTAGTAACAGCTTTGGTATTTTATCTAGCACTTTAGTGGGAAGAGAAATAGCTGAATAGCCTCCGAAAGTGTTCGTGTCAATTTTAAAATTCTTGCTAATATTTGTGACCAGCTTAAGGAAACTTGTGATGTGTGCAAACTTAATTAGTTAAAGTAAAGGCTTGCTAATTATTGGACTTGTTTGTACACCTTAATAATAGAAGAATTTACAGTTTCGGACAAGGGGTCCCTTCCTGGCGCCTCTGGACATGCACAGTGACGTACTTTTTCTATTCCAGATACATTAAAACTGTTAACAGTTAATACAAATAACAATAAAAGACTTGAAGTAATTACTCAGATAACTTCCTTAGTGTTTACCCTATTTATAAGTTATAAGCATATGAAAAAAGTCCCCAAAATTCCAGTTAGCTACTCTGGAATGTAATTGAACTAACCTACGTTTGGCTTGAAGAACTTAAATGATTAGTGAACTGAAATGATGAGGAAATTTCACCTTTGCTGTAAATGTCATCCAGGTCTTAAACATAAAGTTTCATCCTCATGTTGTTATGTGCCGTCGAGTCGCTTGCAACTCATAGCGACCCTATGTACAACAGCCCTAAACCCTGCTCTGTCCTGTGCCAATCTCATTGTCTCTGACACACCCATCCCGATTA
>NW_006400079.1:912952-917841 GCF_000299155.1 Elephantulus edwardii | reverse complement strand
CTCTCTAGGATAGATCATTTGTTTTCTTGGCAGTCCATGGGACAGTCAATACTACTCTCCAGCACCACAGCTCAAAGGCATCAATTCTCCTTCTATTCTCCCTAGTCATTGTCCAACTCTCTGATGCATAACAAGTGATTGCAAAGACCATGGCCTGTATCAGGTACACCTTAGTCTTCAGAGAGACATCATTGCTCTTCAGTACTTTAGAGAGGTCCCTAACAGCAGACTTTCCCGTTGCAATACGTCTTTTAAATTTTTGGCTGCTGGTGCCAAGAATGATAGCTTGTCTATTCATATCGTAGAATGCCTATGACCTGTAAATATGAGTTTATATTAAGCTAACCAAAAACTTTCCAGCAGTCAGGAAATCAAAAGACGAATTACACTGGGAAAATCAACTGTCAAGCACCTCTCCAGAGTACTGAACAATGATGTCAGTCTAGATACTAAGGTGCGCCTGATCCAGGCCATGGTGTTTGCAATTACTTGCTATGCATCAGAGAGCTGGACGGTGACTTAAAGATGACAGAAGAAGAATCAATGCCTTTGAGTTGTGGTGCTGGAGAAGAGTCTTGAACGTACCATGGACCACTAAGAGAACAAATATGTCTTTCTTGAGTGGGTGAAACCAAGTTTCACCTTGGAGGCAGGGATTTTCAAGATCTATCTCACGTACTTTGGGCACGTGGCCAGGGGGAACCAGTCCTTGAGGACATCTTGATTGGACGGGCGATGGGACAGTGCAGGAGAGGAAAACTCTGGTTGAGATGGATTGTTGTAGTAACTTGGGCAATGAGGGTAGATGTGTTGGAGTCAGAAAGTCTAGCTCAGAATAGGGCAGAGTTCAGAGCTATTGTTTATAATGTCACTATGAATCATAGGCCATTGATGGCACATAACAACAACAACAACAATAATATCCAAAGACAGTTCAGTGCCATTCATTTAGTATATATCAATGACTATAAAGGTAACTTTTGATACTATCTCATGCCATTTTTCTTTTAAAATGTTTAAAATGTTATCAAGGCTCTTTTAGTTTCGTTAATTTTTGGATGTATTTGTCTCTCTTCCTCCTCTCCTCCCTTGTTTACCCATCATAGGATCAATTAGAAAACATATTTGATCTCTGTCTCTAAGGGAGAAAAATTGTTTCTTAAATCTTGTGACTGAAAATACTTGTTTGTAAATGTCATGCAATGTGAAAAAATTAGTTTTGGAATGTGATCATGTGTTAAAGAAAGCTTGCCATTATGCAGATTTTAAAAAAGTTTAAAACTTAAAATGCTATCATTCTGCAGGCATCCGTATCCCAAAGGAGTTATAATTATGATTATATTTTGAAATACATTGATCAGAGTGACTCTGTTTCTTTTCTCTCTCCCCTCTTCCCCACGCCAGTACACCTCCTTTTGATGCTTCCTGAATCATTCGGTATTCTGCCCGTATCATCTTTAAGCATTGCAGCTTGAGGCTTGAAATTGCCCTTTAGTTCCTTCAGCATATGAAATGCCTGATGAGCTTGTACTTCTTGATTTTCTGACTCTAGCTCTTTGCACATTTCATTATAATTAAATTGTCTTCCCAAGGGGAGCTCTGGTGGCCTAGTGGCAAGAAGCTGCACTGCAATCCCAGAGGAACACGGTTCGAATCCACCAGATGCTCTGCCGGAGAAGGAGGTGCAATATCCTCCTGCACCAGTCAGATCTGATTTGACGGTACACGCACACAAAATAATAAAATTTAAAAAAAAATTGTCTTCCCAAATTGCCCTTTGAAATATTCTGTTCACCTCCTTAACACCCTGATTTCTTCTCTTTGCTTTGGTTTCTCTGCATGCTAGTGCAATATTCAGTCTTTTCTGACATCCATCTCAGTCTTTTCTTCCTCCTCCGTCTTTGCCTTCTTCATGGATGACATTCTTGATGTCCTCCCACAGCTCTTCTGATCTTTGTTTATTAGTGTTCATGGCCTCAAATCTGTTCTTGAGATGGTTTTTAAATTCAGGTGGGAGCAATCTCAAGGTCAGTTTTTTTATTCCTATGCATTTGCTTTTTAAAAAAAATAATTTTAATAAACATTTACAGAGATTTTGGATTTCCATTCATTGTTGCACTTTTCTCCCTGTCCAGCCCTCCCCGCTGCCCCCCACCCCAGTTTGCTCCTTTCTTTGAAAAGTAAAAGAAAAATTCTTTCTTTGATATACAATCCCCCTGCACCCCTCCCACCACCCCAAGTACACTCCACTATGCAACCTTAATTGTAGACTCTTGTGATAACCATAATACCCTATCATACATCGCTTTTAAATTATTCTCTCCCTCATCTGTTTCAATGCAGTATGCGCAATTTATCCAGTTTTTCTGTCTTACCCCAATCCTGATATCAGTCCCATTTTACAGCAGTGGCACCATGCAGTATTTGTCCTTTTGTGACTGAGATTATTCACTCAGTGTAATGTCTTCCAAGGTCACCCATTTTGAATAATATTGCACGAGTTCCTTGTTTTTCAATGCAGCATAGTATTCCATTGTGTGAATATACCACAGCTTCTCTATCCATTCATTTGTTGATGGGCACCTGGGTGGTTTCCAACTCCTTGCTATTGTGAACCAAGCTGTGATAAACTTGGGTGTGCATATATCTGCTTCGATGTCAGTTATGATCTCTTTGGGATATATTCCCAGTAGTGGAATTGCTGGGTCAAATGGTATCTCTATTTGCAACTTTTTGAGAAAGCGCCATACCGCCTTCCACAGTGGTTGCACCATTTTATTTTACATTCCCACCAACAGTGAATAAGGGTTCCAGTTTCTCCACAACCTCGCCAGCATTTGTTGCTTGCTGTTCTATTAAATTTTGCTATTCTGACTGGGGTGAGATGGTAGCTCAGCATTTGCTTTAATTTATTTTCGCTATATTTGAATTTGCAAATGTGTAGTTGATGGTCCTTTCCACATTCTGCGCCTAGGCTAGTTTTCTGTTCTGATACTGAGCTTTTACAGTGAGTCTTTCCATAGATGTAATCAATCTCATTCCTGTGTAGTCCATCAGTGAGGGGTGTGTGTGTGTGTGTGTGTGTGTGTGTGTAGTCACCATTTGTGTTTCTTATAAAAGGTATTTGCAATGAGTAAATCACTGATTGTACAAAGTTCTGTTATTTTATCTCCAGCCTCATTTCTGTCACCAAGTCCATATATTCCAACTGCTTGGAAACTAATTTTTGCATTCCGGTCACCAGTTATTATTAATGACTCTTGGTTGCATCTTCAGTCCACTTTCACCTGCAAAGGTTGATAGAAATCTTCTATTTTCTCCTCTTTAGCCCTAGTTCTTGATGCTCATATTTGCATGATAGTCATGTTAACAAATCTTCCTTGTAGGCATACAGATAATATCCAGTCACTCACAACATCATTAAGCAGTCATCAGAACAGAGCATGGAGATATTGCAAGTTTCAAAATGAAGAGTGAAGAGAGGAGTGCATCAGGGATGTGCCCTTTCTCCACACCTTTTAAGTCCCTATGCAGACAAGAAAAATCATTTGCAAGGCTTGACTTTATGAGGAGGAATGTGGAATCAGGATTGGAGGAAGACTGGTCGACAGCCTTCGTTATATAGATGACACAATCTTGCTTGCTGAACCTGAGAAGAACTTGAAGTGTTTGGTACAGATGGTCAAAGACTACAGTCTTCAATATCCGTTGCATCTCAACATTAAGAAAATGAAGATTCTCACTGCAGGGCATTTGATAGCACCATGATAGATGAAGAAATGATTGAGGTTAACAATTTCAGCTTGCTTGGTTCCACAATCAGCACTCTTGGCACCAGCAGTCAGGAAATCAAGAGATGAGGTCATTGGGAAGGTCAGGGACTTTTCCAAAGTGCTGAAGCACAACAGTGCCAGTCTAGAGACTAAGGTGCACCTGATCCTGGCTATGATCTTCACAGTTACTTGCGATGCATCAGAAAGCTGGACAGTAAATAAGGGTGACAGAAGAAGAATCAATGCCTTTGAGTTGTGGTGCTGGAGAAGAGTTAGTGAACATGGAATGCCAAGAGAACAAAGAGGTCTGTCCAAAAGAGGGTGAAACCAGGCTGCTCCTTGGAGGAAAGGATTTTGAAGCTCTGTCTCACATACTTTGGGCATGTTGCCACGAGGCACTAGTCCTTGGAGAATGACATCATGCTTGGAAGGGGTGAGTGCAGGAGAGGAAGACCCTTGATCATATTGACTGACACAGTGACTATGACATGGAGATAGATGTGTCAGAGACAGTGAGATTGGCTCAGGATAGGGCAGTGTTGCAGAGCTATTTTCTGTGAGGTTGCTAGGAGTTTTCATTGCCTCAGTTGCATATAACAACCTCGTGAGCAATTTGCCAATAAAGAAATATCTTTAAAATAGACGTATTTCTTTTAATAAGTATTTATACATATATTTTATGCAACAGTTCCAAAGAACAAAGTCTTTTTTATTCTTTTTTATAAAATTTATTTATTTTGTATTGGGAAGAACATATTGGGGATACAAGTAGGTGAGGGTTGGGGGCAGAAGGGTGAGGATGGACCAGGATGCAGTTGCAGAGCTGCTGCACAGTTTAGTCGGTGGGGGGAGCAGGCGAAGGAAATGATGAGGGTCCAGTGGGGACCAGATGATACAGAAGAATGACAAGCATTTTCCAATAGTAATTAAACCAACTGTCTTACTGATTTGGAAATTGGATGCTGACTCTCCGGCTTCTTCATGCTGAACAGGGACGTAGATGTAAAGGGGGGAAGGGAGGATGCTTTATCATCTTACTGGTGGTCTTGGGTTAAAGCTGCTTGCCTTCTTGCTCTGTTAGAAGATATTTTCCTGTCATTTGCTCCCCTCTGGACT
>NW_006400079.1:893348-911147 GCF_000299155.1 Elephantulus edwardii | reverse complement strand
TTTGGATTTCCGTTCATTCATTGATGCACTTTTCTCCCCTACCAACCTCACCCCTAGTTCTTTACCCTCTTGGAAAAGTAAAAGAAAAATTATTTCATTATTTTACAATCCATTCCCTAAGTTCCACTCCACTATACAGCCTTCACTCTGGACTCCTGTCATGACAAAAATACCTAATCACTTATCTCTTTTAAACAGCAATATACATTGTTGAACCTATCTTTCTCAGTCTCCCCCCAACCTCAGTGTCAGTCCTGTTTTATAACAGTGGCACCATGCAGTATTTGTCCTTTTGTGACTGAGATTATTCACTCAGTGTAATGTCTTCCAAGGTCACCCATTTTGAATAATATTGCACGAGTTCCTTGTTTTTCAATGCAGTGTAGTATTCCAGAGTTTCTCTGTCCATTTGTTTGTTGATGGGCACTTAGGTTGTTTCCAACTCCTTGCTATTGTGAACCAAGCTGTGATAAACTTGGGTGTGCATATATCTGCTTCGATGTCAGTTATGATCTCTTTGGGATATATTCCCAGTAATGGAATTGCTAGGTCAAATGGTATCTCTATTTGCAACTTTTTGAGAAAGCGCCATACACCTTCCACAGTGGTTGCACCACTTCATATACTTTCTAAAAACTTTTTTGTTAATGCATATAATTATTTTCTTCATATACTTTTATAAAATGTGTATATGTAGATAAAAACCCAGTTGGATTGTATTGAAACTCTTGTATTGATCTGAACCCTGTGAATCCTATGTTGTGTTGTTACTTATCATCAAGTGAGAGCTGAGTCATGGCTGGCACTTGAGCAGTTGTTTGTGTCAATAAATAAATAAATCTTTTGAGGAGCAGCTGGTGGATGGATTCAAACCATATACCTTTAGGTTGGCAGCACAACTCCTTACCACTAAGCAATCAGAGCTCCTTAAGGATCCTTTAGAATGCATGTTGTTGTTCTTGTTAAGTGCCATCGAGTTGCAGGCGACTCATAGCGACCCTATGAAGGAGAGTCCTCGAGGCTTTGGTGCCTTTCATCCTCTCTCCAGGTTCTTAGGGTTTCCGGAGGCAAGCTATTATGGAAGTGGATGCCACTCCTCCTTCCACGCTTGTTTTAATCGGGGGAGCTCCACCCCACTCTCTTTCCGCATTGGGTAGCCAACCATTAACGCATTTGACACATCAATAGAATGCATACCCATGTTTATTGTGGCATTGTTCACAATAGCAAAGAGCTGAAAACAACCCAAGTGCCCATCAACAAACGAATGGATAGAGAAGCTCTGGTATATTCACACAATGGAATACTACACTGCATTGAAAAACAAAGGACTTATGAAATATTATGCAAAATGGGTGACTCTGGAGGACATTATGCTGAGTGAAATACCCCAGTCACAAAAAGGACAAATATTGCATAGGGCCACTGTTGTAAAATGGGACTGACATCAGGGTTGAGGGAAGCAGAAGAGGAGGGGAGGAATGATATATACTGCATTGAAACAGATGAGAGAGAAAACGGTTTAAAAGGGACACATGAATGGGTATTCTTGTTATTTCAGAAGTCCAGAATGTAGGCTGCATAGTGGGGTGGACTTGGGGTGGGGGGGGCGGGATTGCATAACAATGAAAGAGTTTTTCTTTTCAAGGAGAAGAGTGAATTGGGCTGAAAGGGTGGGTAGGGAGAAAACTGCAACAATGAATGACTGGAAATCCTAAGTCTCTGTAAACTTCCATTAAAATTAATTTAAAAAAAGGGGGGGGGGAAGAATCCTATAGAAATCTTAGACCAGGATTTCCATCCTTTCTGGACATTTCTCATGTTTGAAAAAGGGAAAGAATGCAAGACGATATCATTTAGTCTATTAAATTCGTTTATCAGGGTATGACACGAGACTGACGCAGACACTGTCATGTGTCCCTGCAGGTGTTGTAGACTAATGAAGAGTCATGGTTGATGTCTGTTCTGATTCCTCAGGCCCATGCCTAGTTTATTGGAAGTGTTTTTATTTTGATCCTTCCTTGTGTTTTTAGAATTAAATAGTGTGCTCTACTTAAAATATATTCCTATAATTTTAGTAGCAATTCCTGAAGTCAAAAGGATTTTTTGCACTTGAGCATAACTAATCTTACGGCACAGGAGAAAGGCAAAATAAAGAGTAAACTCTGGAAGTTAATTTTGTTTCATTGATTTAGATGTAACCACCATGCAGTGTTGATACTTCCAGTCCTACCATTCTCCTTGGTCCATGTATTGTTTAGACTTCAGAGATTGTGATGAGATATTTCGTCAGGTGGGAGACCATGTCATGATATGCCTCTTTGTTTTTATTCGTATGAATTAAATGGATTAATTTAACAAACATTATAAGAACATCTGTTATGTTCCAGAATCTTGGAAATAAGAGAAGATGGGTAATATTTCTTGTTTTCTGCAAGTTCGTAAGGCCTGTTGGAGAGTAGAGAGAGATATAAGGTATTGAGGACATTTTGAGGATGCAGTAATGTTTAGCAGAATTGGTTCAACAATTTAGAGGGAGAAGGAATGTCCCAGCTTGAGAGACTAAAGTATGTTTCAAATCAAACCAGGAGTGAGTCGGCCTGGAACAACAGCCAGGAGCACACAACCGATGACAGAGGCCAAGAATGCGAAACAGGTTAGTTGAGATGGAAAGTAGGAAGAAGGCCAAAAAGACAGAAAGTATTCGTTCATAACAAGGGAAAAGGGTTTAGGAGAGCAAGTTAGATGTGCTATTAGAGGTTAAGTAGAGGCCAGAACTAAAAATACTCTTTAAATTTGATTTTGATGAGTGTACGGTCAGTCTTTACAGAGCAGTGAAGAAAGGAGATGTGGAAGTCACGTGGATTACAATTCAGAGGTGGCTGAGGGAGGAAGAAACAGGAATGAATGAAATGTAGAAGGCCCTCTGGGTGTTTCACTGAGAGTGGTGAATTGTGAGAAGTTGGGAGAAGAGGCTGGAGAGGGTCTCAATCCTCCCAGGCCACCTGTACGTGTGGGAGTGATATTTCATCATGTGTGATGGCTACGAGAATGCGCACAAACATCAGGGGAAAGACCAGACTCGGAGAGAGAGAAGAAGGGTATAAATGCCAGGACAAAGATCTTGAATAGCCTCAGAAGAGTTGAGGTGGGGCTGATCCATGGTCAGAGGAAGAACTGCTTGGTGACTGACGAGAAAGGGACAAGACAGCCTGGGAGCCATGGTGGCCTAGTGGCAAGAAGCTGCATTGCAATCCTGAAGACTTATGGTTTGAATTAACCAGCTGCTCTGTGGGAGAAGGATGGGCAGTCTCCTTCTGTGTGATTAACTGCCTCTGGAAACCTGCGGGAGCGTCAGCTGTGGGCCACTTCCGACTCTGTGGGACACAGTAGCAACTGTACCAAGGCCAGAGAGTCCCTGCCTGTTTTGATTGTGATGTATTTTCAGTAGATATCATGATGGGTGCAGATAATGGGCAGAGCATGATGATGGAGTGGTGAAATTTTAGAAAAGTCTCCGTGTGGAGTGAAAGAAGGAATCCAAGATCAACATGGAGGATTTCCAGAGAGTGGGAGGGACAGAGTGACAGAAGTCCAGCAGTCTGTCTATAATTGTATTTTAAGGTTATAATTACAGTAATGTGTGTTCACGCATTCATTTTCAAGTGTGAGTTGGAATTGACTTGATGGCAGTAGATTTTTGTTTTATCTGTGGGACAGAGGCTTAGAAGTAATCCCAGCCTAGATGCAGCCATTGATAATTTGACAACTTTTATGGTGCTTCATCTGTTTTCTAGCTCTGTGCTAGGCACAAGGGTCCTGAGACGAGTAAGACTGTGATGTCCTTGGGAACATGGAGTCTAGTGGTTCAGATGTATAAGGCTGTCGGCGTGCTGGACGTGGGTCAGCTCTGGTGGTGGTGTCCACAGCGAGTCGTGCTGCAGACCCACAGCTGGCCACCTGCTGCTTCTCTGGCCGACTCCACAAACATGGGAAGGGTGAGCTACAGGCCCGTTCAGAATTGAAGGCATGAGTTTAAATTTTAAGTTTATAGGAACTGGAGTGCAGAGAGGTAATTCAGAGGAGACAGTGTTTGTTACCAGAATGACAGAGCTGGAGCGGGCTTCTTCGAGGAAGTGATTTCATAGTGAATGGTGCAGGTTAAGGTATTTGAAGATTCAGGAGAGAGGGACTGAAAAGATTGTTGGACTTTGTTTATGGTTTCTGTGTTGTGTTGTTGATTGCCTTCGAGTTAACACAACTCATAGCGACCTGATGAACAAAAGGCCTGAATTCCCTCCACAACCATCAACATTTATCAAAGTTCATAGAGTTTCCAGTGGCATGTTGTTTAGGAAGTAGATTATTATCAAATTGTTAGGGCAGGGAAAAAGTTCAAGAACATAAACAAAGCTTATAATTTTAGTATTGACTATCTTTTCAAAGTCAGGACTTAGGACCTGAAAACTTTTTTAAAATAAAAATATTCCTTTATATTGGGATGGGTTTGTCCTCTGAATGACTCTCAAAAGTTGCAGACCACAGTATTTCACATATCTCGTAGTTTTTTTTTAAGATACAACCTTTTAAAAGTAGTTAAAAATGACTGTATTAATCTTAAAAAGTTTTATAATCTACTAGATAGTGTTTATCTAAAGGTATTTTAAATTTCTATGTTATGAATTTGCCATACGAGAGATCACTTTTGGTTCTAGAAGAAATAAATATATGCAAACACTGTTCATGAAACACACCATTGTCTCCTTGGAGTAAGATATATTTAGATTTTTTTTTTTTAATTCATGTTTCTTTTTTTGGCAATATTCAAATGAGGGGGAAACTGTATTTTTATTTCTGTAACTAAGACAAATTTCCTTCATCCTCTTTAAAAAAAAAGTAAATTGTTAAAAGCAGAGCTGCCAGGCTTTGTCAGGAGCAGTCAGGTGGTGCCTGCTTAAAAGATCATTACGCAGTAGGGCCCCCGGCTTCCTAAAGACTGGAGTCTCTGAGGTGTATCACGCTGCCCAAATCAAATCACCCCCTTAATATTTAATGTTTCTGCGACGGAATCACTTTCTCCCCTGAGGTTGACTTTGGATTTTGCAAGACACTCTGAAAACACTGCACTCCCCACCCCCCCCAATGACCTCAGCTTCTGCTTTAAAAATGGGGTCATAAAGGATGCTTTTGTTCCCATCTCGCTGCCTGTGTGATATATTGACAAAGTGTCTGCCCGCTGAATGGAATAGTTTTACAGTATGAGTGCTGCTTTCAGCGGAGGGGCAGGACTTGGGCTGTAGAAGGAAGTGAATTGGATAGGTCAGGAGAATGTACCATTTGTAAACACCCCTTTCCTTTTTTATTCACGTGTCCGGACAGCAGAAGCAGAGTGTTCAGCGCCTGTCCCTGGGCAGAGCCGGAGGGAAAGCAGCTTTGGAAGTCGGCTGCAATTTTTAAACCTGGCTCTTTTATTCCCCTGGTCATGATCTTCAAGTGACTTGGACTTGCCTAGGAAGCTGTTTGGAAAGTAACATGGTTTAGTCCACTAACTGCATGTTGGGTAAATTCAAAACCCACATGCTCGACCTCTTGCAGTGGAATAAGTCACATCTGATGGACATTTTCTGTGCTTATAGCATAGTAATGAACGTCTGACAGGCGCGACCTTTCATAAGACAACCCACACTATTGGCTTTCTGCCCAGAATATTGCTGCAACACTATCTGTGATTGGTTATCTCTCTATCATGCATTGCTTCACAAGGGGAAACGGCCCCTTTTTTTAATAAATCTACGATGGCTGGCTGCAATATGCCTCACTGTAAGTATTTTGTGTATGTGCTTGCCTGTGAGTGGCGGGCAGAGAGGAGGAGGGAGCGAGGCCGACCGGAATATGACTTAGTCTGATCTCACAGGTAAGGCTGTGAACCATCAGTGAAGTGTTACTTAGTAAATCTTAACCTATCTCTTTTTTCTACAGGTTGGTACTAAGAAGTGCCTTTCCTGACGTCTCTGCTGCTTGGAACCGCTTCTAGAGCAGTCTCTGCTTTTGCCTTGCTTGCTGCCAGCTAGACTGTGACGACAGCACCTCCAGCTCCCACCTCTAGCCCAGGCACCCCATTTCTACTTAGAATCAAGAGAAAAAGCTCTAAGTCTCTGGCATTGCCCTAGGCTGCTTTAGTTTTAAAAGAAAAGTTTGCTGAAAAACAAACAAACAAAAAAGTAAGATATCTTCTGCTAGGAAATCAAGGAGGAAAAAAAAAAAATCATTTTCTTGATTTTGCTCTAAACGGCTGCATCTATCTATGCCAAACTAATCAATACCGATTGCACCACCAAACTCCATTGCAAATTCAGCTGGGAGGAGATTCCCTTTCAGACAACTTTGCTGAACGCAGCTTGGAAATTCGGTGTCAGAGGGTCTGCCACGTTTTCATGCTTGCATTTTGGGCTCCAAATTGGCACTGGGCAGGGGTTACTGAGAGCACAAGGCCGATTCGATGCCCTCCTTTTAAACGTTCATCTGTTCACAATCGTAATATTCCTCTGAAAACCAGACCTCTTTCAAATTACAGTTTGATGCTGTGAATTTGTAGTGGGAGATTTTCCCTTGATATTGACAACACAATTTTTGGTGTACTTTTAAAGCAGGGAGTGGGGGAAAGTATTTTGGAGGGGAACTTTTCATTGCCATTTTCCAGTTTCACCAGTTGAGGTTTTTTAGTGGTTTTTTTTTTTTTTAGTTGTTGCTGTTGTTTTTTTGTGGGTTGGTTTTATTTTTAAATTTTTTTTCCTCTCCTTTTTTGGGGGGGAGGGGATTGGATTGGGTTTGTTGGTTTTACTGAAAAAATTATCTACCTGTAAAATCTAAACATGGCTGTTAGTGTCACACCTATTCGGGACACTAAATGGCTGACACTGGAAGTATGTAGAGAGTTCCAAAGGGGTACTTGCTCCAGGCCAGACACGGAATGTAAATTTGCACATCCATCGAAAAGCTGCCAAGTTGAAAACGGACGCGTAATCGCCTGCTTTGATTCATTGAAAGTGAGTAAATATTATCTTCTTTTAAGGATATGCAATGATTGGATAAAGATAATATGGACCGACAATTCACTTAGATTGGAATGATACCTTGTTTTGTATACAGTTTAGTTACTTGGTGTGTTCTTAGATGATGTTGGGATGGGAGAGCTATTTGATAAGCAGAATCAAGTCTGATCAAACTTTGTTATGAATAACTGTCAGCCTTTAAATGGTTTTTCCAGAGCAGAAAGTGTTGATGTACTTTTCTTTAGCAATAGCAAAGCTTGTCTCTGAGATGAGAAGATGAAGATGTGTGTGTTGAGTAGTTAGATGTATTACACACAAGGCCACAGGAATAGCTGAGAGAAGATGTTATAGCTTGTGTTTTTGTATGTATGTTTTGTTTGTAAATCGAGATATGTGGTCTTTAAAAAGAATTCAGCTAAGATTGGATAGACTTTTTTTTTCTTTTAATATTTTGACATTTTATATTTTTGTTTTATGAGCATATTATTTTAAAGTCAGAAAACTGCATTTTGTGGGAGAGTAACTAAGTAGAGATAGCTGCTTTTGCGGTACCTTGTGTGAGGTACAAACTTTGTTGAATGTGATTTTTATAAATAAGTGAAAATTCCTAGGTACTGTGTAGCCGTAGAATGGAGCTTCCAACTTTCTCATGTGAAGGAACTAAGTTTATTTTGCTTTAGTTTTTTTGGTAGCAGTCTCAGTTCCGTGTTAAAGGTTTACTTTTGCGCCACCGTAATTTTGAAAGATGGACTCGAAAGATAGGACTTTAGCATTCTTGATACTCTGTGTAATTGACTTCCTTATTCCAGTATGGAATTTGAAAGTTGGTCTTTACAAACAGTCTGCCTCTCTTTACTTTGACAGGAGAGATCAAGACCCGAGTTGAGTGCTGCTACTACATCCTTTAGTTGTTTTTGAATACGAATCGCCTTGTTTAACTCATTGCACATTTAAGGAGGGATCACTTCTACATGTATTAAAAACATAAAAGGCTCATTTACCAGTTTGTCTTCTGAAAGAAAAAGATA
Source organism: Elephantulus edwardii (assembly GCF_000299155.1). NCBI lineage: Eukaryota > Metazoa > Chordata > Mammalia > Macroscelidea > Macroscelididae > Elephantulus > Elephantulus edwardii. Next base: position 903,067 of record NW_006400079.1, on the reverse strand, counting down.
AAAAGAAAATACTATAATAACAACAGCATCTTAATGTATCCTTAGGGGGGATTACTTGTGAGTTAACTGTTTCAGTAATCCAGTGTGAGTTGGACCCTCTGATCAGGTGCCAGAGACTCCAGTGACATCATCTGCAAAGTAGAATAGAAGAGAGGCACTGACAACAACAAAAACTGTTCAGCTACTATGTTGTTTTTAATGTCAAAGTCTTAAAGATCAAGAGGCAGAAGTAAAAAATGACCAAAGGGCCTTTTTCTTAATCTTTCAAAGAGGCCCTGATGAAGGGTACCAGTGGCTGTGCCTTTGACAGTGTGTGTCCCTTCAAGCTGACTGTGTTGACGTGTAATTAGAGATGGTAACCCATGAAATGAGAGGCAGAGGGCTAATTACACTGGTCAGTAACCAGCTGTGTCCATAAGTAACTCTCTTTTGACCCAATTACTAGTAAATCCAGTTTTTAATCCTGTAGACGGTTGATGGTTCACTCCTGGTTGCAGAATGGAGGATGTTAAATTTGGCTGTGAAGTTGAGTTGTTTCACAGAAAACCTACCCCTTTAGCATTTTGAAACATTGTGAAACATTAATATTCAGTAGTTACTTTTCCATCTCCAAATATTTCTTTCGTTGGTGCTCATTTGAGGTCCAGAACAGTTCCTCTTTGAGTGTAACAGCAGCATTGCTTAATGGCATGCTGTGTGGCTAACGATGCAACCGCCACACCAAAGGCTGTTTTTAAAAAACCCACCTTTAATTTTTAACATTTTAAATCCGTTCATAAGCTGAAATCATTATACCAGTTAATCAATGCAAACTTTGTCCTGATTCTTTGCTTTTCTAAGAGCAGCTACAATTTAATTTGTAGTGTCTAAATGTTAGTAAATGTTTTGGGGGTAAGGAGAATTTTTCTTTGGGGGGGGGGAGAGGTTGTGGGACATCTTACCAGGACAATAGCTCCTTAATTATTAGTGACAGAAGTGTATCAATAATTAATTAAAACCAATTTTGAATATGCAGTCAAGTTTTCAAGAAGAATATTTGCGTAATTATAACCAGCACACGATATGCTTCTTAATACGGTGTTCAGAATTCTCTTTTTTAGATAGCAGTCTTCCTGTGTCAATTTTGTGGCTAAAATAGATTTAAAAAAACCATATTTTAAGGCAGTTAAAATAACTTAGTGACTCATGCTTGAAGTTTTGAAATTTGGGAGCCTTTTGAAGTTTTCCTGCCAGTAACCGCTAGTTCATTTATATTGTCTCAGTAAATGGAAGGAATTTAGAAAACTCTCTCGTAATATCCTCCTTGTTTAGTAAAATGTTTTCTATGTGTTGCTTAAATCTAGTGCTCAGCCTTTTCTGAGTTCTTGAACCATGAGATGGAGGGAGCCTGTGTAATCGACTATTTTTAGAAAGTTAAGAAAGCAAACCAAATACTCTCTGAGAGGACCCTGTGAAATGGCTGTACCCTTCAGCTGTGCTCTTTCAGACTTTGGCCAGGCTCCCAGGTGACTATGGTTTATAGTTTGAAGACTTCTAGTTTGAAGAGGAGATTCATTACATTAAAAACAACAGTCAGTCAGCTCAAGAAAGTTTTTATTTATGTAAAAGAAAGCACTTGTCATGTTACTCAAGCCAGTAGGAGGAAAATTAACTAATATTATTTTTCATGTTGGTGAGTTTAAAGCTTAAATAATTAAATTCATTACACACATAGTCTTGTATGACAGTAAGTATGTTGCTAGGTAAAATGGGAATACATGAATACATGATAAGGAGGGTGAGATGAATATATTAAATACACAGTTTGAATGCTAATAAGAGCAAAGGCTATAGTAATCTTTGCCATTTATACAGTATCCTAAATATCTCTCATTTGGTTTTTCCCTTACACTTGTGTCTTAATTTTTGATTGAGTGATTATAGTGTGTTCAGTCTGCTAATTCTTTTCAAATGAATACATTTTGATGTGTAAGCTACTTTAGAAACATCTGGAAAAGGTGCATTAGTTTACGCTGAAGAGAATTCTCTCCCTTATGGCTTTTAAAGGGCATAGAAATGGGGGCAAAGAAAGAAAAAAGAGGGTGGAAGAAGTCATCATTCTAAGCTGTCATTAAAAAGATACTATTTTTAAGAAAGTGATTTTTAAATAACAATGACAAGTTACAATTTTCTTCAGTGTCTTTCTAGCCAGCTAATATTTAGATAGTCAATGTGAGGAAAACCTACAGAATGCTTTTTCACTTAATTCCAAGTATTTAAAAAAAATAACTTTTCCACATAGTCAAAAGGAATAGTCTTACTGCCTATTGAATTCTTTCATCACTACCCCTGCCATCCCCTCTTCAAATAATCTGTTCATCCCCTCTCCAAGAAATATGTTTACTGTTTGGTTTTTTTTTTTTTTTAATTCCAGTCATGCTCATTCACTTTTGAAAATTTAAGTAACCTTTATCATCATCCTAGGCAATTTTACTTGAAGTGGCTAAATTTTCATTTCTGTTACACAAGTTTGTGTGTATAGATAGTACAGCTGATTAAATTTATCATGGTCATACCAGGACAGAGATCAGATTCCACTGCAGAGGGGCACGGAGTCAAGGGCACTGCATGCTCTCTGAGTGCTTCTGAAGAGCTGAGGAAGATGAGAAACCCAGGGTTCCTCTCTCGGTAGACACACAGTCACATCCAGGTACACGAGCCGCTCAGAGCTCACATCCAGGTACAAGGACTGCTCAGAGCTCACATCCAGGTACACGAGCCACTCAAAGCCCCCAGATGAGTAAGGCAAATCCAGTCTCCACATAGTCACAGGGCAGTTGGGGTGGCATAACTGGACATTTGAAACTAGTTCCAAAGCTGTTTCTGGTTACATTGGAGAAGCCCTGCCGTTATGTCAGCCGGGACAATGCCTGTGTTGTTGTTGCTTTGTCTCTGGTCCCAGCAGAGCTTTCATAACTTTTTTCAGGATATCTTTTTTCTAAATTTTATTTCCTACTGATACATTTTCAGAGTTCGAACACATTGTTTTTCACCCCATCTTTCCCATTTCTTTCACATCCCCCCTTCAAATTGTGTTACCCTATGATTACCCACCCCATCCCCTGCCCATCTTCACCCTTCTGCGTCCACCCTCACTACCCTGGTATCCTCATACTCATTCTGCAGTCATGGTTTGATACAGTATTTGTTCTTATGGGACTGACTTTTTCAGGATATCTTTTAAGCTATTTAGCTGTTTACCCAATTTTGAAATAAAACTTCAATCTAATAGACATCTAATTGGAATAATTTTACTGTGTGTGTGTGAGTACAGGTAAAGGCTTTTTTTCACGTAGTATTGAAACTTTTGACAGATTATTGTAGTATTTTTGTTTAGTTCTGAAGGTATATCCTCTATGTATTTTAGGGACAGGTTGACAGAATGTCACAAAGCTTCCTTTTTTTTCCTTCTTGGGCTCACAAGGTGAATTAACTATGAGACATCACTTGCACATCAAGGTGTTTCATTTTAAGGTTCAAATTATGTTCCCCTCAGCAGAAACCCTACAACTTTATAAAGAATGCTCAATGACTATGCTTTCACATCATCAACTCAGACGTGAGTTATTCTTTAATTGAAATCTTCATTTGCTGCAGCTGCTTCAGTAATACTAATAATTATATCCAGGTGCCTATCTTAGGCTTTTATACAGAGACATTCTCTCATCACCCACTTTAACATGAGTGAAGAGTTTGAAATGACTTGATAGAGTTCAAGCCAGGTTTTGAATCAAGGCACTAAATTGAGAACTAATGAACTTGTGTCCATTTGTACAATGTTGTTGGTACATTGTTTCTACTTTTTTGTTTTTTCACTTAAGCTTCAATTTGTGAATGTCACAAGCTAAAAGCAATCTAAAACAATGCTACACTTAAAATTGAGTGCAAAGTTTTAATTCCAACTCAGGTGTTTAAAATGAGGCAACATTCTGATAGCCTCTGAACAAGCCCATGCACAAGGCTATTACCGAACTAAAAGGGTTGGTATAGTGTGAGCAAAACCTTCTCTTCAGGAAGTGACGCAAGGCCGGTTCACAACGGAGGGATAACCAAGAACCGAATGATTCTCAGACTGAGCACAGAACCTGGGACCTACGCTGAGGGTTTATCCTGCCACTTTCCTTGCCAAGGACAAGTAGAGGATTTCAACTATCAGCTTTTGCTAATTTGTTATTTTTCATGCTGAGCAGTGTGCTGGCCTTCTCGTAGATATAGACAGAGAGTCTTCATTTTCTCACAAAGACCTTATTGAATATATTTTCTTTTTCTTGTTTTAAAAAAACTTTAGCAGAAACACATTGTGTGCGTTCTCAGTTTTTCTTGTTAGGCCAAAATTCATGACAGTTAGTGGCAGTGCGTAAATAAAGAGATGACATTGGTCTGTAGACACATCAATAAAAACAACTAGAAAGGTTTGGTAGGAAATACTTCAAGTATGCAGGCAGTTCCCCCGTTACTGTCTAAATAAGGCCCTGTGTCCTTCCTAGTTGAAGTTGTAGTTCACTCAGCTCAGATGCTAGCTAGCTAGCCCGACTTTTATCCAAGGTAAGACTTCGAGTCTTTGAAATGATTTAAAAGCTGCACAAAGAAAAATGGGAAAAAAAAAAGACTTTGGTTCAGTTGCTAATTAATGTAACTGATGAAGTTTGTAGAAATCGTTTACAAAATATTTGTTCTTAGTATGCATGTTAGCTAACAATTTTACAATTATTATAGCTATATCTATCACGTATGGTTAAAACTATAATATTTTAAAAAATATAAAATAGGTCAATATAAGCCACTAAGTAACTTAATGGTAATGAGATGGAAACAACTGCATATTTAATTTCTTTATTACGTATTTTCTAATATACTATATTTCTTACACAAATACAATCATGTGCCTGTCTACCTGTAAAATAATAATGTTAAAGTACATTTTGAAAGGTTTTGTTTCCTTTTGACCGATGAATTAAGATGTCTTGTTAAGACAGAAATTTTGATAGGGACCTGTATTTTGGAACTTGCTGGGAGTTATTCAGATGTTTGCCTTTTTACACATTATTACTTGATGGGCAGGCTGTCTCCTAGTTTTGGGTCCTGCCCATCTCTGATCCTCGTTCTTTGCCGTCTTTTCTGTGCTTCCTCCTTCTTTCCACTTGTCCAGCTTGAAGAACTTCCGGTTCTGATTCCCCCGATAGATTTGCACAGGAGTGACTTGGGCTTTTGTCTGTAAGGACGTTATATTTACTGCTGAGTAACACACCCAGTGCCTCCTCTCTTCCTCCTTACTAAAGCAAACTTGTGTCAAACAACTTACAGGCTTGTATAGTGGCAGTGGTTCAGGGCTGCATGGTGAGTCCCTAATAATTGGAGCGTTGATTCCCACAGCCTCTGTTTCTGAGGAGCACAAGCTTTCCAATTTGAGGGTTCTCTCTCACTCTATCAAGATGACCTCTGCAGTACAAGCCCTCAGATCTTATTCTAGCAAAGAGGAGAGGCAAGGCGAAAAGTGTCATATGACAGAGTTGGGCTCTTTTAATAAAGGCCACTCACTTTTTAAGCTTCACCCTCTAATTTATCCTGGCCTCTTCGTGGCCAGCAAGAGTACCTGGAAACTGTAATCTTTTATAAACTCAGGTCTCTCTGGAAGAGACAAAACTTCAGCAACTTCCAGAGTCAAGCTCTTCTCCCCCAAGGATTCGCATAAGGCAGAGGGAAGGGAAGCCGTTGAGGGCAGGCTACTGCTGAAGAGAAGTTGACATCCCTCTATTCTGACAAACCTTCCTCACTCCTCCCATGCCGGTAAAGCAGTTATGTGCAAGGTTCTCCAACCCCTAAAAGGGAAATGACCTTTACCAAGCTCTTGGGACATTCGTGAGGACTGTGGGAGTATTGCTTCTGGTTGTACCACCCTCAGCGGGCCTGATTTCATCTGACTGCTCAAGTTAAGCAGAGTCAGGCCCGCTTCGGACCTGGATGGGAGGCTGCTCTAGCAAACCAGGTGCTGCTAGGTGTTTTGTGGTGAGGAGTTGCATTGCCAGCCCCAAAGCACGTGGTTTGAATGCACTACGTGCTCTGTGGGAGAAAGATGGGCATTCCCCTCCCCAGCTATTTACAGCCTCAGAAAACTCACTGGAGGGTCAGCTCTGAGTTGACCTGACTTGACGGGTCACAGCAGTAGCAGCATCACTGCAGGAGCGTTTACTCAGCTCCATGGTTGGGCCATTCTGAGTCCCTGGAGCTGGCTTTCCTCAGGACAGTGGTTTATAACAAAAGTGAAACCAGAATCCTGCCCAGATACCCAAACTTCCTTCCTTCCAGGGGCTTCTGACTCAGAGCGAATTGACAGGGGAGAGTAGACTTGCCCCCTCATGTTGTTGCTGGAATCTTCACAGAAGCGATTGCCACGTCTTCCTCTTTCTCACTGGCCGATGGATGCTGACAGACAAACTTTGGATTGGCTGCAAGCGCTTAACCTTTGAGTCGTTGGGGTTTCTTAAAGGCTCATCAAGGGAGAGTACAAAGAAGGTATTCCTGGAGGAGTCCGTGGTCTAGACTTCCTGTGGGTGCCGCCTCTGCAGGGGCGAGACTTACCTGTTACTGTGTATTAGCTGCCGGCCTTTACCCCCAAGGACTTTCCCTGCTTCCGTTTTAATGTGTGTCAGGTGGCTTCTGACTTGTCCACTGTAGAACATCTTACCAATCAACAGAAGTGCCCGGTTCGTATTCTCTCTCTCTCATTTTTTCTCTTTCTCTCTCCCCCTTCCTTCCTCTCATCCATCCCTCTTTCCTTCCCTCCTTCCCTCCTCTCTCTCTCATTTTCAAGAATGTCCTGGTTATTTTGATGCCACTATTGTCATGACTAGGAAATCCTGGTGGGCTGGTGGTAACTGGTGCCAATCCAAAGGCATCTAGTTGCAATCAGACTGCAGCTCTGCCCTACACAGATAACATTCACCTCCTGTACGATTTACTGCCTCTCAAAACCCACTGGAGAGTCAGTTACAGGTCATCTCAGACTCAGTGGTACATAACAACATTCTCATGACTAATTGTTGTTGTTATGTGCCATCTAGATGCCTGCAGGCCATTGCAACATTGCTCAAGGGTTCTGTACCCTGCCCTGTCCAGAGCCAGTCTTCACTGTTTCTGACATACCTACTCTCATTACCCAAGTTACTGTGTCAGTCCATATTATCTGGGGTTTTTCTCTCCTGTGTTCTCCCTCCACCTTTGAAAACATGATGTCCTTCTCCAAGGACTGGACCCTCCTGGCAACATGTCCAAAGTATGTGAGACGGAGCTTCAAAATCCTTGCCTCCAAGGAGTAACTTGGTTTCATCTTTCTCAGGCCAGACCCATTTGTTCTCTTGACAGTCCACTGTATGCTCAGGGCTCTTCTCTAGCTCCACAGCTCAAAGGCACCCTTAGACATTGTCCATCTCTCTGTTGCATGACAAGTAATAAGCCACATTACTTCAGGTACGTCTCAGTTTTGGCATGCAAGGTTGTGTCAGCTGCATAACACAGATTGTTGATGAATTGTCCTTCAATCCTGATGCCACATTCCTCTTCATTAAATCCAACCATCTGAATGATCTGTTCCACATATAGATTGAAAGGTATCCCTGACATACTCCTTGCCTGATATTGAACCATACAATGTTTCCTTGCTATGTTCTAACAACTGCTTCCTGTTCTAAGTATACGTTTCCCATAAGTACAATCAAGTGTTCTGGGATTCCCGTTTTTCTTAAAGTTAGCCACTATTTGTTGAGATCTACACAGTCAAATGCCTTTGTATAGTCAATGAAGCACAGATAAGACATTCCTCTGGTAGTGTCTGCTTTCAACCAGGATCCATATGACATTGGCTGTGATGTCCCTAGTACCACTGTGTCTAAACAAAGCCTGCACATCTGCCAGTTCTCTGTTGATATACTGTTCAGGTTGTTTTTGGATATTATCCAGCTGGATTTTGCTTGCAGGTGATAGTCTTAGATACTTTCCGCACTCTGTTGAATCACCTTTATTTGGGAATGGAATTAATATGAATCTCTTCTAGTCAGTTGGACAGGTAATTGTCCTCCAGATTTCTTGGCACCACCTGGTGAGTATGTTGTTGTTTTTATGTGATGTTGAGTTGCCTGAAACTCATAGCAACCCTGTGTACAACAGCCCTAAACCCTGTTGTATCCTGTGCCAGTCTGTCTCTAACACACCAACCCTCATTACTCCAGTCATTGAATCAGTCCATCTCCTAGGGGGTCTTCCTCTTCTGTGCTGTCCCTCCACCCTCCCAAGCATGTGTCCCTCTCCAGTGACTGGTCCCTCTTTGGAACATGTCCAGAGTTTGTTACACATGAAGCTTCAGAATCCTTGCTTTCAAGGAGCACCTTGGTTTAACCCTCTCCAGGATGAACCTTTTCGTTCTCAATACTCTTCTCCAACACCACAGCTCAAAGGCTTCAGTTCTCCTTCTAATCACTTTCTAAGTGTCTAGGATGATAGAAGGAGAAGGAGGTGAGTACGTATAGGCCTGCATATGTTTGTTGGAACATGTCAATTAGTAGTCCATCAACTCCTGGGGTCTTGTTTTTTTGCCAGTTCCTTAAAATCAGCTTGAATTTCCTCCTTTATCACTCTTGTCTCTTGGTTATATGTTGTTTCATGACAGTTTTCTGTGTCAGCCGATTCTTTTTGATATATTCTTTATTTCTGCCATTTTTTTTATGCTTCCTGGATCATTCAGTATTCTCCCTATATCATCCTTAAGTATTGAAACTTGATTGTTGACTTTTTTTTTCAGTTCTTTCAGCTTAAGAAATGCTGAGCAAGTTTGTCCCTTTTGACTAGTAGCTGTATGGAGATTGGAGGGTAGAGAAATTCTGAGAGTTCTATTTCCCTCTGTGAGTTTTACCAAAGAAAATATATAGGGAGGAGGTAATGTTGCTCTTAGGTATTGTAAAGTTGATTGTGACTCATAGTGACAGCAGGAACAACCAATCAGAATCTTACCCTGTTGTCTCCTCCTCACAATCTTAACCATGCTCAACCTTGTTGTGATAATCACTGTATTAGCACATCTTGTTGGAGGCCACCTTCTCCTTTGTTGATCCTCCTTTTTTCTAAGTGTAATGTCTTTTGGGAATACATAATTTGTACAAAGTAGTTATTTATAGAACCTTGAAGGTATATATATGTGTGTGTGTATATATGTATATGTATAGTTGTTGTTATGTGCCATCGAGTGGCTTGCGACTCATAGCGACCCTATGTACAAGAGCCCTAAACGCTGTTCTATCCTGTGCCAACCTCGCCGTCTCAAACACATTCATTCCCACCACTCCAGTCACAGAATCGATCCAGCTCATCAAGGGTCTTTCTGTCTTGCGCCATCCCTCCACTCTCCAAAACATGATGTCCCTCTCCAAGGACCAGTCCCTCCTTGCAACATGCCCAAAGTATGTCAGATGAAGCCTCAGAATCCTTGACTCCAGGGAACATTCTGTCTTCACCCTCTTCAGGACAAACCTGTTTGTTCTGCTAGCAGTCCACGGTATATTCAACACTCTTCTCCAGCACCACAGCTCAAAGGCATCAGTTCTCTTTCTATCATCCTTAGTCACTGTCCAACTCTCCGATGCATAGCCTGTAATTGCGAAGACTATAGCCTGGATCAGGCACACGTTATA
>NW_006400079.1:881997-892782 GCF_000299155.1 Elephantulus edwardii | reverse complement strand
GCTGGAAAGGGTTAAACCGGGTGGCTCCTTGGAGGCAAGGATTCTGAGGCTCCGTCTAACTTACTTCGGACATGTAGTGAGGAGAGACCGGTCCTTAGAGAGGGACATCTGGCTTGGGAGGGTGGAGGGACAGCGCAGGAGAGGAAGGCGCTCTATGAGGTGGATTGATTCAGTGACTGGGATAATTGGGATGGGAGTATCAGAGACAGTGCGATTGGCACAGGACAGAGCGGAGTTTAGGGCTGTTGTACATAGGGTCGCTATGAGTCGCAGGTGACTCAACGGCACATAACAACAACAACAACCGCCTCCTAACTATTGTTAGGTACCACCGAGTTGGGACTCATAGCTGACCCTCCCGTAGGATTTAAGAAGCAGTCAGTTGCACAGGAGGAGATTGCCCTTCTTTATTTCATGCAGCAGCAAGTGGGTTTGAATCTTGTTCCTGTTAGCACGAAGCCATCAGAGCTCCCTCCCTCTTAAGCTCCTTCCATAGACTCCAGGACAGTGTAAGCATAACTTATATGCACTGGGAAAGTCCTTAGCGTGCCGTGTTGCTAACCATCAGGCCTTCCGCTTCCAGTGGTTCGAATGCACGAGCAGCTCTTCAGGAGATAGATGAGAGTCTCCTCCCTTTACAATTTACAGCCTCAGAAAGGCGATGGAGGTCACTAGGAATCAGAACCAGTTCAATGGATGAGTGTTGGTGGTGGTATGTGCCATCGATTTGCCTGCGACTCATAGCGACCCTGTGTGTGATAGCTCTGAACTCTGCTCTGTCCTGAGCCAGTGAGGACAACACCAACAAAAACACCAAATCCAAACTACTAATTGGCAAATCACAAGGAAGAGAAGAACTAAAGGAGTTCCCCAGGAAGAGAATTTCATGACCACAGGTCATCAGGTGGAGGAACTTGTTTGGAGGTCATCATTTGTTAAAAACTGCTTATGTTTTGACAAATATTGCATAGTGCCACTGTTGTAAAACAGGACTGACATCAGGGTTTAGAGGAGACTGAAAACGAGGGGATAGATGATGTATACTGCATTGAAACAGATGAGGGAGAGAACTGTTTAAAAGGGATATGTGATTAGGTATTATTGTCATGACATGAGTCCAGAATGAAGGCTGCTTAGTGGAGTGTGATTGTATAACAATGAAAGAGATTTTCTTTTGCTTTTCAAAGAGAAGAGCGGATGGGGGGTGGGGGTGGGGGTGGGCAGGGAGAAAAATGCAACAATGAATGAATAAAAACCCTAAGTCTCTTTAAACTTTCATTAAAATCAATAATAAGTTGTTTTTTTTTTAAAAAAAAGCCCAAACATAATTGCCTATGTTTTAACCTCAGATTCAAAGTTCAGGCCTACTAGTATTCTTCTGTAGTAGCTATGTAGGTTTATTTAAGAATAGATACATTTTAATGTCCATTAATGCTAAGTTGAGATTCAGTCTTCTGAGACCTAAGATTTGCCATCTCATGACCCATGAAGTCCAGGTATCTTGAGTTGTAATTAATAACTTCTTAAAATCCAGACGTAGTGCGTAGGGTGTTGGATTTCTGAATCACTTAGACTTAGCACTTGATGGTTCTCAACTAAGGCAAGAAGCATCTGCCGTTAATAGTTGACAGTAAATTACACAAAGTAAAACATGGAAAATTAAAGTTAAAAAAGCTGGGAAGCTTTTCTATCATCTTCCATTTTGTGCGCAAACATGGACATAATCAGTGGTTAAGATCTGCTTGTGTCAGATAAATTACATCTGGAATTCATTCTTTTTCCATGTTACTGCATTCAGATGATAATTGGCTCTCCGATATCTTTGCTCATTTAATATTCTAAAACTGTTCATAGACTGAAAATACGTCTAGTACCATTCCCCAAGCCCAGGAAGCTTTTATTACTCAACCCTATTTGCTTGCCAGATAAGCCTATTTTTTTCTTGTTAAATGGTTTTAGAGGAAAATGGCCAAATATATCACACTGAAGTAAGACTCCTCTTTGGTAGACAATTTTGCATTTCATAACAAAATTGTCCTTTAAAAGAGGCAACTGAGAAATGAACCATGAAAAGAGAAATAGCTAAAGAATTCATTATTTATATGAAGAATCCTGTTAAGAAAGATTTGTGTTCTGAAGGGACTGTATTTCCTTACATGATCTTATATCTCTTCATGGATAAGTGGATACTAATGAAATCTATATCAAGCAATGAGAAAAGATTGTTGTTGCAGTGCCGGAATTCTTTTTTTCATTGTTATGTACTTTTACTCCCCACATTGCCTTCCATGAATCATAACAAAGTAATAAATCACAGACTAAAGCAAAAACCCAATATGTATATTTTAAAAAAAAATCACACTCAGGTGAATGCAAGTTATTATCCACATTAAAGCTGTATCCTGTTGCAAGTCTTAACTGAAATAGATTGTATCTATTGAAATGGCTTCCCCACACCTTTCAAATATGATAGTTGTTTAAAGTAAAACAGAAGCCAGACTGGGTTAAGGATGCATAGTGAGAAACATAAATGAGTTATTTTTTTAAAAAAAGAATATTAAGTACTCAAAGTTTCTGTTTCTTAATAAGGATGAGAGGTTGTGGTGGGTTGTTTCTGTTGTCTTCTTTTTTTTAATCAGACACGAATATTTTTATGCTGAAGGGTTACTTCAAAATATAAAGAAATTGCACAGAAAAATCTATAGCACTAGTTTATCTCACTCAGGGAGATCTGGTGATCTATTTGGTAGGGAGTTGTGATGCCAACCCAGAGAGTCTGCTCAGAATTGACTCATCGACAGTGGGTTTGTTTTTGTTTGCTTACATTCTTTAATTGCTTTTGTTTTTGTTGTTTAATTTTGAAATGTCCTAGTAGAACTCAGATTTGAGGGTGGAAAAATGCCAATAAATCTTAACTGTTCTCATGTATTTCTGAAGTTTGTTAGGAAAAATCAAGATTGTCAGAGTGTCTATTACATAGCTTAAGAAAAGCAGATATATTTCAGCTTTGCTTGTGTGCTGCATCAGAAATTATACCTCAGTCTTAAAATTGGGTCTACAGTTTAGTATTTTACTTTGTTATAGATTGGTATCTGGCCCATCAGTATATCATGACTACTGGTACCAAGAGTGTTGTACCCTCTTGGTACCAGTAGCCAGGAAAGAAAAGACAAATTGCATTGGGAAAATCTGCTGTCAGGGACATCACCAGAGTGCTGAGAAACAGCTGTGTGGTCTAGAGATAAGGTGTGCCTAATCCAAGCCATGGTCTTCGCAGTTATTTGCTATGCATCAGGAAGTTGGACAATGACTAAAAAGAATAGAAGAAGAATCAATGCCTTTGCGTTGTAGTGCTGGAGGAGAGTATTGAACCAAGAGAGAGAACAAACAGGTCTTTTCTGGATAGAGTGAAACCAGACTACTTCCCGGCAAGGAATTTGAAGCTTCATCTAAAACACTGTGGGCAGGTGGCCAGGAGGGGACTGGTCCTTGGAGAAGGACATCATGCTTGGAAGAGTAGAGGAGAGGAAGACCCCAGATCAGACGGATTGACACAGTATCTGGGGTAATGTGTCAGTCAGATACACTGAGATTGGCTCAGGATAGGGCAGTGTTCAGAGCTATTGTACATAGGGTTGCTATGAGTCACAAGTGATTCAACAGCATATAGCAACAACAACATTAGTATATTCCATAACAAGCAAAATAAACCTGAGTCAGAAATATTTTTGGGTAACACATGTAGAAATGATTAATTTTATCCTCCTGACAATTATTTTTGATTATATAAGATGATAAGAGAATGATGAAGTAGCTGTTTAAGGGTACATGGTTGGGAGAGGATTACACTGGGATTCAAACACTGACTCTAGAATTTTCATTTTTAACATCTAAATTTAAATTTTTATAAGCTAGGAATATTATTAAGCACTATACAGTGATCTCATGCATTAAAAATGCATTATATTAGTTATTAGTGAGTCTACATGTTGGAGTGCTGGACATATTTAGGAAAGTGTTTGTTTAGTCGTTGTTGTATGCCATCGTAGTGCCTGTGACTCATAGTGACCCTATGAACACTAGCTGTGACCCTTGTTCTGTCCTGAGCCAATCTCACTGTCTCCGACACTTCTACCCCCTTCTCCCCGTTACTGTGTCAGTCCATCCCCCCCCAGGGTCTTCCTCTCTTGGTCTGTCTCTCCCTTGCAGTTGCCTTATTTTAAGATAGTAGTACTTTCTTTTTTTTTTTTTTTAATTTTGTGTACGTGTACCGTCAAATCAGATCTGACTGGTACAGGAGGATATTGCGCCTCCTTCTCCGGCAGAGCGTCTGGTGGATTCGAACCGTCTTCCTCTGGGATTGCAGTTCAGTTTCTTGCCACTAGGCCACCAGAGCTCCCCTCAGATAGTAGTACTTTCTAAAGCATGTTGTCTTAATTCAGAAAATCATCACCACAAATAAGCCAAGATTTTCGCATTTGAGATGACTTTAGTCTAAATTATTAATAAGGACTTTGACCACGTGAGACCTCTAAACCTTGTTGTTGTGTGCCATCGACTTGACTACGACTCATAGTGACTAAGGTTAAAAAGAAATTTTAGAGACATATTACAGAGAATAAGAATCTCTTCTGGGGAAGAATTAAGTTCAGGGTTCCAAGACAAAACATGACAGTGAAGTAAAAGACTCAGGATAGAGAAGTTTTTGCTTTCCTCCACATCCTTATGAGATGTGTGTTTAATTGTACTCTTAGAGTATCCTTTCTTATTCAAGGAAGTAGTATAGTATAATTTGATATTTTCTCTTGCACGGAATCATGAGCCATTTTTGTCACAGGAGTTGCTTGTCTTGTTTTGTTTTATTGAACTTTTTTAATAACTATGGAACAAAAAAAATATGTGCTTAAAATTTATTGTCAAGTTGCATTATATTAGTTATAATATGGCTAACATGGTATATGCCATTTAAATCTAGGTGAAACTAGTACCCTACGTGGTATTAGTAGGCTAACATGGTATATGCCATTTAAATCTAGGTGAAACTAATACCCTACCTCTGAAAATTACTCCTATTATATGTCTCATGTGTATTCATGGGATTCAACACTGTTGCCATCAAGTCAGTTCTGTCTGACCCCTGATGATAGATTGTACACAGAGTAGAAATGCTCAGCAAAGTTATCAAAGATGAAGCCTTTGAGAAGAAATTTGCCAGGTCTCTTTTTCTAAGGTACCTGGAGGTAGGTTCCAACCACCAGCATTTCAGGTAGTCTAGGGCTAGGAGCAAAATTTTAATTATTAAATTTTAATTCTTCATACATCTGGAATATTTTCTTACTGAATTAATAATGCCAGCATATGTAGGCTATGTGAGTAGAAAAGTTATTCACGTGAATTATAATGTGTTCAAAAAGAACTCACAGCATACTATTTTTGGACTTTAGTATGTAATTGAAATATAAGTAAATATGTAAACCTATGATCACTGATTACAGTTTGCTCATGATCTTTCAAAAAAAAATTCCATGTACTCTTAGGCAAACATGGTTTTAAGATTAAGAAAATCTTGAGCTCACTCAGTATTGAGTAAAAATTAGTTCTAATTATAATCCTGAATTTTTGAGAGAGACATCTTAAATATTAGTTTCTATTATTTAATTTGTACTGTATTGTGAAGAGATACTTTCCTAGTATTTTATTTCTACATGGTAGTTTGGTCTAAAAAAGAAAGGAAGCATTTTAAGATACGAATTAAAGATCAGTAAAATATTTTAAGCCCCCTTTTCCTGAAAATCATGAGAGATACAACACATGTCCAGGTTATTGAATATGTCAGTTTTGTCCAAGAGCTATGTATAAATATCTGTAACAAAATTGGTTGTCTTTGATATGTAAAATCAAACTTGATTTATGTCATGTTTGTTTTCTTTCCAGAAGCAAATTACTCATTGGGACACATGAACCTTGTCCATGGTTTTTAGATTTTATTTCTCATGTGCGTGCTTCATTACATTACGTTTGTGTTGCAGTACTCTTTCCTAGATTGGTCTATCAACTTTATTTTGGTAGGGGATGAACTTTACAAGGAGAATTATTTTATACTAAATAAACACTAGTGGTGAAGATAAGGAGACCATGGCCACTGGTGGTTCTTGCCTAAATCCTACTGCCTCATTGGAATATTAATCAGTGTGGAATATTAGAGAATTAAGTGTGATGATGTTGTTGTTAAGTGTCGTAGACGACTCATAGCGACCCTATGAACTGTGAAACAGATCATTTCGCGTCACCTGCTTACTTAAGGTTTGGTGGTTTAAACTCCCTCTGTAGCACCAGGGAAGGAAGGCTTGATAATACACTTTCATCAAGGTAACGGCCAAGAAAACACAGCGCGTTTCACTCTGTAGCACGGAATCGCCATGAATCAGAGTTAATTCAGTAGCGATACATTTCATCTTGTGCAGGGAAGGAGTTAGGATCTTGGAGAATAATTCCAGACAACCGTGTGTGCCAGGATATGCACATTTAATCTCTCTCTCTCTCTCTCCCCCACCCCCCGCTCTCTCCCTCTCTCCCTCTCTCTCTCTCTCCCTCCCTCTATCTCCCTCTCTCTCTTTCTCTCTCTATATATAGAGAGAGAGGGAGAGACAGAGAGAGAGATCAAGATCTTGAGGATGGTACGTGATAGGGCAAAGGTCGGCTCTGTTCGGAGGTTCACTACCATGTCTAACCACCACTGTGGTGAAGGATTAAGACCCATTAAGAGCATGAACAACAGATCTGAGATTGTTTCTATTGCTATATCTATATCTTCTATTGCTATATATTATAGTCCATATCTTAGAGACTTGTCAGCTGCTTTACCTTCTCAAGCCTCAGGTTTCCTTACCTCTATAATGCTTCTCATAAAGAAATACTTCAAAAGTTTGTGAAGATTCATTGAGATAAGTTTTATATTTTAATCCACTTCATGAAGAGTCAGGTTCATAGGAAATTCCATAAACGGTAACCATTAGTGTAGGTCATGTTTGTGTTAGAACACTTTCCATGTCGTTCCTCCCGTGAGAACTTTGCCTTAGGTCAGAGTCCCTTATCATTTTGTATATTACATGTCAAGAACCTGTGCCTTGTTTTATTAAAAATAGTTAAAAAGATCTTTTATCTGGAATGTAGATAATCACATACCTATTACCTATTATAAAGAAAAAAGAAAAAGACCTGTTAATCCCATAACATATGTACCACTTGACTTCAAGCTAATCAAGCTAATTGGGGTAGTATTAATAGAATAAGCCTGTATTTATATTATTGCCTGTGTCAGAAAATCCATTTCATAAGCCCATGAATAGAAAAGTGGTTTCAACCGTCTGTTCCAAATTTAATTTCATTAAAACTGATGCTGCTTTAGCTTTATGCTGGTCTGTAATAAATAATTCACATTTGATATTTCAAATGTTATATTATTTATGTAAATTTCCTCCTAAGTGACTCACCTAAGACTTTTTTTCAAATATGAAACTAATGTTTATTCAGCTTAGCAACTGCACAGACCTGTTGTTATTAAGTGCTGTTGAGTTCACTAAGACTCTTAACAATCCCAGATACTGTAGCTCTGAACCCTGTTCTGTCCTGAGCCAGTCTCATTGTCTCTGATAGACCTACCCTCATTACCCTGGTTACTGTGTCAATCCATTTCATCCAGGGTCTTGTTCTCCTATGCTTTCCCTCCGCCCTTCCAAGCATGATGACCCTCTCCAAGGATTGGCAACGTGCCCAAAGTATGTCAGATGGAGCTTTTGCCTCCAAAGAGCAGCTTGTTTTCACTCCCTACAGGATAGACCTGTTTTCTTGGGTGTCCATGGTATTATGTTCAGTACTCTTTTCTAACACCACAGCTCAAAGGCATCAATTCTTCTTAGAGCGTCTTTGGTCATTGTCCAGCTCTCTGACGCATAGCAAACAATTGCAAAGAAATGGCCTGGATCAGGTGCACCGTGGTCTCTAGAATGACATCGCTGCTTTTTAGAGGTTCTTGAAAGCAGATTTTCCTAATGCAGTTAGTCTTTTGGTTTCCTCACTGCTGGTGTCAAGAGTGTCGATTGTGGATCCAAACAAGGAGAAATTGTTAAAAGTCTCAATCACTTCTCCATCTGCCATGGTACTCCCAATTGGCCCAGTGGTGAAAATCTTGCTTTTCTTGATTTTTGAGCTTCAGTCCATATTGAAGACAGTTCTTGACCTTCTTTAGCTTCAGGCCTTCCTGAGTTTTGGCTAGCAAGGTTGTGCCACCTGCATAACACAGATAAATCCTCCTCCAATCCTGATGTCACATTCCTCCTCATAAAGCCCTTCCTCCTGAGTGGTCTGTTTTGCATAAAAATTGAAAAAAGTATGGACATAGGACACATTCTTGACACACTCCATTCCTAATTTTGAACCATGCAGTGAAACTGCGCAAAGTAGAAGATTAAATATTAGAGTGTGTTGTTTTATGATGTGCACTCTCATTTTTTTTATCGTAAAACCTGTCAATTTACTTTATAAGTATTTTATTGCTTGTCTTTAATGATATAACAAAGCATCCAAGTCCATAATATTATAGAATTTAATTTTTTATTTTTTTAATCTTTCATGCCCACTGATAATTGATAGTGGTTTACTTCTAGCCCACTGGCATGTCTCTTCAATTTCCAGGTTATTTAAATGAGTTTGCTTAGTGCACAGGGTTGAAACTTTTAATGTTAGTTAAAAATTAAAGAATGTGTCGCTTTTCTCCTCCATCGAATGTGGAAAGAGCATTAAGTTCCTTGAATTGTTTTGATTTTTCAGACATAGTGTAGGCTAATGGTTTCCTTTGGCTAGTTCTAGGCTTTCCTTTGCTGTATGTATAAATATTGTTGCTGCTATTAGAATCTCATTCTGAATGTGAGCTGTACATTTACGGTTTGATTTACGGAGTCATGCCAGTGCTGCCTTGTTAAGGCTATTGATTATTGTTCATTCCTTTATGCTGTGTGTTGATATAGTTAGTGTGTGACAATAAGTTAATTGTATTGAAGGATGCTTGGATATGGGTTCAAAGGAGCCTGTTTCATTATGGGCTTTTCACATATTTTTAACAATGAAGAGAAAGTATAAGAGGACCACTGAGAGGAAGGAACCTAAAAATTGTTTTCAGTTTCAAATGATGCCAGAAATGGTGCAGTAAGACCTTCCTAGAATTAAGTGATTAATTAATATGCAGTCAACATATATGTAAACCTGAGAATTTTTTCTATACTTCTCTTGAAAATCAAAAGACATAGTACCTTTTGATGCTCATGTTTTACTAAGAAAAATGAACTTCTTTTAAAAATGGTCAGACTTACATTGACCCGTTTTGATTATAAGTAACAATGACAAGAAAAGTATATTTGTGTCTGTGGATGCTTTTGATTTTTTTGGTGTGTAAAGACAGAAAATTAAGCAAAATGATTATTTTGGGAATCTGATAAATTCCTTTTTATCTGATACCCCTTTATTTCCTCTTATTTACTTTAATGTTTTTAAACTTTTCCATGTAAATCGTAACTTTCAAGACATATTAAATTTGCTTATTTTCTTTGGTACCAATAGTTTTGAGTTTTTAAAAGTTTAAATCTTTCACACTATTTTTTAAAAAAAAACATTAGGTTCAGAATGAGATCATGGTGGCATAGTGCTTTAATGAGAATTAACTTTTGTTTTAACACCTCAGTTGGCTCTAATCCATGGAAAAGTTTTACTTTCCCATCAGCTCCAAGGTAGAAGCCAAACTAATGTTAAGTGTTTTTTAGAAGACAAATGTCTACAGATAATGTCAACACTAAGTGCTCATTTGCGTGTCCGCCTCCTCCCTGAGATTCTCATGGAAATATTTAAAAAGTAAGAATTGTAATACAGAAAATGAAAAGACCCTTTAAGCCAAGGGAATAAATAGCAGAGATGGAGCAGAGTCACCTGTCTTCAGAATCACAGAGCTCTTTTTACTGCAACTTGCTGCCCCTTTATCCAGAAGTTTTACTCTTAAATATAAGAAAGAGATCACCTTTGTAAGACCTTTAAGATACATTTATCTTCCATTAAAATTTACTTTTTTGCTTTGTAAATAAAAAAAAAAAAGTTAAATATAGTACTTACCCCACTATGTTAATTACAGTTCAATATGACTACCCCTCGGTGGCTTAGTGACAAGGAATTTTGCTGCCAACTCAAGGGAACATGGTTTGAATCCACCAGCTGCTCTGCATGAGAAAGATGGGCAGTCTCCTGTGTGATTTACAGCCTCTGAAAACACACTGGAGGGTCTTTGACAAATAGTGTGGCTTGACGGTATTCAAAAACAGTCACATCGTGACCTCAAGGTTTCTGCCTTTTTCCAAATCTGTTTCTTTTACAATGAAATGAAGGAAGTGGGGGGAGGGATTGTAAAACAATGAAAGAATTTTTCTTTTACTTTTCAAAGAGAAGAGTGAACTGCCTGGAGGAGGGGTGGGCAGGGAGAAAAGTGCAACAATGAATGAATGGAAATCAGACCTTTTTCAAAACAGCAGGATCCACTGTGATTCTGTGTGGGCACCTTGCATGCTATTCCCGTGGTGTCCCAGGCAGCATCTCAGGGACTTTCCCCAGGACTCCTGGGCAATGCAGAAGAGACTTGAAAAGTGTATTTCTGTAGCCACATTTGCCCCCTAACTAGACCTACTCAAAAATCAGAGTCTCTAAATCAAACGTCATGGTCAAATACACATTCATTTTTTTTTTTAA
>NW_006400079.1:880204-881897 GCF_000299155.1 Elephantulus edwardii | reverse complement strand
GACAAGGTTGGCACAGGATAGAACAGCGTTTAGGGCTGTTGTACATAGGATTGCTATGAGTCCCAAGCGACTCGATGGCACATAACAACAACAACAACAAAATGAGTAAAAGGAATAGAACACAATAGAATATTTTCTGCAAAATTCTATTGTTATACACTTCAAAACAAGTAAAACTGCCTAAGGGCTACAGGATTCTGGCCATCTTTGGACAGAACAGATTCCTAGTAGTGACTATGAACTGGTCTTTGGGAGGCTTTTAGTGTACTAGTAACCTTCTCATTGTCATTGAGTTGAAACTGCCCCATAGCTGACCCTCTCCTTAATTTCCAAGACGGTGAATTGCACAGAGAGATTGTTCATTTTTCTCCCTGGAACCACTGGTGGATTAAAACAACCAGGGAGGTGCAACCCTTGGATTTGTGGTGCAATTCCCTAAGAACTACAACACCTGATCTCTCATTCCATTTTAAAGTTTTGAGGAGAAAGACATGGATATGTTTGCTTGTGAAATTTTAGTATACACTTAAAATTTGTTTACTTTTATACATATATATAAATATATAAAATACATTAATATATATGCAAAAAAAAGTCTGCTATAAACCTTGGGGAAAGACTTGTGCTGCCAACTCAAAGCCCTGCGGTTTGAATCCACCAGCTACTCCAGGGGAGAAAAATGGGCAGTTTCCTCCTGTGCAGATAACTGCCTCTGAAAACCCACTGGAGGGGCAGATATGGGCCAATTCAGACTTGATGTTACACGGCACCACCACCAGCACCACCATTGATAAGCCTCTGGGAACTCTGGTGGGCTTGTGAATAAGGAGGTGCTTTACCAACACACAAGGGCTCAAGTTCGAGTCCAGAAGCTGCATCGTGGGAGAACGCTGGGCAGCCAGTCACACGATCCCAGGTGAAATCCTCCGGAGTGTCAGCGCTGAGTCAGTGTCTACTCAGCGGCTCACAACAATGACAACAACGGGCAACTGGAGTAAAAGAGTAAAATCCCCTTTAGTACTTAGATATTTAACCCCCGTATGGTTTTAAATTGTACATACGCGATTTTTATTTATTTTTTAAAAGCAGTGCTGTATCTTAATCATAGCCCTGGTTATAAAACAGGCTTCTAGAAAATACTATTTTCTCAAAAACCAGTTCTTGTTGACCCTAACTCAAGGGGATCATATAGGTTTCCATAGAGCTCTTTCATAGAGTTTGCAGTAGTTGTTTTTTTAATTTTTTGGCAAGTAGATTGCCAGACCTTTCTTTATAGGTGTGTCTGGGTGGATTTGAACCTCCAGCCTTTCTGGTGACGAGCTAAATGCTACAGCAGCTTCCGCCACCTGGAGACTCCTAAATATTCGCTTGCTAGTATTGAAGTCATGGAAATACAGTCTGTAGGAAATTCTGCTGCACTTTGGGTTAGTCTGGTGGTTCGAATCTACCAGCAGCTGCTTTGGAGTAAGACCAGCAGGTTCCTCCCTTGTGATTAAAAGCCTTGGATGTCCAATGAAGAGTCAGCTCTGCGTTGGTTCGCTTAGAGTGGGTGAGTGAACACTGAAGTTAAGATAGCTAAAGTAGGAATATTCAGCAGCTAAGGAGAATTGATGCCTTTGAGCTGTGGTGCTGGAGAAGAGTATTGAGAATACCATGGACTGCTAGGAAAACAAACAGATTTGTCCTGGAAAGG
>NW_006400079.1:875066-880104 GCF_000299155.1 Elephantulus edwardii | reverse complement strand
AAAATTTACAGAGACTTTGAATTTCCATTCATTCACCGTTGCACTTTTCTCTCCCCCTCCCCCCAATTCACTCTTCTCTTTGAAAAGTCAAAGAAAAATTCTTTCATTGTTATACAATCACTGAGCTTCATGGGTTCTTTTAGTGTACTTCTGATTAACAACCACTCCATTAATACTTCAGAAAATGTATTAGTATTTTTGAATAAATACATATGTGTATATTATATGCTAGCAGATTTTATTTCACACCTTCCCTTTTTTTCCTATATATTCTCTCGCTAGCTATGATTCTACACTAGCCTTTTGTTAAGGGATTAAGTATTGCTTTTAAAGCATTCTTATGATGATGTGGTGACATATAAAAGAAGTTCAGTGATTACTCCATGTGACTAACAATTCTGGTTTTGTTACCAATCCTGTGTTTTAGATATTTTCTCCAAGTAAGTCTCATCTTCTATTTTGGATTTCTAATTCTTACTTGCAGCCCTGAAGGTTTTTTGTCATGTCATTTTAAGAAAATCAAGAAGATGGTATAATGTTCAAATGTTTCTTGATTCAGTAATGAATGACATAAGTTGTAGCCCTTACATGTAATGTTAGTAGACTACCCTGTTATCTATTTCGTTTTGTAAACTATGAACATGATAGTGACCCTTGTAAGATTCCAAAAGCTGTTACTACTTCATGCATAAATCGTGTAGTGTTGTAGGAAATAGGGAGAAATTCTGATGGTGAGCTTAGCCTGTAGTCTATTTTAACAGCATGCATGAAACACCCACCCACTTTGCCAATCTGTTGAATAGTACAAAGGAAAGAACCTCGAAGGAAGTCACTTTTAAAACTCGCTGAAAAATATTTTTTTAAATAACTGTTTTAGAGGAAAACAGTTTCCAATTGGAAGAAATAAGAAATCTCAAGGTCACAGCATTCTGAAAGCTGTTTGATCACAAAAATGTTATGACAAAACTTATTTTAAGGATACTAACTGAACTCAGTATATCTCCATTTATTGAATGCTATCTTGGAATTCATCAAGTTATTATTTAGAACCATTACTAGTTTGATTTACCCATCCGGAGGATTTCCAGATTCCATCCTTTGAGCTGTGTGTGTTTGTATTTATATTCCAATTGCACACAAATAGAACAGCAGCATTGTAAGTGTTTAAGGTTTCTAAAATGACTACACATTTATTTAATTGCACGGTTATAAATGGCATTTTGATTGAATTAAAAATGACTCTCTCAATGAAAACAATCATTTGCCTGTGGGTTTATGGATTCTAGTCTAAGTAGTTTGAAAAAGATATACTGTCCAGCCCCTACTTTTCACCCAGTGACCTGGTGCTTACTGTGGGCTTGGCGGATTTAGGCCACTAGCTAATACCATCACTTCATTGATTCTTGTTTGTAATCCAGGTCCTGCTATTATGTCAATTTGAAGAGTAGAAATGAAACCAATAGAAAGGAAAATAAAAAGACATTGACAAATTGTGGTTAGTTTTCAAATGGTAATATTCTGTCTAAATAAGTACCTCCTGATTATTACTTTTTTCTGCAAATATCTGCTTAGTATTTAAAATATGAAATATAATTTATTAGATGTGCTTTTATTTCTGATTGAAAGTGACCGCTTACATTCTTGAAATAACTTGAAAGAAAACAGAAATTTAGCTGTGGTTCCAAGTAGCTTAAGTTTTACCAGAGTTATTACTAGAGAGGAAAAAAATGACTCTTCAGACTTCCTCTATAATTGAAACTTTTGGGGATGAAAACTTCAGTTACGTGAAGAATCTGATTTCACCCTTTCCCTTCTCCTCTGAATTTAAGATTTGTTGATACCCTGCGTCGAAAAGGACAACTCTTGCTAATCAAGGATTTGATTTGGTAGTTAGAATTTTTTTTTTTTTTAAAAAGTTTATCGCTTTAACTGTTGCTTTCCAGAGACCTCTTGGCCCTGGGGATTACACTGTCAGAGAGTCTTTAGAAATGATTCAGGCCACCCATTCATTTTTTACTTTAGGGAACAAGTATCATTGAAGTTAGAACTTACTCATATTCGCAAGATCTATAGATTACCAAACCACTTTAAATATGATAAATTTTTAAGCCCTTGCACAGATTGGATTATGGTGTCTTCACTTTTGGAAATGACTTTATGGGCACACCTGAGAAATGACAAATCTTCGTGTGAGTGTGAGTGAGTAACTTTCTTCATTTTTATAACGCCTTGCTTTGATGGGATTATGGAGCTCTGGTGGTCTACAGGCAAGAAGCTGTACTGCTACCCTGCAATCCCAAAGACCTGTGGTTCGAGTCCACCAGCTGCTCCATAGGAGAAGGATGGGCGGTCTCTCCTTTGGTGTAGTTAACTGCCTCTGAAATCCTGCCCGAGGGTCCGCTAAGGGTTGTTTCTGACTTGATGGTACACAGCTATGACAACATTTTCTAATTAATGATTGTTTCATGGAGGAAAAAAATCCTATAAGCATATACACACGTGTGTTAAAAATATCACAAACATGCAGGCTATAACGTAAAATAATAAAAAATATTCAGTACTTTTAAAAAAAATTTGGTGCTTTTCAAAGAGAGGAGTGAACTGGGGGGAAGGGGTAATGAAAAAAAGTGCAACAATGAATGAATGAAAAGAAAAAAACTCTAAATATTCATTAAAATTAATAAAATAAAAAAATTCGGTGTAAAGTTTGATTCTCATAGAATGTGTCTGTTGGCTTTTACTGAGCTCTTGTATCTATCTGTAACCAACCTCTGGTTGCACTTAACATTTAAATATGAAAAAACTTGCTTACACATTAGGTACTGTCACTGACACATCAGGTCCCCTCACTGAACACTGACCATGAGATGATTCTTTACTCACTTTCTAAGTGAATCTTTCCTCCTTTGCATTTCCTCACCATTTTATATTTCTTAGCATCAATGATGTGAACAATGAATTTGCACGTGCTGCTTTTTAAACTCCAGTTTATCAGGTCCTGAAGGGTGGGAAACTTGACGGTAATGAACTACTTCCATGCTCCTCACATTCTCCTGCATGGCGTTTGGGATATTGTCAGCATTCCTTAAGTGTTCAGGAAATGGAAAGCATTGTTTCTTCCAGACTTTGAACAATCATTGTAAGCAGATTTTGAGTATTTTAGGATTTATCTTTAAATACCTTCTCTTCCCCCACCCCACCCATGCATTGAGATATTTTTAAACAACAGCATATAACTAACTATGCACTAAATATTTATCTGAGACATGCAGCGTCCTTCATTCATTGAAGGACTCATCCCAGTAAGTTGTTCTGTCACTGTAACAGACTGTGTTCCGTTGATGTCAGTTTCTGGAGCAAGGGTTTTACTTGGCCGCATGCCATGTTTTGTATGTTATCTTGTGCAGGCAGCACATAGGAACCTGGTCAGGCTTCCTGATATGATGACTGTGTAGCTAGCCCAGGTCTCAGAGGGGAATGATAGCTTAGCTGGTGTCGTGACATAATACATAGTTATTATCTTGGTAACAGTATTTATTCCACAAAGAGGGCCTCTTTGAAAAAGTGCAGCCACTCACACAACATAATATTGATGTTTCAAATGTTGCTTAGGGAGAAATGATACTACCAAGATAGGAATAATATCATTGTTTTGCTTTTTAAAAATATTGAGGTAAATGCAGATTAATGTTACTGTTTGTTACAGTGGAAATGTTTTATTAATGAGAGTTTAACTGTGGTGATTAGTGTTTTTATGACAAATTTAATGTTGAGTGGAGTTGGAACCAACTCTGAAGCTTGCATGGGAGGAAATTGCCCATTTTTCTCCTGCAGAGCAGCTGGTGGATTTGAACTGCCTGCCTTTTGTTTGACAACATGACTTTTTACTGCCGACCAGTCAGAGCTCCCAACAGAATTAAGTTAGCAAAAAAATATGTATTTGTAGGAAGCTCTCATTTTCTTTTTTACATGTAAATCACCCCAAACTCTGGTTTTAGGGGGGAAAAAATAGAACTGTGTTTTCCAACTGTGAAAATTAAACAGTATTGCAAATTTTCAACCTTAA
This sequence comes from Elephantulus edwardii, assembly GCF_000299155.1. Lineage (NCBI taxonomy): Eukaryota > Metazoa > Chordata > Mammalia > Macroscelidea > Macroscelididae > Elephantulus > Elephantulus edwardii. The sequence goes on along the minus strand of NW_006400079.1, from coordinate 876,038 downwards.
GTAGAAAAAAGGCCCCAAGCATCCTCAGAGTAGAAATGCTTGACCCTGACACTTGTTAACAAATGTCATCATCAGTCATTTCAGGAAGATATTTTTTTCCCCTCTCATCATCCATCATTTCAGGAACTAGATGTTAAAAGATACTTGAACAGAGACAGGAAAGTTCTAGAAAGTGGGGGTAGAAGAAGATGTCTATTGTGTGTTGTTGCCAGCAGTAGTAGGAATTAAGTATTTTGAATGAGAAACCTACATTTATCCACTTTGAAGAGAGTCAGCAGGAGGAATTAAGAATTTAGTATTTTGGGCTCATTAAGGGTTTGAGCGGCGTAATTATGGGACTGGTAAGAAATGCAGCTCTCACCACTTGAGCATTAAGTTATATTACTCATTCATTGAGATGTACTGGCTTTCTTCAAAGAGCTTTGTAATTTGTAAATGCCATCTATTTAGAGAATAAGTTCTGACTTCTTTTTTAAACGTTATTGAACTTTTCTGCAAACAGTGCATTTTCTGAGAAGATAAAGCCTTAGCAGTCATCTTAGATAACTAGCAATCCAGACTCTAGATTCTGTCCCCTTTGTGGTAATTAACACTTAAGCAGTGTCGTGAACAGTAAGCCTCTCGTTCTTGCAGGGCTCGAACGAGTTATCTTAAAGACCTTCTTATGAAGTAGATTTGGCTGATGGCTCATCTGCTTCTCTGATGTTGCAAGAGGTTTAAGATGTTGCAGATTGTATCTGCCCAGTTACTCTTTCTTATGTAGTTTTAGACTCCTCTATCAGTAACTCTGCATTTATTCAAGTCTTGCTACTATTTTTTTATATAATATACAGTGGCATATTGCTTTTTTAAAATTAAATTTTATTAGTTTTAATGAACATTTACAGAGATTTGGGGTTTTCATTCATTCATTGTTGCACTGTTTTCTCCACCCTCATCCCCAGTTTGTTCTTCTTCCCCCCATGTCTGTTT
>NW_006400079.1:873735-874526 GCF_000299155.1 Elephantulus edwardii | reverse complement strand
GAAAATTTACAGAGGCTTTGGATTTCCATTCATTCATTGTTGTAGATTTGTCCCCTCCCAAGGCTCCCCCCTCACCAGACATTACCCTCTTGGAAGGCATATTGCTTTTTAAATTTTAGTCAAAGCTGCATTAAAGCTCTTTGTCTTATCTAAAGCACATTGTTAACATTAAATCTGAACACTTCTGTTTTCTCCTAATTTCTTATTTGTAAACCAGCATTTATATTACTCTTGTTTTAGACACAAGTCTAACATCTGGATAATATTACTATTGGAAATTTGAAAATATGTATGCCGTTTACTAGGCTGTTGTATAAAAATGTAGTGTCAAGAGAGACCTATTTAAACTCTTTCATATGTCTGATAGGGAACCCTGGCAGCAAAGTGCTTTACCCTGTTGGGCAGATCATCAGGTTCAGTGGTTCAAATCCACCAGCTTCTTATAGTGAGAAAAAGACAAGCAGTTGCTTCCGATAAAGATTTACAGGCTCAGAAACCCATTGGAGGGTTGCTTGGTGTCAGAATTAGCTCCATGGCAGTGGGTTTGATTTGTTCCATTATATTTTTACTATTGTTTTTATAAGAAGTCTATGCACATGACACAGAGTACCGAAGAGCAACTGTCTCACTCTGGAAGCTAAGGTGTGCCTGATCTAGGCCATAGTCCTTGCAATCACTTGCTATACATCAGAGAGCTGAGCAATGACTAGGGATAATAGAAGGAGAATTGATGCCTTTGAGCTGTGGTGCTGGAGAAGAGTGTTGAATATACCATGGACTGCTAGGAGAAC
>NW_006400079.1:825271-871530 GCF_000299155.1 Elephantulus edwardii | reverse complement strand
AACAACAACAACAACAACAAAGTAGCTCCTGAACCATGTCAGATCTTTCTTTGCTCCCATCTCCAAGGTTTTCATGGGTGCAGATGTGTTGGAAATGTTGAGGATAGCACAGGATAGGGCAGGATTCGGATCCATTATTCATATTATTGCTGTGAGTTGCATGCAGTTGACACAATGGCACTTAACACCAACAATGACAGCAACACCATTAATTACACTCATCACGATTGTAAACTGTAAGTTTGATTTCATACGTCACTTCTAAATGAATTGCGATTTCACGAAGAAAAAAAAAAGCACCTATGTTCTCATCAAGGCTTAACTGTGTAGGAAGAAAAAAAACCAAAACAATTTAGTTAAGTAACAAAATTGGTTCATTATTATCTACCAGGCAAGAGTGTTTTTTAATTGACTTTTGCTTTTCACTTTACTATCACTGATTCTCTGAATTTTTCTTCCCTAAGGCAGCAGACTTCAGAATAGTAAAATGTTTCTTGTGTTTATAAGCAGAAGCATGGAAATCAATAGTTAAATTGGACCAGTAAAGATGACTGGGTCGTAATCATTGAGGAAAGGGGAATATGAAATAGCAGCTTGTAGCCTGTCACAAGGTTCAGAGGAATGTTACCTTTTGTTATATGAACTTGATAAGTCACTTGATCTAGAGATGGTTCTGACTAAGTGACCTGTTAGTAGGGCTGCGCCGTAGCATTTCATAAACAGACTGCTACATCTTTCTCCCGTGGAATAGTTAGTGGGTTCTGACCTTTGTCCTTTTAGTTAGAAGCCAGATGCTAGCCAGGTGTCATTGTTAGGCGCTGTTTTGTTGAATAGGACACATAGCAATCCCATTAATGACAGACTTGAACTAGGTCTATCCTGTGCCATCCTCACCAACTCTGACACACCTGAGACCCTTAAATATGTATAAAGCAACACCCAGTCAAACTGACTGCCCTTGAGTTGGTTCTGACTCCTAGTGACCCTCTATTGGGTCTTCAAATCCTCGAGGAAGATGATTGCCCATCTTTCTCCTGGATAGCTGCTTGCGAGTTTGAACTGCTGCAGATGTGAGGCCTTTTAGTTAAGCAGCACAACTATCTTAACAACTGTGCCACCAGAACTCTCTTGAATACATAAAAGGCAATGCTAATTGGATTGCATTTGCTCCTTTGGAGTGCATTTAATGTCAGGATTCTGTTCAGTAAGTTCCCACAGTTTTTAAGAGGAAAACTAAATTCAGTAACAGGTCAGAAGAAGACTTAACAACAACCAAGGATTTGCTGCTTTCAGTATGTTAAGCTTCTACAAGTTTGTATAGCTGTAGGGTGTGTCTTTTCTGCTTTGCTAATTGTGAACTCGGATGTGCTGCAGTAATGAAGGGATGCAGTTCAAATTCACCAGCTTCTCTGGGGGAGAAAGATGGGTAGTCTCCTCCCATGCAATTCACTGACCTGCTCGAGCGTCAGATATGGGTTGGTTCTGACTTGACAGTGGACAACAACAACAGTAAAAACAATGATAATTTCTTTAGTTTAACATTACATTTGCATTTTAAGTAAAAAATAGCTTTTAAAATTTATTTAAAGTTTATGCATACTTTTTCATTAAATGCTATTGTTAAGTGACACAGGAACTTTATAAAGATAAAACAAATGTATAAATATGAATAAAACCTAACTCACACATGTTGTTGTTATGTGCTGTCGAGTTGCCTATGACTCATAGTGACCCTATGCGCAATAGCACTGAAACCTGCCCTATCCTGAGGCAGTCTCGCTGTCTCTGACACATCTACCCCTCTTCCCCCAGTTACTCTGTAAGTAAATCTCATCCAGGGTCTTCCTCTTCTGTGCTGTCCCTCCACTCTTCCAAGCATGTCTCCCTCCAGAGACTGGTCTGTCCTGGCAACATGCCCAGAGTATGTCAGATGGAGCTTTGGAATCCTCACCTGTAAGGATCAACTTGTTTGTTCTCTTGACAGTCTATGAAATGTTCAGTTCTCTTCTCCGGCACCCCAACTCAGAGATACTGATTAGTCATTGTCAAGCTCTCTGATGCATAACAAGTAATTGCAAAGACCATGTGATCTAGATCAGACACATCTTAGTCTCCAGACTAACGCATTGTTCTTTAGTACTCTGGCGAGGTCCCTGACAGCAGATTTTCTCAGTGCAGTTCATCTTTTGATTTCCTAAGTGCTGATGCCAAGAGTGTTGATTGTGGAACCAAGCAAGCTAAAATTGTTAACAACCTCTAACTCGTCTCCATCTATCGTGATGCTGCCAGTTGCCCCAGTGGTGAGAATCTTTGTCTTGTTGATATTGAGCTTCACTGTATATTGAAGACTGCAGTCCTTGACCTTCTGTAGCAAATGTTTCAGGCCTTCATTTCTGGCAAGCAATGTTGTGTCATCTGCCTAACACAGGTTGTTGATGAGTCTTCTTCCAATTCTGTTGCTATACTCCTCCTCATAAAAGTCTAGCCTCCAGAATGACCTGCTCCACATAGCAGATTGAAAATGTGTGGAGACAAGATGCTTTTCTGACGTACTTCTTTCCCATGCAGTGTTTCCTTCTTCTGTTCTGATGACTGCTTCCAGGTCCCAGTCAGTATAGAGCACAATCAGGTGTTCTGGGATTCCCATTCTTCTCAGAGTCAGCCACAGTTTGTTGTGATCCACACAGTCAAATGGCTTTGCATAATCAATGAAACACAGATAGACATTCTTCTGGTATTCTCTCAGCAAAGATGACGTTGGCTATGATGGCCCTGGTGCTGTGACCTCTTCTAACCCTACCTTGTATTTCTGGTAGTTCTCTGTCAATGGACTGTTCCAGTCATTTCTGGATAATCTTCAGCAGGGTTTTGCTTGCATGCAATATTAGTGATACCATTTGATAATTTCCACACTTGGTTGAATCACCATTTTTTGATGTGGGAATGAATGTGGATCTCTTTCAGTCAGTTGGCCAGTCACCTGCCTTCCAGGTTGCTTAGCACAACCTGGTGAGTATGTCCAGGGCTGCATCTGTTTGTTGAAATATGTCAATTAGTATTTCATCTATTCTTAAGGCTTTGTTCTTTGTCATTTCCTTCATCACCATTGCTTCTTGATCATATGTTGTTTCCTGAAATTCTTCTGTGTCAACCGTTATTTTTGGTGCAGTGATAATGTGTACTCCTTCCATCTTCTTTTGATGCTTCCTGGATTATTCAGTATTCCGCCCATAGCATCCTTTAAGTATTGCCATGTGAGAGTTGGATTTATTCTTCAGCTTTTTAAGAAATACTGATTGAGTTCTTCCCTTTTGGTTTTCTGCCTCCAGCTCTTTGCTCATTTCACTGTAATGCTTTGCTTTGTCTTCCTGAGCTGCTCTTGAAAACCTTCTGTTGGTCCTTTATTTCCTGATTCATTCCCCTTGCTTTAGCTTCTCAGAGTTCTAGTGCAAGTTCAGCATTACTTCTGACATCCATCTCAATCTTTTCTTCCTTCTCCATCTTTGTAATGACCTTTTGCATTCTCCATGAATGACATTCTTAATATTTTCCCACAGCTCATCTGGTCTTCATTTACTAGTGCTCAAGCCCTCAAACCTGTTTCTGAAATGGTTTTTAAATTTTAAATTCAGGTGGGATAGACTCAAGGTCAAATTGAGACTTATTTATTATTCACAGCAAATGACATTTCTAAGAAACGCAAAGGATGGCTATACACATGGACCTCCCCTGATGCTCTACACAGGAACCAGATTGATTACGTCTGTTGAAAGACTGGTTAGAGAAGCTCAATATCGACTGTGAAAACAAAGCCAGATGCAGACTGTGGAACAGGCTATTAACTACTTATATGCAAATTCAAGCTGAGGCTAAAGGAAATGAATACAAATCCACAAGACCCAAACCTCATATATAAACATATGAAACACAGAAAATTCTAACTTTTTCACTGAACATTGTTGTTAAGTGAATAAAGGAATTTAAAAAACATATTTTATACTGGTTTGCTTACAGAGTTCATATACATTGTGTTTCACATTATTCTTCATCCACATGTGTTTTATACAATCATTACACTCATTATGTTTTATAAAATCAATCACCATTGGACTATCACTACCATTATCCTGTCTTCCAGGTCCTTGCTGTAAAGGAATTTTAAAAGTAGCACTGTGACTATATTAATAATTTGAATATCTGTATCCATACCCATTAAATAAAAATTAATACTGTATAAATGTTGCATCTCTGTAAATCTATATAATTTAGGTCTGAAAAGAAAAATTTAGTTCTTTGATTAGTTCTATTCCTTCCCTCCTTCTTATCAATGCTCATCCAAGACCTGTTGGTAATAGCTGCTTTTTAAAGCCTGGCTTGTGCAGCAGAGAGCCCCTTTCTCTGCCTTGTTTGGATTCCAGTGTGCACTGCTGATACTTGTTATGTAGTATCCTTCAGCTGTGCTTTTGCTTTCAGAAACTCTCTAGTTAAAATTTAATCCTCTTGTGTTCATCCCGAGGGAGGAGCAGTTTAGCAGGAAATCACTCACTAATCACAGTTCATTAAACACATAGTACACATACTTTTTAAATGTCAGTTCTGCCATTCATCGAAAATGTATGTCTCATTCGGAAATGTCTATGAGTTACTTGCGCCTCTTCATTGCCTTGCCAAGATTGCATTATATTTCTCTGGACTTGATGGTTTTAAAATCGAAATTGTTAACTAAGAAACATGTAAAAAAACAGAAATAGCAGGTGTACCTTTTCTTTATTTGTTAAATCCTCCTACTTATACAATCAGCCCATAGATCCAGTTTCTACTACTAATGCATGTGTTCTGAGGGCTGGTGAAAGCAGTAGTGTTATGTAGCTATTTTGTGTGATGCTTAATCCCAAATCTACATACCTCCACTCCACGCTTAAAAGCATGAATTTAGCTGTAAGAGGAGCATTTATATAGAAATGGACCACAGAAATGGACAAATGCTACAAACCAGGGTGGTTTCCTCTCCTAGTCACTTGTTAAATACTTAACCGAGCTCTCTGGTTACAAGTTTTTGATTGTTTAATGATGTTTGAAGATCCACACATACATATATTTGTGTCAGTTGAGAGAAAATGGGTTTTTTAAGTTGAGAAAATAGCTTAATTTGACAAGCACGAAGGTTTACAAAAGATTACGAATAAATATTAGGGTTTTAAAAAAATCTATTAAGACTCACCCCCAAGAGAGAATAGTAAAATTCCGAAAGGAATGGTGAAAAGTAAATGTTACGCAATGTGAAAAGAATACCAGGGGAAAAACTGAGCGAGTGAACTAACAGGAAGATTAGTCATTTCTGCAAGGGGGGAGGAAGGCAGAGGAGTGGCGGCAGAAGTATTTTAAACAGGAATGTAGAACTGGAAGTCCCAGTACTAAAAGACAGATATGAGTTCACTTGAAAGCTAAGAAAATACTCCTAATAGCATTTAACATCAAAATAGAAAGGTTGCATTAGAAGTAAAAACAAAAGTGGAAACATCTCTATGAGAAATGAAGAAAACCTGTGAAAATGAAAGATTGGCGTTTATGCTGTAGCCGAGCTGACATGGTGGAGGTCACAGAAGGTGGAAAATAACAATGTATTCATTTCAAAATAAGTTTGTGTTCTATTGTTTTCAAGGGTTGACAAGAATAGACATGGGGAAAAATGCTTTTTTGGTTTGAAATGATTTTTACTTGAGATACATATATTTATCTGGCAATTGAAGAAGTAGCAGTTGACAGTTTTTTTAAAGAACTGTTTCTATAGAAATTGTGACTCTGTGTACCATGTGCAAATATGTCACTATCTCTGTAAAAGAAAGCAAGAAAGTATTAATATCACTCTGTGTGTGTGTGTGTGTGTGTGTGTGTGTGTGTGTGTAGTCTCATTTATTTCCTGTTTCTATCCAAGGTATTAAGAATTTACAAAAATATTTTACTGGACAAAGCCTTCCTGAATTTTTTTTTTAAATCTGTTGAATGGGGATAAGTATATACCTACTTCAGAACTGCATAATGAGTTTTAGTTTAGCTAATGAACAGAAACATCCCTGTTATGGAGGTGATATTTTATCCCTTACATTATAATTTCTTTGTAAATATAGAACACAGGCTTGCACGATGTATCTGCAGCTAACATGTGAGAACACTCTAGATAAAAGGAAGATTGGAGTAAAATCTCTTCTTGATGCCTTGGTACTTTAAATTGGCAGGTTTATGTGGGTGACGTATATATTCATGTTTGACAGGTATAAAACTGATATTCCGCTTGGCCATCCCTTGATAAAGCCATTGAACTGTAAAATACATAAAACATTTTAAATAAAGTAGCTTATATAAACACGACATTAAGACGGATCTGCTCTGTCTTCTACTAGAAAAATGATATACTCTAGCTGAAAATGCGAGAAGATGCTGAAATGACTTATGTACATTGTAATAAAAATATCAAGATAGCCTCACTTAGGAGAATCTTCAAAGATTTTTCTGACGTTTATTTAATTATATAAAATAGATTATTCTTTATCCTTTAACACATAGAAATACACTGTACAGTCAAGTAAAAGTTTTCTGTTGTTTTAATGATAGACTGCAGTATTTTGATGTGCATCATTTGCTGTGGAAAATTTGAACTCCGGCATTTTTGTTTTGTATATTTTTAAGAGTTTGCACAAACCTCAAATACTGCTTTAAAAACCGAACAGTTTTCCTTCCTTCATATCTCCCTCTCCACACCCTTCTTCCTTAAATTCTCTTCCTTCCCTGCATTCTCACACAAATACACAACTTCATCAAACCCTTCAGCTCTGTGTCCCCAGCCTAGCTGCATAGGAAATGGTTATTTTCCAGACTCCAGCAAACAAACTGTTATCTCAGACACAGAAAGGTTTTCCTTTTTCCTGGTTTGGAAACACTAAGTCATCCTGAGTTGATTGTAGATTCTCTTTAACTAGTAGTTTGGAAGCAGGAGTGGCATCCACTTCCTAAATTAACATGCCTCCGGAAACTCCATGCACTTTGATAAATGTTGATAGTTGTAGAGGAGCTTCAGGCCTTTTGTTCATAGAGTCGCTGTGAGCCGTGCTCCACTCGAAGGCTATCAACAATAATAACAACAGCAACAGCAACAGTAGTGTTAAGGTTTATTTCAAGCATAGAGTTGTGAGGACAGAGTGACTAAGGAATATGTAATGCAGGATGGAAACTTTTCACTTTTATGTCACCAATTTATATCTTGTTCCTGAGTATTAATGAAAGATTAACTAATGCTAATGTCCTCCCTTCAGTCTAGAAGGAAATGGGGAAATGCATTGCAGCCTCACTTGTTTGGCCTAAATACGTCCTGCAGTTGATATTTGTGTTTTCTTCCAGGTAAGGCCCAAATATCAAGAAATCAAATGGCAAGAAATAGACCTAGTAAGTGTGGAAGAGTAGGAAGTTTTACAGTATTCATCCACACTTAAAACCTCCGTATTAAGAGAATTCTGAAAGTCTGTTAAAATGATCAGAAACTTGGATTTTTTAATTCCTTTTTTAAAGTGCACTACTGTTAACATAATCCAGAAGTAAGAATTTTAACTGCAGTACATAAAGTGAGAGTAAAATAATATACATAAATATTTGGTGACTGCATGAATGAGTCACAGTTCATCTTGGTCTATCACTTTGCGGTGCCAAGGTCATAAAAATCACTTGCTGTGCTCCATCTCCTGTAAAAACCTATGGGTTACTTCGTTTTTCCTCACTCCCAAGATGTCAGAATGTGCTTTTTTTAGAACTTTTGTATAGTTTTTATGTTAATTCGGTTTTACAGTTAGAAACGGAGACAAATATAAATCTTGCTGCCAGCCAAAGAGTCATTCAGACACTTATGGGTGCTGTATGCACTGCTGCTTCCCAAGGAAGTCTACAGTAGCAGTAGAAATTGAATAAAGACTCTTAAGATATTTTCTTTCCATGGAAACTACTTGTAAAAAAAAAAATAACTACAGTAAGTAACAGACTCATCTTAGAGAGGATTAAACCAAGCTACTCCTTGGAGGCAAGGATTCTGGGTCTTCGTCTGACATACTTTGGACATGTTCCCAGGAGGGACGGGTCCTTGGAGAGGGACATCATGTTTGGGAGGGTGGAGGGACAGCGCAGGAGGGGAAGACCCTCTATGACATGGATTGACTGGGGTAATTGGGATGGGTGTGTCAGAGGCAGTGCGGTTGGCGCAGGATAGAGCAGGGTTTAGGTCTGTTGTGCATAGGGTCACTATGAGTTGCAAACGACTCGACGGCACATAACAACAACAACAACAACAACAAGTAACTGTAGCTGGCACTTCAGCTTAATGCAAGCCTTATCATTAAAGACAGATTTCTGGCGATGTTGTGCGTTACAGGTATCAGCAGTTCAAATCCATCAAATGTTTCATTATAGAAAGATAGGCAGTTTTCTTCCCTAAAGATTTGTAGCCTCAGAGAATTGATAGTGACTTTGTGCTGGGCTCCACTTGATAGTTGTTATTGTTGTTGTTGATTGCCTTTGAGTTGAGCATGACTCATTGCGAACCTATGAACAAAAGGTCTGAAGCCCCTCTATAAGTAAGGAGCTTTATTATTTGATACTACCAAATGCTATTTCTAATGACTTATGCCTAAATTGACAGAGGTTAAAGGACTTCTTGGATAAGTATATTTTCTGCCTGAAGTTTTAATGGTTTCATATGCTAATTTAGTACTAGGATAGATCAAAAAAAGTCTCGAGATAGGCAAGATTAGCCCAGAAGTTAGGCTTGTTGCCAAAATGAAGAGGTAAATTGTTTCTTGCTTTTAACTCTCTGAGATTACCTAGATGACTTTGTGTTCCAAAGAGCTAAACCAAGGATAATAAGCATATAAAGCTGTTAAATATTCAAACATTAGTCCATGGCATCCACTTCCTAAACCGCATGCCCCTGGGAACTATGTATGAACTTTGAGAAACGATAATAGTTATAGAAAGGCTTCAGGCCTTTTGTTCGTAGGGTCGCTGTGAGTCGTGCTCAACTTGATGGCAGTCAACAACATCAACAATATTTCTTGATGCATCTTAGATTTCTGAAGCTTCCTCCAAGCCCCTCACTTCTATCTTATTCTTCAACATATTTAAGTTTACTTACATGAAAACAGACAAGGAACCCAGATATTAGTGGTACCCAAGAGTAATCCCCAAACACCACTATGACAGGCAACGTCCGCAGTGGTAATATTAATACACTGTAAATGCTCCTAAAGATAGGACACACTGGGAGCGGGCCAGGGGAACGAAGAAAGGTAGAAACTGAATTTATTAGTTGACCTTGATTTTTTTAGTATCTGGTAATCTTTTTATTTATTTTTATTTTATTTTATTATTTGTGTGTGCGTGTACTGTCAAATCAGATCTGACTGGTACAGGAGGAGATTGTCCCTCCTTCTCCAGCAGAGCATCTGGTGGATTTGAACCGTGCGCCTCTGGGATTGCAGTGCAGCTTCTTGCCACGAGGCCACCGGAGCTCCCCCAGTATCTGGTAATCTTAAGATTGTTCTAATTCATTATTAAGAAACATGGATGTGGTTTATACTCCATAAAGTACACAAAGCTTTGTGTACTTAATACATATTATGGTTTTGAAGAGTAGGCAGTAGCCTGAGACCCTCCTCCTCTTCAGCAGATCTGACATTTCTCGTTGTCTTTATTTACTGGGAAAGGATGCAAAACACTGAGAAAGGAGTCTCGTGTTTTATGAGTACTTGCTTGCATTAGCCATGTACAAGAATTCATGTGATAGGTGAACACTATGGAGTATTTGTGGGAGAAGGATGGGCAGTCTCCTCCTGTGTGATTCACTGCCTCTGAAAACCCACCAGAGGGCCAGCTATGGGTCAGTTCGACTCTATACACCCAACAACAGCAGCAGCATGGATTGTTTACAGACGAGAAACCCTACTCAAAATCTATGCAATTAGAGTTTTCGTATTTGTAATGTGCAAATGTTGTATCTCTTCTATTTTAATTTTTTAAAAAAAATTTTTTGTGTGTACTGTCAAATCAGATCTGACTGGTACAGGAGGAGATTGTCCGTCCCTCCTCCTTCAGCAGAGAATCTGGTGGATTCTAACCACGCACCTCTGGGATTGCAGTGCAGCTTCTTGCCACTAGGCCACCAGAGCTTGCTACAAATGTTACATCTCTATTGTGTGGAAAATACATGCCTTAGTTTTGAAAGTTCTCTGATAATTTAATGTTGTTGTTGTTATGTGCCGTCGAGTCGTTTGCCACTCAGTGACCCTATGTACAACAGCCCTAAACCCTGCTCTATCCTGTGCCAATCGCATTGCCTCTGACACCCTCCCATCCCAATTACCCGTCACTGAATCATTCTACCTTATAGAGGGTCTTCCTCTCCTGCGCTGTCCCTCCACCCTCCCAAGCATGATGTCCCTCTCAAAGGACCTGTCTCTCCTTACAACATGTCCAAAGTATGTCAGACGAAGCCTCAGAATCCTTGCCTCCAAGGAGTAGCCTGGTTTAGCCCTCTCCAGGATGAATATGTTTGTTTTCTTGGCAGTCCATGGTACTTTCAATACTCTTCTCCAGCACCACAGCTCAAAGGCATCAATTCTCCTTCTATCCTAATAGGAAAACAATAATTAGTCTTTCACATATTCTTTGAAAGTGTTGTCTGTTTACATGTAAAAAGCTGAATATTTGCTCAAGTTCTCTAGATCCTTTTTTATATAGACATGATTTTAGCTTTGCATAAATCACTTACGTAAAAGAAATGGTTTATTAATGATATTACATGCCTAATACTGTTGTCAGCTGCCTGCTGAGTTGAGTTCCCTGGAAACAGAAGCAACTATTCAATAATATTAATATGGAAATGAAATAGAGGAGCAAGAAGCTATTGCCCCTTCTGTAAGATAAAGATTATGTGACTCGATATTTCCCCATCTGTTGAGAGTGTTGTAAAGATTGTGAAAACATTAGCATTTGCAAAAGCGATTCTAAGCCAAGAAGGAAGATAGCACATTATGAAAGAAAGAACCAGAATTGCATGATGGTGCTTATTTTGTATGGTAACATTCTTTATTTCGTTAACAGGAAATTTTAGGACAGCGCGTGTGTTTGTTGGGGCAATTGTGAAAAATTACAAAGAATTTATCTAATAATATAAACCTGTAAGAACATGGCTTGCATATCACTATAAACGTAGAAATTCCTGTTAGCAGAATGCCACCTTGGGAAGCAGATTTTCAATTTGATCTCAGGAAAACACTTTGTTTTGACACTTTGTGGGGAAAATAAAAATGCAAACATACAGGCAAACTCTGCAGAGTAAACAAGACTGCTTTGGCTAGCGTCCTGCAAGGAGGTGGGTCTAAACGGTCTGCTCCAGCTTCTGCTGCTGCTGCTGCTGCTGCTAATATTGCTGGGAAGGAAAAGTGGCTGACCTGGCATATCTTTTACTCTTGGTGCTGCAGCAGTCACTCAGGAAATGTTGTTTAAGGGGAACCTTCTGGATCCTTTTCATGGCACCATGGCAAGAAGAAGCTGTGTCTTATCTATTGAAGATAAAGCATGGAGTTGGCTAATGGATGTTGGTGAGTGAATAAGGCAAAAGAGAGCCAGTTTATTGAGTTAGTCATTGTTTAGTCCTGTGCTTTCAAGGACTGAGAAAGAGCAAGTGTCCATATCACAGGCTCATCAGAAAAATGGCCTCTGATAATCCGAGCGTCAGAAACTTCCTTTTACTAAGAGTCCACTATGTGTAAATAATACCCATACTTACTCCCATGCTTGAGTTCTTGAAAATATTGCTCATCAAGTCTTGTTAGATACATTGTAATGTGCGGAGCCTCTTCTCTGCTCTCTTCACCAGACTCATAGTGATGAAAAGTAGTCAGAATAATAAAGATACTTTGTAAGATGTGAACAGAGTTCTTAACCATTATTCCTCTCTCTTCATATTGGAAGGGAATGCCTCTGGAGCAGATTATAGAATGGTAAATTAAGAAATTCTTCAGTTAATAGGCATAGTTCTTGCCTGGAGAATAGGAATACTCTTTTTGAATGCAAACTAATTGTGAGACCAAATCAGTGAGGCATTGGTTGTATTAGCCAGATAGGGGCACAGGATGGGCCTTTAATATTTCCCTTATTGCCAGTGTAGTTATGCACCAATAGAAGATAGTTTTCCTTAAGCAAGCCCCTTTATTAGTAAAATGAATTTTAATGGAATGATTTCAAAGGATTTTTTTTTTCATACTTTCTCCAAAGCACAGCTTTTTGGCAAATTTTCAACAAATCCTAATATGTAGGAAACATACATGCTTTGACATACTGGATTCTGTGCAGATAACACACACACACACACACACACACACACACACACAGAGTTTTTGCAAGCCAACCCCTTATACATTGATTATCTGTGTTCACTCTCTTTGCTATATATACACATGGTGTTATTTATGTATATTTCTTATATTTGAAAAATGAACTCTCTGCACAGACATTTACATACATACCCACATACGTATTCTGCCTTATAATTCGCATTAATTACAAGTAGACTGGCTCAGGACAGGGCAGGCTTCAGAGCTGCTTTTGTACATAGGATCTTGAGTTGCAGGCAACTAGACAGCACGTAACAACAAGAATATATCCAATTACACATTATCTTTCATTTTAAAAGAGTATTAATGACAATCTTCTGTTCTCTATTGGGAAATAGCTCTTCCCCTGAACAATTATTCTATGATTAATAGGTATTTTAAGAAAAAGGTAGACATCTAAGTTTTGGAATTTATAAGATCTTAACGAAGGCTCCAAATAAGATGAGAGAAGAAACTCATTCGATTCATTTTATTTATTTTTTATGTTCAGCAATTGTATTTGCCCATAAACCTTCTCCCTCATTTTTAAGGAGTGCCTTTTCACATTTTTGGCACTACTATTCATCTAATAAATAGTTACTGTGCTCCTACCTTGTTGCTAGGCAAACTGCATAATAGAGATACAATTATGAGCAACAATCCCTTATGACGCTTAGAAACAGAGAAGCATGTGTTTAGTTTATCTACAGCTTTTTGTCTCAGTGAGCTGCTTTATGATAACATAGTGTTTATTTTGAAAGGAGAAAATACGCATTTTTTAAAAAACAGCCAGTGAAAGTCATACTAACATAATCTGAGCAGTTATAAAAGTAGAACGCTCTACCATTTCAGATTAAGCAGCATTTATTCCTTTCTGAACTCCACATTTTTTTGCATTTGTTAGCTTTTTAAAAAAAAAATCACTGGTGGTTTGTATTTCTGTACCTCTGTTCTCAAGAAATTCAGTTTTAACTATCTAAACAATAGAGGAACAGAAACAAAGCACATACAACATACAACATACACGTAGCTTTTAGGTCATAGAGTTTATTCTCACCTGTTTTTAAGCAATATAAAATACTGTGCATGTCTGATTTACAGTGGTCTTGAAAAAGTGAGAGTTCGTAAAAGAACCTGCTCATTTTCATTTGGAGTTGATACATTTAATTTTCATTTGAAACATATCAAGGTCATTACAGTCTTGTCAGAGTTCATGCATATCCCTGTCTTGATTTCATTCAGCTTATTAAGGCAAATTATTTAAGACTTTGTCTCTTACTAGTCTAATGTTTTCTTTCCAGTGGGATCCTTAGGACAGTGGTCTGAAGACTTTTGAGCAGTTGAAGAGCTATGAATAGTGGTTCTCAAATTATTAGTATTTCCAAAGAAATTAGAGCTTTATAATCCAGGAGACGGCTAGGCAGTTTAGTTTGATAGTGCAGCACAGATTACTAAAATCTGTGAGCCTGTAAGCCTTCTCTCTCCATTTATTTACTTTCTTTTTTCCATCCTTCTCTCATCTTTGAATCCTCTGACCAATTTTCTCTTTTTTTAAAATCTCATATTTCCATTTCTTAGCTCATTGAACTACCTCCTTCGTCTTCATCTGTTCATAATGGAATCTGATACATTGATACAACATGTGTTTTCCTTTTTAAATATATTTCCAGTTACTTCTCAGTTTAAGAATCAGCCTAGTTTAACCTCCTCTTTATCTTTTCATTTCCTCCTCCACGAACTTACAACTGTGCCTTTACCCTCTGCCTCTGTGCACTGTGAAACTGTAAGTTTACCATTGTTCATAGAAATGTACAAAATGACAGGATGTGGTGATCTTATGTCACGTGTAGATTATTTTAACCTCATGTGCAGTCGACATGCTATAATGTGTATTCCTTTTTTCCTAGAACTGTTCCTCCACACCCCTCCTCATCTGTGTGTTTGGCTGTCTTATTGGATGCTAGAATGGCCTATATCCATGTATTTTGTTGCATTTCTCCATTGCTTCTTGTGTTCTGGTGGAGTTTTTTGGTGGTGTTTTTTTTTTTTTTCTCCCCAAGCGCTACCTGAGCTCTGTGCTAGTCATTCCCCTTCTCCCAGGGTCTTCTGCTGTGTGGTCATGTGTCCACCGCCTCAGCCCTGACCATTGACAGAACCTGGAGTTCTGTCCTAGCTGCCTCTGAACCCTCGTGAGGGTGGGAAGGATTCCTCCCCCTGCTGCTACAGTTGAGCCCAGTGCTGGCCACCACACTGCCCTCTACACTCGCTTTCAATTGTTAAGGCTTCCCAAGCTTTGGCTCTGGCTCAGCAGTCCTGCTGTCAACCCTGAAGCTTTCCTAGCCTCCCCACTCGGTCGGTCGTAGCAGCAGGCGGTGGAATTCCTCCAAGCCCTTAAGACCCTGAGAAGAAGAGAATGGCTGACACAGACCCTCAGGAGTGTTCACAGCTCGATGAACCCTCTTCAGAAGATTCCTAAAGGTAAGAGTCCCATTTCTCTAGGAAATTCTTTTAGAAGCTAAAAACAAAACAAAAATCTCTTAACTCATGGATCGAATATAAACTCATTAATATTTTACAAAAAAGTAGTCTTCGGCATTCTCTATTTGATGATGGAGCCAAAATATATTGGTAGAAAAATAGATTGGGGAACTATTTATTAAGAATACCTCTTTTAGAAATTTTATGTGAGAATCACATTTCTATTCTGCTTGTGTCCAACTTGGAATCGAATAGATTTTTAAAAATACCTTTTCTTTAATTATTTGAATTGTAATCTGTAAAACATTAATTTCTTTTGTAATCTTTTATTGTGTATCTGATTACTCTTGTTGAAAATGAAAAATGTTAAAAAGTAAAATGTTGTTGCTAGGTGCTGTTGAGTTGGAACTGACTCAAAGCTGAGGCTCCAGCAAGTTTACAGAGGCTGTAAGTCCTAGGGGAGGGACTGCCTCTCTTTCTCCAGAGTCGCTGGTGGCTTCAGAGCTCATGCTTTGGGGTTGGCCACCCATGAGGCCACCAAAGCCACCAAAAGAAAAGAATTTATGTTATCAAATGTGTACATTCTGTTTGGCGCTTATTTTTTTTTTTCAACAAAAGATTAATATTTTTTTTCCAATTCTTTGAATTGAAATTCTGAAAGTCATTGTTCATTTCAAAGAAATTATGGGAGCAGCTGCAGATTTGGTTAGTTATCTGGAGAGACCAGATCTTGGAAAAAGACATCATGCTGGGAAAGATAGAGAAGGTCAGTGAAAGAAAACACATTCAGCCAGATAGCTTGACACCGTGACTGCAGCAATGGGCTTGAACGTGTCAGAGATGGTGATGATGTCACAGGATGGGGCAGGGTTCAGATCTGTTGTTCACAGCATCGCCGTGAGTCATAGTCTGCTGTTACCTCTGGGTTGACAGCACAGCTCCTTACCACTAAGCCACCAGAGCTTCCTTGACATCTTGTCTAGTAGGAGATAACTTATCAGTTCATGTCTCCTTTTCTCTCTTTTGTTTTCTTGCTTTCTTTTCAGTATTGGCTTAATCCTTTCATTGATTCCCTGAAGTAGCAATCAAACCTGTTAGCTTAATGACACATTCAAACTCTTAACAGCAATAGCCATTTTAAGTGTGCCCGTTTTGAAACGTGTAGAAGCAGCATACTAAGAGCTGCATTTAAAATTAAAGACCCATCTTTGATAGTGTTTACTTGACATACTTACTTTTTAAAACTAAAAGATAGTCAACAAGACAATTTATTGGCATGTGAAAACATTCAAATGGTATACCCTCTAGATCTCAAAAGTATAACTGATGCCTCTCTGATATGTCTCTTGATATATCATTAAAGTGGGTAATTCGTTTTATTATGCATTTGATTCAGGCCATAGGTCTGATTGCTTGCTGTGCATCTGAGAGCTGGACAGTGAATAAGAATGACAGAAAAAGAATTGATGCCTTTGAGCTGTGGTGTTGGAGAAGAGCATTGAACATCCTATGGATAGACAAAGAAACAAACTGATACATGTTTTGGAGAGGGTGCAGCTGGAGTGTTCTCTGGAGGCAGGAATGATGAGGCTTTACTTCATATACTTGCATGTTGCTAGGAGGGGCTGTTCCTTGGAGGAGGACGTGATGTAGAAAAGGGTGGAGGGTCGGTGAAGGAGAGGAAGACCCTCAGCCAGGTGGGTTGACATGGTGACTGCTGCAATGAGCTCTTGTGTGTCAGGAAGTGTGAGGATTGTACAGGATAGAACAGGGTTCACATCTTTTGTTCAAAGGTCGCTATGAGTTACACGTGACTTGACGGGACCTAACCACGACAACAACATACTTTAATAAAGATACAGCCTTTCAAATTCAGTGAGACAGATCCACTCTGGCCTATATGGTTGTTATAAATTGGAATTGACTCGAGGGCAGTGGGTTGAAATTTTTAAATGTATGGCAAAATCACAGACTAAAAGTTCACATTTTTCTCAAGTTGCCTGAGAGACTGACTCTTCCCTTTTGTGTTTCCTTAGGGCTCATTTAAGGTGTTGGAGGTGGAAAAAAAAATAGAATATATACACATCTTTTTTAAACTACTTAATTACATGTTGGAGTGTTGGAACATATTATAGATGTTTAAAATTACTTTAAAACATGAATGTTTTTCAAGACAATAGAAGGACTAGCTCCATTATAATTTTATTGTGGGTAGAATAACTTGTCACAGAAGTTGTTGAGTATTGTCACGTCAGAGCCAGTCCCTAGAAGACCTTTCAGCGAGCTTTCATACGCAGTAAATCACGTGGGAGGAGAGTCCCATCCTTCTCCCATACAGCAGCAGGTGGATTCAAACTGTGTGCCTTTGAGATTGCAGTGCAGCTTTTAACCACAAGTGGGCTTCAAGTCATTCACGTCAACTCATTGTTGAGTAAGAACTAACTCACAACTGGCCCTCCATTGAGTTTCTGAGGCTGCCAATTGCATAGATGGAGATTGCTCTTCTTGTAGGGGCCCATAGAAGGGATAAATGATGACGTAAATTAGTCATTCCTTAAAGATCCTAGAAGCTAGTTGAGTAGAAAAGATATTGGCTAAAGAAAAACTGAATCTTTCACTTAAGGCAAACAGAGTATCTACAACTCATAATTTCTTAAGTCCAGAAACAAGATTAGAATCCGAGTTTAATCCATTGAACATTCCTCTATGTAGTGGTCTTTATCCAAGCTGTGATGCTTTGAATGACCATCTTGGAATGTCTACAAAGCAATTAATAAGTTCTAAAATGAGGTGATTTTCTTCTTTATACGTGTGCTCATACCTGATCAAAATGGACTCGTTTGTGCAATAAAGCTTGATTAACACATGTAGGATATCTGTATTTCTATTGTATTTAAAATGGTTTCCATTACATTAAGACAGTCTGCTTCCATGAAGATTACAGTCCTTGAAACCCTGCAGGGTAATACTGCTCTGTCGTACAGGTCGCTTCAAGTGGAAGTCCTCAGGAAGGTGGCAGGTTTGATTACGATAAAGAGACGATATCACACATGATATCTCATGGGAGAAAGATGGGCAGTCGACTCCTAGGAGACATACTGCCTCTGAAAACCCTACTAGAAGGTCAGTTCCAACTCCATGGCACATGGCACCATTACCATAAACTGAGTTCTGGTGGCACAGGAGTTAAGCGCTCCACTGCTAACTAAATGGTCAGTAGTTCAAACTCACCTGATGCTCGGAAAGTCGTCCCATGAGAAGCTTCGAACCACGTTTGTTTGGGTGGCAGTTTCGCTCCTCACCACCGTGTCCCAAGAGCTGACTTGTGTGGTTGTTTTTGTTGTGTTGTTGTTATGTACGGTTGAATCGAAACCGGCTCCCAGCTGATCCCTTAGCAGGTTTTGAGGGGCAGTGGGTGTCGTACGAGTTGCTTGTCCCTTTTTCTCCCACAAGCAGCTTGATGGGTCCAGCCTGTGTGCCTTTGTTGACAGCGCAGCCCTTACCACTCGGCCACCAGAGCAGGTCAAGTCAGGCCACTCCACACCAATAGAGCAGTTAAAAAACAAACAAAAACCAGAGTATTTCTACCCTTGGGCCAAGCAAGTAAAAGAGAAAATAGATTTAAACATGAGCCAAGATACAGACTTTAAAAAAAAAAATGGAGATTATGAAAGTTATACAAGTGTTCAGGTCTTTTGTTTATTGTGTCGCTTTGAGTCGTCTATGACTTGACAGCACTTAACAACAATAATAACAGCAACAACATGGAGAGCATTCTGTTGGCCTAGTGGATAGAAAGTTATGCTACCAAGCCAAAGGTGGGTGACTTTAATCCACAGCCTTCAGGCCTGGTTTTGTTTTTGGTCAAAGATTCCTCAAAGTGGTACACTGGTCTGTCCATTTGCTGTACAGAGGTAACTCGGGGTTGCTGTGATGTGTAATAATGGTTACCCCTGGTGGACAGTGTTTGGTGGAGCTTCCCAATTAGGACAAGTTTGGAAGCAGGAGTGGCATCCACTTCCAAAATAGCTTGCCCCTTGGAAACCCTATGGACTTGGAGAATCGATGAAAGTTATTCAAGTGTTCAGGTCTTTTGTTCATAGGGTCTCAATGAGTCGTCTACGACTTGACGGTACTTAACAACAACAATTGGAGATTGTGATGCTCCAAAAATAAGATATTCCTACTTGTTGGCGCTCTGGGAGCATAATCTGTCGGGGCTTGTGCTATTATTAACTCAAAAGTGACGCCTCTTTGGCAGTTCAGATCCACCAGTGGCTTTGAAGGAGACGACAATCTCTCATGTCATTTAAAGCCTCTGAAAACCCACTGGAGGGTCAGCTGGAGAATTTTTATATTTTTTTAAAATAAAACTCATTATTTGTTTTGCTACATGGGAATAAAAATTTGCTGAGTCAGAATCTTTCAAAATAAGAACATGGTCTCTTTAGTGAATTAACAAATTTGCTGATTTTCATCTCTCCTTGATAGTCTCACTGGCAACATTATTTCGTTTATTCTTCATGGAAACATTTTGAGGTTGTTAGTATTTGTATTCGATTCTGCACAAGAGAGAAGTGAGGCTGAGGACAGTGGAATATCTTGCGTTAGATTTTACAGTAGAAAATGAGCATTGGTCCAGAGTTCATTCGTGGTTGTCTAATTAGTTATAACCTCTGGAGAGTGGATGCAAATTCTCAAAAGCAGTCTTAACCTCGTTCGTAGCAGAAACCCAGCGAGGGCTTCTTCCACCTCAAGCCTACTTCTGAACTACTGTGAGTTCTTTCACTCTGCCCTTGAAAAGTTTTATTGTTTACTTCTCCCCACCCACTGCAAAATATGAATAATATTATGTCCTTGTCTGGGTTTTTATGAAGATTTAA
This sequence comes from Elephantulus edwardii, assembly GCF_000299155.1. NCBI lineage: Eukaryota > Metazoa > Chordata > Mammalia > Macroscelidea > Macroscelididae > Elephantulus > Elephantulus edwardii. The sequence continues at coordinate 851,756 of NW_006400079.1, read as the reverse complement.
TTTAATTTAATGAGAATGGATACCAAACACTTTGCACAGTGACTAGCATACTGAAAACAGCCAATAAAATTGTTGATGCTCTTCTGTAATTTCCCCAAGGTCATACAACTAGAATGATTGAAGATTCAAACTCTATTTTAGCTTGAGTAGAAGACAAAGTACAACAGAAATATGAACACACACACAGAGACAGACAGACACCAGACACTTCCTGCCCTCTCCTGCCCCAACTCCACTCAAAGTGGTGACATTAGGGTCACCAGACTATGAGACCCATCCTGATTACGCACATGTAAGATTATTGTTCCTGCGGTTCTTATCTTTTTTTCCCCTTCAGTTCTTATCTTTTAAAACAGAACCTAAACCAGTAACTGCGCTCAAGTCTTGGAGACAGATGGTTGGTCTGGGCCATGTTGAATGTCAAGGTTTAGCCTTAGATGTAGAGAGGAAACTGTTAGAGGTTTTGTTGTTTAAGTATCTGGCTTCCTTTACTAGATCACATCATCCCTGCTTGGGAAACATTACCCCTAAACTCAAGAGACACTGACCGCAGCTTAAGAAATTGTCAGTAGCTGAAGTGTTTGGAATCTCAGATGCCCATAAAGCTTGAGATAGAAGCTGTCAGATCAAGGGCTGGACAATGAGAGATAGGTGTTGAAGGGAGTGGGTGGGAGTGAAAGGGGGTGCTGGTGGATGGTGGAGCTGGGAAATGGGTGAGTCAAGACACTTGTTGAGGTAAGGGATGCTTATGTTATTGCTTCCTGCTCCACGAGGCAAGTTAACTGCTTGTGAAAACCTGTCAGAGGGTCGGCTATGAGTTGGTTCTGATGCAGTTGTACACAACAACAACAGTGCAGTAACACAGTGCCTTTCAAGTGATGGGCATTAAATGCATGTTTACTAATAAAATAAAAAGTATGAAGTTCCAGAAATGGGACTAAAACCTCTCCTGTCAAGTTGCCTTTGCCTCCTACCAATGCCTTTGCCATTGAGTTTCGAGGATGTAAATTACAATGAGGAAATGACTGCTCTTTCAGCTGGTGGATTTGAACCACTGACCTTTTGATCAACAACACAGTTTATAACATAAAAGCATTATGGCCACAAGAGAGATGAGAAAGCCAGGCTATAATACAGGAAGTTAAAGTTACAGCCTTACCTGTCTGAGGGATAAGAAAGGAAATAAAGGGTCAGACCATATCAAGGAGTTGAGTCCAGAGATAAGGCTTGTAATGCATGGCTTAGGGACTAGAAGAAACCAAGCTGTCCACTTAGCCAGTTTGATCATATGAGGAATAAGGTGAAGGAGCCCTTGTGTCATAGGATGCATGTGTGTGGGGCTGCTAACTGAAAGGTTGATGGTTCAAACCTGTTAGCTGCTCTGCTAGTGAAGGATGAAGTAGTAACTTTCTGTAAAGATTCACAGAAGCACAGTGGAAGATCTTCTTGAGTCAGAATTGACCTGAAGGCAATGGATTTGGGCTTTTGATTTAGGAATAAAATGCCCTAACATTATTTATAAAACCTTTAACGTAATTAGTAGATTTAAAGAATTGAATTATCTTAGGATCAATTTACAAAGACTTTATCTGATAATACAAAGTCAGTTTTGGTGTCAGAGGCTTAAAGCACCAAATAGAATTTATGACTATGTCGTTAATGAGATACTATATACAAAGCAGTTGCTGAAATATGCCTTTAAATTTATAATTCATGAACATATAATAGCATTTGCATTCATAATACAGGCATTAACATTTATTAGTAAAATTCTAATAGTTAAAATATTTGTAGGAGGAAATGCATTCTCTTTTAATGTATATCCCAGAGATAAATGGTACAAGTATCTTTGAATTGCAGTGTATATTTTTTTTTAAAAAGGAAACCAATCCAAAGTCAAACAACTAAAAGGCAAGATGCAATTGTAATTAGTTATAAATCACTAAAATCCATGAGTTTTAGCTTGCCAAAAAAGATATTTTTAGCCATTTTGAAAGATGTTCAGTTATTACATTTTAATTCAGGACAGGCATGTTAGCACTTTGTATTTAGAACTTGAATTACTGTATCTTATCCAGCGCCTGAAAAAAGATGGTTTGAAACAGGTCAGCCTAGGGTGAATACCCAAGCAAAATGTTTTCACAGTCATTTGTATGGTCTTCTTTGAAAATGTCTGTGTGTTGCAGAAGTACTTTTTAAAATGTAAGATAGTATGGAACGTTCCAGGGTATTACAAGAACACTTAATTCAAGTGTTATTATACATTGCATAAATTTTACTTTGAAGACACATTGCTGTAAAAGCAAACTTCAAGTTAATCTGCACAAAGACTATTTCTACAGCATGTTCCTTATTTTTGTAAACTTCTCTTGTGGTTCAAATCCACTAGCCCTGGGGAGTGGGGGAAGGGAGATGGGTAGTCTCCTCACATGAGATTTGCAGTCTCTCAAACCTCAGCTACAAGTCAGTTCAACTCCATTACACGAGAGTAACTTGTAGAAAGTTCGGTTCATGCTTTTGTTTTCACATACACCTGTAAATGCACTTTCTCCCTCTTGCTCTGACATCATTATCACTCTTTGTTCACACCTGTGTACACAGAGATGGTCAGACCCAGAGAGAAATGTTCATGTCTGTACCCCCCTTTCACTTTTGTGGTAAAAGATTTGCATTAGAGCAGGAATTGAATTCACTTTCATTATTCTCCATCAACATTTAATTTTATAGCTACGTGTGCATGACATATGTCTGAGACCAGGAAGGCTGGTGATTCAGACATACCTACCGGTGTTCTGGAAGTCTGGATGCTGTTATCATTCCTAAAGTTTACAGCCTTAAACTCATGCAATCTTATTCAAAATGAGTGACCCTTGAGAACATTATGCTGATTGAAATATCTCAGTCACAAAAGGACAAATACTGCATGGTGCCACTGTTATAGAACGGGACTGACATCAGGGTTGGGGTGAGACTGAGAGAAATTGAATAACTTATGTAGACTACATTGAAACAGATGAGGGAGAGAACAGTTTAAAAGCAATATATTTTAGGGCATTATGATTATCATATCAGAATGGAGTATGCATAGTGGAGTGTACTTGGGCGGCGGAGGAAGAGGGGTATTGTATACTAATGAAGGAATTTTACTTTCAAGAGAAGAGCGAACTGGGGAGGAGGGGTGGGCAGGGAGAAAAATGCAACAGTGAGTGAATGGAAATCCAAAATCTATGTAAACGTCCATTAAAAAAAAACACACGTAAACACACACAAACAACCCCCTTAAGGACCTGTTCCCTCTTCACTTGGGGGGGGGGTCATCGTAAGTAGGAATTGATTGAAGAGTAACAGGTAACAGCATACTATTTGAGCATGGGAACAGTGTTTTACTCCATTTACTTTGAGAGTAAATCGCGTCCCTGTTTATTATTTCCCAAGGGCCTAAATTTAGTTTCTTTTGGCAATTCCTTATGTGAGTGTAATCAGGTACTAGGTTTGACAAGCAGCATTTAAGTTTGTTTGAAGCAGCATGTTTTAACAAAAGTTAAATTGATCATTATTTTTTTTTTGTATGTAAAATAATTTAGATACCTGAATACCAAAATGGTCCCTCCCAGCCTTCACCCAGGATGTGTTCTTGGCAGTTCAATGTGTTTTGTTTTAGCTTCAGCACAAGAGACAGTAGTAAGCATAAACTCCCTAGTAAGGAAAAAATAAAATAATAAATTCTCTTGGGGAAGATTTTGTCTGATGAAATAAAGGTGGCAACAGTGAGAAAGACAATTATAAATAAACAATGTGCAAAGTTGTTGGTAATCATCAGCACACTTGATTTCCTGTGTGCCTCATGGCCTTTGCTCCATGTAGTAAACAAGAATTCTTCCCATTAAAAACAGTTGCTAACAGAATAAATCAAACTTGTACTAAAAAGTACTATTTTTATATAGAGAGAGGAACAACTGTATAATCAAACCATTATGTATGCAAATGTGTATTTTTGTGTATCTGTAGGCATACATGAAGCAAGGTGGTGATGTGATAAATTATATAATGGACAGTTGTCTTAAAGGCAGTGGTTTGAAGCTACCAGCTGCCCTGTGGAAGAAAGATGAGTTAGTCTCTTCCATACTCTAAAGATTTGTGACCTCAAATAATTAAAGACAGATCACCATGAGTCGGAGTCAACTTGATGGCAGTTAGTGTTTGATTTATAGACTTACTACGTGTGTGTGTATGTATTACATGTAGATGTACCCATATGCACATTCATTTAGATATGTGTTTTCTCTCTCTCTACTTCTCTATCTCTGTCTCTCTCTCTCAAAATCAGACATGAATCGTAGACCTACTAAATCTTGTACTATTTCTAAGTTGGTTGTAACGTGCTTATAAGTTAGAACCAACTCATAACTGCCCCTCCAGTAGGTTTTCAGAGGCTGTATATTGCACAGGAGAAGACTGCCCATCTTTCGCCCAAAGAGCAGCTGGTGGATGCAAACTGCATTTCTTAGGTTGGCGGAGTAGCTCCTTACTACTTGGCCACGAGAGCCCCTCTTCATTTCTAAGAAAAATTGGCTATCTACTAATAGAGTTTTGAAGTAAAAAGAAAAGTCCTTAGGTGGTTGTTACTGACCACTGTCCAACTAATGATGACCTTGAATGGTCTTTCCTCATTTGTTAGTTAGGGGCCAGGGTATGTGTTCTGATTCATGTTGACCCAGTATGTAACACAGTGACACGCTCCCCGACATTATACTTCCCTTAAAAACTCTGCTGTGCCTGTTTGGAAACGATATTTTAAAATACTCCTTAGAGATGCACGAGGACCTCTTTTCCTCCTCATATTAGCAAGCAGTTGTTAAAGTAAAATCAGAATGTATTGAGAAGATCAGATCTTGTTTCTGTAGATAGGATTGCTCTGTATTTATAGTTCTTTTGGGAAGCAGTAGATAAAACCACAAATCAGAAGCAAAAAAGGCAGTTGGTATAACTCTTAAAAATGAACACTGGTCCATGTAATCACATCCTAAATAAAAGAAATAGACATACATGAAGGAAAATAAGGTGGTTTAAAAGAATTTAATATACTTTCTCTCCCTATTTTTTATTTAGACTTGTTGGTAATTGTTACTAGAGGAACACCGAGAACTTCACGTTTTAAACATTGTAGCAGTAGCAACAGTACCAGCCTCCAGGCTGCCTGGGTGTCTTGCTGGAGAAATCACATTGGGCTTGACCCTGTTGTTTCAGATTTTTAACTGCTAGCGGGAAATGTTGAGGAAACAAGATAAATGCTTTAAAGTAGGAATTGTTGGAAATCTCAAAACATGATGAAGGGCATAAGAATCCTTTCTGTGGCTTGGGAACATAGCAAACATGTGCAGAAAAAAACCTGAGGTGGAGTTTTAAGGGAACAGAAGGGCCTTACAGGAAAGCAAGATCACGCCAGGACAAGCCCAGGCTATCATGACCTCTCCTGGGCTTCATTCCCCAGAAATGTCTCCCCTGTGATGCGTGGAGTATGTTTCACCTGTGCTCTAGACAATTGAAAATCCCAGAATAGTAGTTCTTTAGGAATTACTATGTAGTTCTTTCTAATGATTGCATTTATTTACCCAGGTATCAATCTATAGAGCTAGTGTTTGACCTGTGCTATCTACAGTGTCTTGTTTCATACTTTGAAAAAAAAAAATCATGAGCAACACTTAAAACGTCAAAATTAGCCCTTTATTCAGTGAATACAGCAACTGGAAGCTTTTTGTTTATTTTACAAATGAGTAATTCACTATAATATCATCTGTATTGATCTTTTCCAGTCAGTGGTCCAGCTGGCTGTTCTCCAGATTTCTTGGTACAACTAAGTGAGCACATCCAGGCCAGTGTCTGTTTGTTGAAATATGTCAATTGGTATGCCTTCACCTCCTGGAGCCTTGTTTCTTGCCAATTCCTTCAGAACAATTTGAAAGACCTCTTTCCATCACCATAGGCTCTTGCTCATATGTCATTTCATGAAATTCTTCTGTGTCAGCCAATTCCTTCTGATACAGTGACTCTGTGTATTCCTTCCATCTTCTCTTGATACTTCCTGGATCATTTAATATTCTGTCCTTAAGTATCATTAAGTATTGCCACCCGTGGCTTGAATTTGTTTTTCAGTTCCTTCAGCTTAAGAAATGCTGAGCGAGTTCGGCCCTTTTGATTTTCTGACTCTAGCTCTCTGCACATTTCATTATAGTATCTTGCTTTGTCGTCCGGGCTGCCTTTTGAAATTTTCTGTTCAGCTCTTTGATTTCTTGGTTTCTTCCTTTAGCTTTGGCTTCTTGGTGCTCTAATGCAATATTCAGTCTCATCTGACATCCATCTTGGTCTTTTCTTCTTTTTCGGCCTTTGTAATAATCTTTTGCATTCTTCATGGACAATTTTCTTGATACCCTCCCAGAGCTCATTTGGTCTACGCTCATTGGTGCTCAAGGCCTCAAACCTGTTTCTGAGATGGTTTTGAAATTTGAGTTGGATAGACTTAAGATCAAATTTCGGTTCCCGTGGACTTGCTTTAATTTTCCTCAACTTCAGCTTGAACTTGCATATGAGTAGTTAGTTGGTGGTCTGTCCCACAATCAGCACCCGGCCTGGTTTTCACTGCTGATATTGAGCTTCTCCACCGAGTCTTTTCCACAAATGTAATCTGTTTGATTCCTATGCATGCCATCAGGTGAGATCCATGTGTATAGCCCGCGTTTATTTTTCCTATAAAAGGTATTTGCAATGAATAAATCATTGAATGTGCAGAACTCTATCATTCTATCTCCAGCCTCATTCTCACCGAGCCTGTACTTTCCAGCTACTGAACCTTCTTCTCTGTTCCCAACTTTTGCGTTCCAGTCACCCATTATTATCAATGCATCTTGATTGCATGTTTGATCAACTTCTGACTGGAAAAGATCAATATATGTTCCCATTCCAAAGAAAGGTGACCCAACAGAGTGTGGACATTATTGAACAATATCATTGATATCACATACAAGCAAGATTCTGCTGAAAATTATCCGAAAACATTTGGAACACTATGTCAACAGAGAACTGCCAGAAGTGCAGGCTGGATTTAGAAGAGGTCGTGGTACTAGGGATATTATAGCTAATGTTAGATGGCTCTTAGCAGAAAGCAAATAATACCAGAAGAATGTCTATGCAAAGGCTTTTGACTGTGTGGATCACAACAGGCTGTGGCTGACTCTGAGAAGAATGGGAATCCCAGAACGTTTGATTGTGCTAATGCAAAACTTATACTCGGACCAAGAGGCAGTTGTCAGAACAGAGCAAGGAGGCACTACATGGTTCAAAAACAAGAAGGGGGTTCACAACCGTCAGGGATGTGTTCTGTCTCCATACTTTTTCAATCTGTATGCAGAACGGATCATCTGAGATGCTGGGCTATACAAAGAGGAATGTGGCATCAGGATTGGTGGAAGAATCATCAACAACCTGTGTTATGCAGATGACACAACCCTGTTTGCTGAAACTGAGGAGGACCTGAAGCGCTTGCTGCAGAAGATCAAGGACTACAGCCTCCTGTATGGACTGAAGCTCAACATCAAGAAAACAAAGATTCTAACTACTGGGCCAATTGGCAGCATCAGCATGGATGGTGAGGAGATTGAGATAGTTAACAGTTTTAATTTACTTGGCTCCGCAGTCAATGCTCTTGGTAACAGCAGCCAAGAAATCAAGAGACGAATTACATTGGGAAAGTCCGCTGTGAGGGACCTCTCAAGAGTACTGAAGAGCAATGATGTCAGACTGTAGACTTAGGTGCACCTGATATAGGCTATAGTCTTCACAATTACGTGCTATGCATCAGAGAGTTGGACAGTGAATAGGGTTGATAGAGAATTGATGCCTTTGAGCTGTGGTGCTGGAGAAGCGTGTTGAATATACCATGGACTGCTAGGAGAACAAACAGGTTTGTCCTGGAGAGGGTGAAGCCAGAATGTTCCCTGGAGTCAAGGACTCTGAAGCTTCGTCTGACATATTTTGGGCATGTTGCAAGGACGGACTGGTCCTTGGAGAGGGACATCATGTTTGGCAGAGTGGAAGGGGGTCGAAGGAGAGGAAGACCTGTGATGAGATGGATCGATTCTGTGACTGGAGCGGCGGGAATAAGTGCCTTTGAGATGCTAGGTTGGCACAGGATAGAAGAATGTATAGAGCTCTTGTACATAGAGTCACTATGAGTCGCAAGTGACTTGATTGCACATAACAACAACAACAACAATCATCTGTATAGCATGTAAAAATTACAGATAAAGGAAATTAATGGAAATTAGGACTTCTGAAGGAAAAACTTATCAAAACCCTTTCAATTTTTGTCTGAGTTTCACTATAGAAAGTTCTGTTCCTTTGGAAAGCCTCGAGGAAACCACTCAGCTGGAAGAGCTGAGTATCATTTCTGACTAATCGTTTAGTTATCCTAATGATACCTATTTTTAATGATTTCTACTTTTTGTCACAGGTCATCTTGAACAATAAAAAAAAAAATCACCTAAGCCCATTCAGAGATATTCCAGGGAAATAGAGAGGATTTTTAATTTAGTACTTAGAAAGTGGGGGGGTGATAACTGTTTTACATGATAATGTGTTAACACTCATTTCTCAACTTAAATTTAGGAAAATTAGCCACTCATGGCCTTGATTATAAAGGAACATTATGACTGGCTAATAAAAGAAATACAGCTAATAGATTTGGTGTACTTGTTTTTCTTTTTAGGAGAATGGCAGATGGGCAGGTATCTGTTACACACTGAGATATCTGATGGTATTAAAAACAATCTAAAAGTAATTTACAAAGAACTGTTAGTGATCTGTTATAGTCATTAAACCCCCATGTGGGGGACAAATCTTAGTGCATCTTTCCAACTCAGCAAACAGAAAGGAGCGAAACCAAAGAAAATGTCACAGAATTCTGGCTCAGTAGTGAATAATAGGAAACGTACGATCGTGTATTACCAAGAATGAGGAGAGAGAAAGCTTAGGGGCAGGAGCTGGTTAATAATATCTACCAGGTTGCAGACCAGATCCCAAGAAGACGAGTCATGGAAATTGGAGGATTTACATGATGATGTTACAAGTTCAAACAGTTCTTTCAAGAGAAAAAGTAGATATGAGTTGGAGAATTGGGTGAAGAAGGGAAGAGCATGGGAACTATTCCCATTGTGAACAGGCAGAGGATAGTGGAGAAGAAAAGATGACTTGTGAATGTAGATAGAGATGGTAGACAGAGCTCTGTAGCCTAGATAGGTTGTAAGGAATAACAAAAAGTGGTGGAGAGATTGACTTTGGAAAGGAAGATGGACAAGTTTCTCAGTGACAGAAATGAAGACGTTATTCAGCCAGTGGAATTGGTCTCCCTAAGGGACCTTCAGGTCTGTTATCTCCCTTGACTGGGGAACTTCTTTCCCAATCAATGCATTTTTAATTTAAAAAATGCGCTTGTTTTAATTTTCCCCCTGACCTTATCATCCCATCTGAACTTGAGGCTTTTGTGAGAGGAGGGAAGATGTCTTTCCTTTGTGCACTTGACCATGTGTTTTCTGATATATTTTGGTATCTCCGAAAGCTAATGATTTCAGGGTAGGGATTGTGTGCCCTCCCTGTCCAGTATTATAGCATAAAGTTGAAGGCTAATTAGCTGCCTATGTGAACTTCAGAAGCTGTTTGCAAAACAAATCCTCGTTCTCACGCTCAAATGAATAAATGAGAGAGGTTATTGACGTTCTCTTCTTCCTTTTTTTTTTTATGCTTAGGAACGTTATTATAGTGAAATCAAGTTTGGGACACAAAAGTTGCTATTTCTAAAACCAGATGAAATTTTTAACCGTAAGGGTTCAAGACAGTGGAAAATTTTGGCTGAAAAGGAAAAGAATTAGGAAAGCATACAAATTTACAAAGTAAATGGTTGCTAACTGTTGTGAATGGGTTGTTGTTTATATTAGCCAAATAAAAGTAGATTTTTATCATTAGATTTTATCAAACCTATACTCTGGATCCTTTGATTAGAATAATTAAAAGCAAAAATAATTCTTAGGACAAGATAAAAACTTGAGGGTATCTTTGCTTCTGATGTGGAAAACAGTAAATAGATGGTTTTTTAAAAAAATTCGTTTTATGGATTTTATAAAATTTGAAAGTTTGCTCAAATTTGACTAATAGTATAACCTTACATCACGGTCATAATTCTCTGTTCCCATGAAGATTTGTAGTTTCCTTGGGAACCATTGGGGAAATCCTTCTCTTCCCAGTGGGGTGACTGCGAGTTGTAGCTGACTGAATAGAGGTAGGCTTGGTGTTGCCTTACAAGCATGGTATAAAGCTTTTTGGAGTACCTTCTTCTATAAAAGCACAGACTTCTGTGAATTGTGGGAGGAGCCTTCTATTTTTTTAGTTCTACCTTCAACAGTCACCAGGTGTGTGATCAAATGTGTTACTATGCACTGCATTTATCCCATCTGTAAAATAAGATTATTTCTAATACCAATTCTGGAGCAAGTTTTGAGAGATTTACACAATTTCAAGCATGCACTCAGTGTCTCAGACGAAATGATTCATTATCAAATCTTAGCCATTTTTGTTTTTCTGGAATAGTATTTAGTAGATGCAGAGTTAAAATTGTGAATGTCTACCACTGTTCTAAACCCACACTTGGTTTCTGTTAATCTACTTTCCTTAAGTTTTGCAGAAATGATCAATGACCAATTTTTGAGCAAGGTTACAGAAACAAAAAATACTTAAGCTGTTTATATTTCTCATGGTTTTAGATACAGTATTATATGAAATGCAACCACTGTAACTTTTAATTCCCACCTTATATAAAACAAAAAACAAAGTCTGTATTGTTAGCCACTTGAGTGCTTTTCTTTTAAAATACTGATTTTGTTTCTCTTAAAAATAGAGAAAAAGAAAAAGGTGAGAAGGTGTAAACTTTATGAATAAAATTAGATTTTTTTTTCCTAATTAAGCACCATTTTTGTGATGAACCTTTGACTAGAAACAGTCTTATGGTGTCAGCGTTAAATCTGAAAGAACCTGAAAAACAGAATTGAGGCCTTCAGAGGAAGAATCAGTGCATAGAAATTGATCTGGCAATTAATGATTTTATTTATCTCTTATATTTTTATTTGCCATTGGGGGCTTAGATTGGGGAAATAAATTCTCTCAGTATGTTCAGTTAGAAAAATATTTCGCAATTCTAATTTCTTACCATCTCAGGCATGTTTATTACTGAAGAAGAGTTTAGTCAAGATTTTATAGGGGGTCTGTGAAGACATGCTTATAAGCCTTGAACCATGAAATGCTTTACAGAAAAAAAGCAAAAAGTCCGTCAGTGTTTATGCCAACATTTGACAGGAAAGTGCGGGTGTTCATGCCCTCTCTGAAGCCTGCTCACCATAGCACCTGACCTCTAGTACTTACATTTTTAGTGCGTTATTAGGGAAGAGAAAAATCAGTGTGAATGTAATTTTTTTTTCTCTGCCTTGGAATGCACAGTAGAAGCCTTTTAAAGAAAATTAGAACTCTATCCTTCAACTTGGATAGAATAATTAATTTCATTACAATATAAATGCAGATTCATTCAGGGAGAAGAAATATATAGACAATACCTAAAAGTACAAATGAGAGTCAGTTGATTGATGGTTAAACAATAGATTTTATTCACGATCTATTGCCAATTTGTACTGCATGAGACTTTAATGATAAGTGGATCAAATGTGTCATCCTTTTTTTTTTTGTTTCCCCCCCAGTATAAAATAAAAATTTTATTTTAATTAAAAAAATCCTGTTCTCAGAAATCAAAGTATTTCAAACACAAGTCTTTTCAACCTTTTTTTTCCCCTTTTGCTTTGCTATTAAAATATTATGGACTTTATTTTGAGACTCATACAGATTAATGAGGGAACTGTAGAATATGTCTGCAGATTAATTCTTTATGGGAGCTCTAGTGGCTCGGTGGTAAGGAATTGTGCTGCCAAGCCAAAGGTATGCAGTTTGAATCTACCAGCTGCTTCGTGGGGGAGAGATGGACTGTTTCCTCCACTGTAATTTTACTGCCTCTGAAAACCCACTGGAGGGCCAGCTATGGGTCGGTGCCAACTAGATGGTACACAAGAATATCAGTTATTTTTAAAATTTAAAATTACAAAACAAATATATTAATCCTGGTTTTTACTTTTATAAAATTTTTAACTTTATACTTTTTAAAAAAATCCCAAATTATATGGGTGGAAAATCCCAAAGCTCATTGTGGATCAGTTCACTGGGGATCAGCTTTCGAAATGTTCTAGGACAGTTCTGTTATGGCCTCTCGAGTCATTCTAAGTTGGAATGGACTTAGTGACAACAGCTGGAACATTACTTAAGGCATCCTGATGTTTTAAAATGTTTAAATTTTATATGATTGACTGTGTTAGATAATAGAATTGACTTTGGAAGCAGGAGTGGCATCCACTTCCTAAACAACTTGCCTCCAGAAACTCTCTGAACTTTGGTAAATGCCGATAGTTGTAGAGGGGCTTCGGGCCTCTTGTTCATAGGGTCGCTATGAGTCGTGCTCGACTCAAAGGCAATCAACAACAACAACATTATTTCCCAGGTTTCATCTCCTTCACACTACCGTCAAATGAACATTCGTTTCCATGTGCACAGTGGCTGCACTATTGTTAGGTATAATCCACCAGCTACACTACAGTGTTGGGGGTCAGTAGTCAGTCTGTTGTGCTTTTGAAGTGTAAACCTGTCAAAACCAGTTCATATGTCCACCCATTAGGACCCCTTTCCCCAAAATTATTTCATCTTTTTTGATGCATGAAGTATTCTGATAGGTTTTATTAAATTTGTGGTGTAAAAGTCTTTGAAGAAAGCTTATGCAGTCCTTGAATCACGCCAGAGGACAAGCGAGCCACTGAGAATCTCTTGCGCCTCTGGTTGCAGCCCCTGGTAGACCAAGTGAGTTTAAAACCAGCAGTGCTAGGTGTGATCAGTCATATCTCACGGCTGACCGGGTGGAGAAAAAATTGCCCCCTGCCTCTGCTTTTATGGAGCTTCAAGATTGCCTGTGGCCTCGTTTTTATCACACTTTGTTTCTCATGATACGCAGTATGAACTCCACAACGGTGTGAAGTGCAGAGACGTTGTGCTTTCATGTCTATTCTATACCGTGTAACGTAGCACAGCAGAACAGCGCGGTGTAGTGCTAATCATGAGACGGACGTGACCCTTCCCAATTTTGTGCGCCTGTTTTCGGACTCATTAAAATGTACACAAAGAAAGATGACCCCCTCCCAGCATAAGCTGATGCTCCAGTGCTGTTTTCACAGTCTCACAAGAAAATAAATCGACATCTCAGCCCACTTCATAAAGACTGCCCAAGTCCTTTGTTCTTACCTGATCCTGGTTTGTCTTCTGTCCTTCATAGTTTCTGTGTGCTACCAGCAACACTAGATGATTGTGAAACCAGCCAGTTGTCCCTTTAGAAAAAGGTCTTGACCAGTATACTTTCCTCAAAGGAATTGACTGTCTTCTAGGTTGTACATAAAAGTGAGGAAACTACGTGGTAGTCCAAGTATTCCTGATAAAGTAGACACTTAAAACATGTCCTGGAGTAGATAGTAGAACTGTCCTTTTCTCTCCTTCTTTAACAAGTAGGTGTAAGAAGTTCAATTCTTCATTATATCTTGTTTAGGTTAAGAGCAACTCTGACAAGAGATGTGTCTTGAAGTGTATGCTGCATGGAAAATGAAATTAAAATTTAAAGAATCAAGTAGTGTAATAAAACCTTCAGAAGTTGAACTATAATGCTTTTCTTTTTAGTAGTTTAAATTTTAAAAATGCAGTGACTCTTGTCTTCTGTTCTAAAGGAATGTGAGTGGTGTGTATGTGTGCCTATTTCTCAGAGTTTTGAGTTCATGTGTGTGTGTTCTTACAGTTCCCCACATAGAGTTTTCAGCTGTCATGCATTTGACCTGTGATAATAAGATGCATGTAATCACAAATGCAGTAGGTACTATGGTAGAGAGGCTGTCTGGGAATCCACCAGATTCTGTTCACAATTCACAATTGTGAATTTGCATATTCATAATTTACTAGTGGTGTGACCTCTGAGCTTTACTTGCATCGTTTTTCTAGGTCTTGTCAGGTCCCCTCCCCCTTTTAATTTTTCAAAAAAATTATATTGGTTTGCTCACAAAGTTCATTTAGATTGTGTTTTATACTGTTCTTCATTGTGTTTCATATAGTCATTTGCAATCATTATGTTTATTTTAAAATTTTATTTCATACTGATTTATTTACAAAGTTTGATTACATTGTTTTTGAAAAAAGATCCTTCTCATTTCCTTCACCCCCTCCTCAAATTGTGCATCCCCGTGATTAACAACACCCACCCACCCTCGCCCCTCTGCTTCCACCCCCTCCCCCGGGGATCCTCACACTCATCCTACAATAATGGTTTTAGACAATATTTATCCTTGTGGGACTGAGTTAGTTCACTCAGCATAATGCTGTCTAGTCTCTCCCAAGTTAGGTAGTAATTTTCAAAATCATTGCTCCTGTGTGCTGCATAGTATTCCATTTGTGGATGTACCATAGTTTCTCAATCTGTTCGTTTGTGGTTGGACGTTTGGGCTGTTTCTATGTCCTTGTGATGGTGAATAAAGCTGCTATGAACATTGGTATACAAATTTCTCTCTGAGCCTCAATTCTCATTTTCTCAGGGTATATTCCAAGTAGTGGAATTTCTATGTTCAGCATTTTGAAGAAGCACTAAACTGCCTTCCAGAATGGTTAAACTATTTTACAATCCCACCAACAATCTATAAGAGTTCCTTTTTTGCCACATCCTCTCCAACATCTATTACTTGCTGCCTTGCTAAACTTTGCCACTCTTACTGGAGTGAGATGGTATCTCATTGTGTTTTGATTTGCCAGTGATTTGGAGCATTTCTTCATGTGTCTGTTTGACATTTGAATATCTTCCTCTGAAAATTCTTTCCATGTCTTTTGCCCATTTTCTAATTGGGTTATCAGTCTTTTCCTTGTGGAGGCCCAGGAGTATTCTATAAACTTTCGTTATAAGACTCTTGTCTGAGATGGTATTCACAAATGTTTATCCCCAGTTGGTAGGTTTTCTTTCACCCTGTTGGAAAAAGTTTTTGATGCACACAGGGATTTAATCTTTAGAAGGCCCCATTTATCAATTTTTATCCTCTTGAGAATGTACATTTCTGGCTGCATTTAGCATTCTCTTTATACTGTAGACTAGGCCTTCGAAGCTTGATCCCGGTTTGTCTCTTATGAATGTTATGGTTTGGGGCTTTACTCCCAAGTCTCTGATCCACCTTGAAGTGATTTTTGTGTATGGTGTTAGATGTGGATCCCGTTTCAGCTTTCTGCAGGTAGCTACTTGCATCATTTTTGAAGCATGGAACGTGAAGTCCTGAATTACAGAACATACACTGTCCAAGTCTTTACGATGCTTGAGAGAGGACCCATTATAAGTAATTTTATTATCTATCATTCTCCTTGGTGGCACAAAGAGAAAGGTCACTTTCAAGTTACACAAACCCATGATTGCAGTCAGACCTTTGCAACTAAAGAGTTACAGATTCTTTCCTGGAGACATGACACATTTCAGAGCTGGTTTCTTTACCTTTGAAATGAGGGAGAGCATTGCCTTGTTGGTGTGCAATGACAGGTGTGAGAATTACTGAAAAGAATGTCTTATAAAACACATAAAAACAGTAGTAGTTTTGAGATGCTCTCTTTACTGCTAACCTCCCCTCCCTTAAAGAGAGTCTTATACAGTGTCAGATGTGAGAGAAAAATGATCACACCTTTTTTTTGTTTTGTTTTGTTTCAAAAATTGTGGGTTTGGAAAGATGTATTTGCTTTGGAGAGTGGGCTGGATTGCAGAAGGATAACAATTGTGTTAAAAGAAGTTGAAACTTAGATATGAGCCTATGTTTTCCCCCACCCTATTCTTGCTCTATTAAGGTACTGTTCATACAACCACATATGTGTCGAAGAAGAACTACAGTGAATTTTTGAATGTGGATTTCTAGGTTTTTCCTCTAAGGCACTTTCAGTGTATTTGAACCACTAACATTTTGTGAATAGTTGAGTGATTAATTGCTATGCTACCCGGGGACTCTTACCTACTCACCTATTGCTGTTGGTATGTGTTGTCAAGTTGATTCCAGCTCATTTATGCTTCCCAATAGGGCATCCGAGGCTGTAATCAGTACTAGATTGCTGGGTCTTTCATCTGCAGCAAAGCATCTAGGGGGTTCAGAACAGCAAACTTTTCATTAACAGCCAAACACGTCCAATGGATTGCCAGGCTCCTACCTGTTCACATGGGATCTGGTTATGGAATAATACCCGAATGAGCAGAATTACTGATTGGAAGATCCCTTGCTGTTGAGATCACAAAATGAGAGAATGGTGAAGGGAAACAGACGTAAAATCGACCCCTGACATACATATTCAACCTGTCACGCTTTGCAGCTTTGCAGAGTGACAGAGATGAAGGTCAGTCTTACTGAAATGAGAACTGTAGGGACTCATAGAGCAGAGAACACTTCAGGAATTGTGCCAAGTTGAAAAGCAGTGAGTGGAGCTACTTAAAAATACATCATTATCTGAATGGAATTCCAAAATCTCTGTAGATGTTCATTGAAATAAAAAAAAATAAAATGTAAGGATTTCAATTATAAATTACCAAGTTGTGATCTTTTCATATATTTCCTATGTACCTTAAAGTTGAATAAAGAATGAGCAAAATCAGAAAATAAAATATACATCATTATCTTTGATTACTGGTAAGTTTGGTTAAAGGTACTTCTCATATTTTAATGTAAATGTGTTGATGATGCAAGTAATTAAGAAAATAACTGATTTGTTAAGGATTGCATGGTTCTGATTTACCCAACTAAAAAGACAAATGATTAAAAAGGGGAAAATTAGACTTGAAAAGAACATTTTGGGATATTTGAAAATAGATGTATTTTATTCTCTTAAAAATATAAGTTCACTTTCTTCTTAAATAGGCCTACTTTTTTTTTCTACATAAAGAGAATGAATGTAGAAATCCAAGTGAGGACTTTTCTTCCCCTTAGCCCCTTTGTTTTCCTTTTATTTATCCTGATAAAACCTACTTACACGGCTTCTTTTCTGGGTTGACCAAGCACTCACTCAGCAGTCCTTTCTGTAAAAAGTATCTGAGACATTCACATAGGTTAATTTTTGAATTATGAAAGATATCATCTAAGTAAACATCGGCTATCATCTTAAGAAATACTCATATAGAACTCCAATAAATCTTTCTGTAAAGATATATCAGTTTCTTAAAAGAACATTATCCTGTATTTTGCATTTGATCAGTTTAGAAGGACAACAATTTGGCTCTGTGAAAAATGGATTTACTGTATGTGAGCAACGGATAATTATAGTACTCTCAAGATCAAAGCTCTGTGTTCCCTGGAATAACAACAGTTTAACCTTGCCTGCTTGTTCTCTAATTTGACTTTATATATAAATTGTTTTGCTTTTGTTTGTTTGTTTATATTAGCAAGAAATCTTTATTTTTTTACCTAGTCACTTGAGTAGGGGGAAAGTACAATTTAGAAAGAATTTGATTTACAAGACAGCTCTCAACTGATTTATGTATGAACAGATTGCCAAACTAAATCTCAAAACATAATTTTACAGATGGTGCCCCTGAGTGATACAGTTAAATGCTTGGCTACTATGAACTAAAAGTTGGTAGTTTGAGTTCACCCAGAGGCAAATCCCAGACCTTGGAAGAAAGGACTGGTGATTTACTCACAAAAAAATCAGTTCTTGTGTAAAACCATTATTATAGAATGAGTATAGGGACCCAAGGGGAAGAGGGTGGAAGCAGAGGGATGAGGATGTGCGGGTGTGTGTGTGTGTGTGTGTGTTTGAGAATGGGGGTGGGTAGGAATTAATCATGGAGTTGCACAAGTTGATGGGTGGGGGAGGGAAATAAGAAGATCTGTTTTTGAAAACAATGTATTCAAATTTTGTAAATAAACTAGTAAAATAAACCCCCGTAATCTTATTTCTGATATTTCATTTTAAGATCCTGCTAAGTCTCTTCCTTTGTTGTTGTTGTTGTTATGTGCCATCGAGTCGCTTGCAACTCATAGTGACCCTATGTACAAGAGCCCTAAAGGCCATTCTATTTTGTGCCAACTTCACTGTCTCAAACACACTCATTCCCACCCCTCCACTCTCAAAATCGATCCATCTCATCGAGGGTCTTCCTCTCCTTCACCGTCCCTCCACTCTCCCAAACATGATGTCCCTCTCCAAGGACCAGTCCCTCCTTGCAACATGTCCAAAGTATGTCAGATGAAGCTTCAGAATCCTTGACTTCAAGGAGCATTCCAGCTTCACCTTCTCCAAGACAAACCTGTTTGTTCTCCTAGCAGTCCATGGGATATTCAACGCTCTTCTCCAGCACCACAGCTCAAAGGCATCAACTCTCTTTCTGTCATTCCTATTCACTGTCCAACTCTCTGATGCATAGCACGTAATTGTGAAGATTATAGCCTGGATCAGGCACACCTTAGTCTCCAGCCTGATGTCGTTGCTCTTCAGTACTCTTGAGAGGTCCCTCACAGCTGACTTTCCCAATTATAAAGAGCTTTGTAGTCATTGCACCCATGGCCTTGGCTGCATCTCCTGACTAGAGCAGTTCATACGTGATTGCTCTTGCGAGATTTGGAAGTTTAGGTCCATTCAGAGATGCCAGGGCAGAACCTCCTGGGTACCACCTTGGGAGAATTTGGCCTTGAACCATATGGAGCACAGTTATTCTCTGACACATGTGGGGTCGTCAGGAGTTGGAGTTATTTTGGTGACAGTTGACTTTTATGTGGAGGAGAGGGACCTAGTAAATATTCAGCAAACAGCTCCTGAGCTCTTTTTCTCATATCTGGGATGTAAATCTTTGTTTTTATTGCAGTACGTTTCATGTGAGTGGATATTTGGATTTTCATTCATTCATTCATACAGTATTTTCAACATTGATTAGGGAGCCCTAGTGATTAGTGGTAAAGAGTTGGGTAAGGAGTTGTGCTGTCAACACAAAAGCAGTTGCCATGAACCATCAGCCTCCCTGTGGGAGAAAGGCCCGCAGCCTCCTGCGTATTTGCATAGGAGCCTCTGAAAACCTGCTGGAGGGAATTTTGACTTGATAGCTTGTAACAATAAGCAAACTGTTACTGTATATTATTGTCTTTCCCGACATCCAAGTGATCTATTAAAGTTTTGCTCCAGTATCATCTCTTTTCTCATCCCTGTTAACCTTCCAAGGTTGATCCTATGTGTATGTAAACCTTTCCTTGGTTTTGGACTATGGTCTTGTGAGTAGTGGAGGGTAAGATATGGAGAGGGCCTGACTGTACAGTATGGGTGTTAATGAGTGCTGGTTACATCTAAGCTGAGGTCCTCCCAGTCCTGTAGGGAATTTCTTAGTGATTCCTGGTGTCGTAAGGTAGAGAGAGCCCTCTGGTAGTGGAGTCTGCGGGGAGCTTCTCTGCGAACCCCAAAGTGACATCTCTGGCAGCGTGAATCCGTCAGCTGTTCCAGGGGAGAAAGATGAGCAGTCTTCTCCTATGTGAATTGCAAACCCCTTTTCGCCCCACAACCAACCTCTCCACATATTTTCAGGAGAGTTTTAGGGAATCATAACCTTACTGCCTTTAGAAAACAGGATGCGTCTTGTGAAGTCTTCAGTACATCCTTTGTCTTTGCCATGGTAACGCAGTGCTTTGGTTAAGGGCCTGATGATTTCCAAATGTTTCATTTTTCCCTGCTCCTTTTTTTATCACTTTGTTGGTACCGTCTCCCAATATTTCCAGAATAGGTAAGGTGGCTCTTGACTTGCTCTTGTAGTCAGATTAGTATTCAGTCTACTCTCGCCTCCCCAGCCGTCTTGTTTATGTTTGTTTCCACCCCAAACCATTTCTTGGATATGTCACTCACAACACAGACTCCACACTCACACTCCAAACACTGACGGTACAGGTGAGTGATAGCTTCTGAAATTCACGCATCCAAAAATTAACCTCTTGCAGTAGTAGAGCCAATTCTTAATATTTGTAAAATGACAGAATGTCATAGAGCAGATCTTTCCTTGTATGTGTCTCTCCTTTGAGGTCATTCTGCAGTTTCCCGTCCTCTCTTTCCGTGTCCTTGTCTATCCCTGTGTAACGTCCAGAGGAGTCGTGCTGCATCTTCTCTTTTCTTTAGGCTTCATTGGTGGTTTCTCTCTGTGCTTCTTTTTGGGGCTCACATAGCACTGTTTTCCCTTCTTTGTATTTTTATAAAGACTTGTAGTTTTCTTCCACATTAAAAAAAAAATAACTTAAAACTCAGCCAAAATTGAAATGCTCATATAATGAATGTTCATAGACCATGCAGGTACACTTCCATTTAACAAGTGTCATATTTTGCCTCAACATTTGCATGCACATATATTTGTATATAGATTTATATATATTTTTTCTGAACCATTTTAAGAAGTAGCTAGGTGTTGGAGAAGAGTATTGAATATACCATGGACTGCTAAGAAAATGAACAGGTTCATCCTAGAGAGGGTTCAACCAGGCTACTCCTTTGAGGCAAACATTCTGAAGCTTCATCTGACATATTTTGGACATGTTGCAAGGAGAGACCAATCCTTGGAAAAGGACGTCATGCTTGGGAGGGTGGAGGGACGGTGCAGGAGAGAAAGATCCTCTATGAGGTGGATTGATTCAGTGACTCGGGTAATGGGGATAGGTGTGTTGGAGACAGTGAGATTGGAGCAGGGTAGAGCAGAGTTTAGGGCTGTTGTACATAGGGTCGCTGAGTCGCAGGTGACTTGATGGCACATAACAACATAACAACAACAGCAGCAGCAGCAGCAGCAGCAACATAGTAGATGTATTATTTCTGTTAGTCTTACCCAAATCTTGCTGGTTTTTAAATTAATTATACTAAGTTTTTTTTAGATTTATTTTTAGATTCATTTATTCAGCAAACATCTACTAAGCATTTCTTATTACCAGATCTTGAAACTGAACATTGAAGGAGTAGTATGTAGATAGTTGGTCTAGAAGAGATGTGTATAAATATTCCAAGATGATTAGATAATAAGAAATGGTATAAAATGTTGCCCTTGTATCACATCGATCTGTGAAAGAATTCTCATTCATTTATTGACAACACTTGAGTCTGCTTGTTGATTCTAGGCACTGCCAGAGGCTTAGGCTCAGACTCCTTACACATAAAGAATCTGATTCCCCACCATAGACAAAGCGGTTCATCACAGAAGGCAGTGGGAGATTACTGTTGACGGAGACCCATAGGGCGAGTGAGAGACAGGACAGCTTTCTGAGTATCTATTCAGGGCATGTGTGAGTAACAGTTTGGAGGACAAGTAGACGTCAACTAGACACATAAAAGAGAAGAAATACTTAAAGCCAAGGCACCAGTATTCTTCTCTTGGGGGAAAACAGTTGCTGTAACTGTCTATAGTTTGGTAATACTGGCATGAAAACTGCTGAGACACATTAATGGGAAAAGGGAAGGTGCTGGGCTGAGGCCACGACCCCACAGGATTGAGGGACTTTTTCCCCCCCTCCTCATTTTCTTGGTGAGTTTAAACTCTGTTTAGAGAGTAGAGATCGGTCAGCTGGCATGAGGATAGGGCAAGGTGCACAGAATTGCTATTATTCATAGTAAACTGAATTATGCTTAACAATAACTGAATGCACTGAGAAATCATTGCAAGAATTCAGATGGGATAGTGATTGTGTTTTAATAATCACACCATAGAAATAAGGATGACAAATAGGATTTTGTTTTTCTGGAGATTTAAGCTTGAATGGGAGCTCACGCACAAATAATTGTTACAGATTTAATAAATTAAACCCAATTGCTTAATGCTCATTTTCTTACTAAGAAACAGTTTTATTTTCTTTGAAGCGTTCTAGCCTAGCATAACTTGACATCTTAAAAAAAAAAAGTATTACTCACATTACAGCAAGGAATCTGTAGCTGTAATTCTCTGCAGCTAATATTGCTGGGTTGTTTTTCTTAAAAAAAAAAAAAAGATGAAAGGAGGAGTTGCTATAATTAGACACCTGGCTTTGCAGAATACTGGATGTCATTGAAAGCATTTTATGTCTTGCTGCAAAACTCTTTCTGTTGAATAAATGAGTAGGAATTAATCAATGAAAACATGACAGTGATTCTGGAGATTTTATAATTGATGTAATGTTTTTGTTTATTGGACCAATTAAAGCTGATTGACTTGCAGATTTCAGCAGCTCTGACAAAGCGACCATTGCTCACATTTCAGTTCCCTGAGCACACTGCAGTCAGGGTCCCCTGGAGGCATCACCAGCCTGCCAGAATCCTGCCTGAGAAGGCACCAGCCAGGGCGACTTATGCTGATGATCTTGGAGTTCTTGTTTTGTGCCATCGAGTTGCCCATGTCTCATAGCGACCCTATATACAATAGCTCCGAACCCTGTCCTATCTTGAACCAGTCTCACTGACTTTGGACACTGATGATCTTAGAGATTTTTTTCAAGAAACCCCAAACACCACACTGCTTTGATGTATTAGTTTTAAATATCTCATTGTGTTTGTCTTACTCATATAATCAGGTGGAATCACGCTCCCCGTAGGGGAAATGTCCACACAAACATCATCTGTAGACATTACACTTTATTTTTTTTTAATATTTTATTTATTTTTCATTTCAATCAACATCTACAGAGATTTTGGAATTCCATTCATTCATTGTTGCACCCTTCTCCCCGCCCACCCCACCTCATTTCCCCCCCCCACTTAATTTTTTTATTTTTAATCTTATTTTTGTTCTTAGTACCTTTTTAAAATAAAATTTATTTTAATTGTCATTTTAACAAATATTTACAGAAAAGTTAGATTTTCATTCATTCATTGTCTTCTCCTTCCCTCCCCCCTCCCCAGTTTGACTTTTTCCTTTTCATTAGTTTATTTACAGATATTATTTTGTTTAAAATCCCTTAAGGGAGGAGATATCTGTACACAATGTAGCTATAATGTAACTGACAGGAACTTTCTGTTTTTGTTATCTGAGCAAAAGGTCATTTGCAAGGAGACAATGCATCCTTTGGGATTCTTAGTAGAACACTCCATACTTTTCCTTGTTTAGCATATGTCCTGCATGACATAGGTTGGAGAGAATAAATTCATTATATGCCTACCATCACTCCAGGAACCATCTCCTATCAGAGTTGGTGTGGAATTTGAAACCTCTCCCCTTCCAGATTATATGAACTCGGAAATACCTTGCAGCGTGTAAAACAGATACTCTAACTGCTTTCCTTATTTATCCCAAATGACCTTTTAAAGCACAGTCTTGATTTGGAAGTAGAATCTCAAGATCTCCAAAATAGCTTTTGGACCAATTTATAGTTTAAGATTATTTTCAAAACATACTCACATGTTTTAGTGTCAGTCAAAAGATTTTAAATCAGTAATGTCAAATTTTGAAAAGGCTTTTGACCTAGGGAATGAGACAATCAGATAGAGAGAGAGATTTCAAATAGGTAGGGTTTCTCATAATAACGTGAAGGAATCATTTGGTTATTTACATTTTAACTAAATTCAGGGAAATCCATTTTGGGACGTCCTTACAAATGGGCAGTAAGCTCCAAGGAAATGTGTGGTTTTGCCTGAATGTCGAGCTGTCTTCCATCACACTAAGTTTAGCCTTTAATAGCTGACGTTGCCCTTGAGAAATGCTTTGGGTAATACCAGTCACTTCAATCATTGACAAATTCAAGACAGTTGCAGATGGCTTGTTTAGACAGAATTGAACTACACTAGAGATTTGCAGTAGATGCTTGTTTTGCCTTCAGTGAATTTAACACAGAAAATATATTGAGATAAATTTATGAAAGAGTATGCAAAAAATTGTTTACCAGTTTATGGGTTTTGAATGCAATTCCATGATGCATCGTAAACGTTTTATAATTCCATTTATCACTAGTTGAGTTGGGTCCCAGCTAACAAGGAGGCAAAATGGTTGAATACTTGCTGTTTTCTGTATCACTTCACTATTGTTGTTGCTATATGCCATCTGGTCACCTGTGACCCATAAGGACCCTATGTACTGCAGCTCTGAACTCTGCCCTGTCCTGAGCCAGTCTCACTAATTCCGTCACACCAACCCGCATTGCCTCAGTCACTGGATCGATCAATCTCATCTGGGGTCTTTCAAATGGACCGGTCTTTCTGGGCCATGTGCCCAGAGTAAGTGAGGCAGAGCTTCAAAATCCTAGCCTCCAAGGAGAAACTTGGTCCCTCCCTCTCCAAGACAGTCAGTCCTGTTTGATTTCTTGGCAGTCCTTGGTATGTTCAAGACTCTTCTCTAGCACCACAACTCAAAGGCATCTATTATTCTTTTGTCATCTTAGTCTTTTTCCAGCTCTCTGATGCATTGCTATATAATTGCAAAGCCTACGGCCTGGATCTGGCACATCTTAGTCTCCAGACTGACATCATTGCTCTGCAGTACTTTGGAGAGGTCTTTGTATTTTGTCTTTTAATTTTCTGGCTGCTGGCACCAAGAGTGTTAGGGAGCTTGTTTTTTTGATGGCAAATAGGTGCTATGAGAGTTAAGTTGCTACAGCGTAGAAGACGCGGCTGCAGCATGCCATGAGCCATCATTTCTTCATCTACAAGAGGAGGTAGGAAGTTGACTTAAAGCGTTGCTAAATCAATTTCAGTGCTATTATTTCACAACTTATTAAACACTCCCCCTCCCCCAAACCAAAAGTTAGCCTGAAGGAACATAGTACAGAGAGAGAGAGAAAAAAAAAAGAGCAAAAAGCTTTAATTAGCCTTGTAATCATAGTCGGTTGTTGTTGTGTGCTCTGGAGTCATAGCTGACCCTCTGGTGGGTTTTCAGAGGCAGTTAATTGCACGGGAGGAGATTGCCCATCTTTCTTCCAGGGAACAGCTGGTGGCCTTGAACCCTGTGCCTTCAGGATTGCAGCTCAGCTTCTTGCCACTTTATCTAAATACTTTCTAACCTTGAATTTCATTAACATCAGAAGTCTCATGTTCTGGTTTTAAGAACTTAGGGATCTTTGGTTTCAAGATGTATGTAGATTTTAGAGAACATAAACATTGCTCATCACTTGCGAGCTTTACCAGTTAATTTTGATAGCATTTAACTGTAATTGTTCAATCCATTTTTCTTCTTAGTTTACTGTGTGAGTCATCTTGGTGAGCTCTGCAGAGTGTAAAATCCTCAGCACCTAATAAACTGGCAGTACATTTCCATGTGAATGTGGCTACTATGGGAAATTTAAACGCATTAGACCATGTTTTGCTTACTTTTAAGCAGTCCATGCTGGAAAATTAATGAAGGAAACTTTCCTGGGTTTGGGGTTGTTTTGGGGTGTTTTTTTTTTTTATCATATTTTGTAAATGTGGTACGCTAATGCTTCAGAGTGCTAGATTGTAACAGGTGCAAGGCTGAAATTTAAATATAGTCTCATAATGAAGAAACAGTATCATAACCAATTAAGGAGGAGAACAAGCTTTTGAATGTCATAGTCATCCTTCTTTGTTTTACCATTCGTTATGAAAATGAGGAACATCAAATTAATTGCTTACTTATGTAAGTTTTTCTGGATACAAAATCGTTAAGACAGATTTTTCTCTAGTTACAGGCTTATTTATTTTTTTCTTTAATTAACAATGAAACAGAAGTGTGTAGACTGTTAGATACTCATAGTTACCTATGAGTAACAAAGATACAAAAAGGTAGTTTCTAAAATTTATCAGTAACTTTGAAGTTGTAATAGATATTTGTTCATACTTAAAGCTTTGATTCTAAAGAGAAAATATATTAGGCACATTTTATATTTGTTCAACTTAAGTAGTTTATTTGATCCAGCAGACATAGTGATTTCATATAAAATATTTCAATGTTCATAATTTTCCCCAAAATATTATTGGTTATTATTAATATTATTAAGTGAAAATTGCTTAATATAAGTAGACATAATGATATACTATACACATAAATTGATGTCAACATGTTTGTTAATTTTTAATGTTTATTACTCTGCCCACTTTGGAGAGAGGGTTGGAGTATTTTAAGGAAAATATTAAATGCCATGTAATTTTTTGTTGCACTGACTTTGACAGACAAGTTTTACATATAGTCTTTTAAGAAAATCTTCCTTAGTTTGCTTCTTTATTGTACACACGTAATTGGTATCATTCATTCAACCTCTCAGTGATTGTCTGTGAAGCCAGGGAATTTTGTAAACTTTCTGTGAAATCCCAGAAGTGTAAAATGTATTAATTCGAATGTAAAATAAATATTTCCACCCAAATAAATGAAACCTAAAAACTT
>NW_006400079.1:821946-825171 GCF_000299155.1 Elephantulus edwardii | reverse complement strand
AAAAAAAATCTTCCTTTATATTTTTTATTTATAAACTTTTAAACGTAACTATAATTGTAAATGAATTGAATGAAATAATTATATAAAAATACAGTTTTAGATGTATCTTACATTTATAATGGATTTTGTTGGTGGTTTATCTAATTTGTCTAAGTCTAGTGAAAGCCATGATGAGGGATACAGAACAGAAGAGGGTGGATGCATGTTTGGGGTAGGGCACACGTGCAGTGACCCAACAAAAACAAAATACTGTGAGGCATCTTTGGCTTTGAAGCATCTCTACCAGCTTCTGTAATCAGTGTCAGTCACCAGTGTCTCCTGGAAGCACTGCGAGTAGTGGTTCCCCAACTCTGTTATAAATCATTAAGTAGCAACACTGTAGTCACTTAAACCTGTAAAGCTGACAGACATACTTGGCCTTGACTTTACGTGCTGTGACTGCTCAGCCTAGGGCGTCAACCTGGAGTCACAGGGAGCTGACAGCAAACAAGCAGAATGTGATTGTCATGAAAGTGAAATCAGTGTGTTACTTACGGAATAATTTCAATAAAATTGACCAAGCAAGAATAAAGTGTTCATCCAAATGGACAGTATCATTCGAAAACTTGATGAGGGTGTCATGGATATTTGAATTTTTTTTTTTTTTGGTATTTTTTTTTTTTAATTCATTCATTGTTGCACATTTTCTTTCCTTCTCCTCCCTTCTCCTTCTCCCCGTCTACTTTGCAATGCACCTCTTGTTTCAGATTATTGTCATACATATACTGCCTACTCATATATTCCTTTTGGATAGTTTGTCTTGACCTGTTCCCATGCAGTCTTCATTATCTATCAGCTCTTTTCCTATTCTCACCTCAACCTACCATGTCATTCCTGTTTCATAACAGAGGTGTTATGCAGTATTTGTCCTTTCATGACTGAGATAGTTCTTGCAGCATAATGTCCTCCAGGCTCCTGCATGTTGTGCAATGCTTTACGAGTTCGTTGTTTTTCATTGCCGTGTAATTTCCGTTGTGTGAATGCACCATAGGCTTTCTATCCATTCTTGTGTTGATGGGCACCTGGGTTGCTTCCCTCTCTCTGTTACTGTGAGTAACGCAGCAATAAACATGAATGTGCATGCATCTTTTTTAGTCATGGCTCTGATTTCGTTCGGGTATATTCCCAGTAGTGTAGTTGCTGGGTCAAATGGTATTTCTATTTCCAGTTTTTTGAGGAAGTGCCACACTACCTTCCATGTGGTTGTATCATTTTACATTCCCACCAGCAGAGAATAAGAGTTCTAGTCTCTCCACAATCTTGCCAGAGTTTGCTGCTTTGTTGAACTTTGCTATTGTTACTGGGGTGAGATAATAGCTCACAGTTGTTTTTATTTGCATCTTTTTAATACCTAGGGGGTTTTGAACATTTCTTCATGCGTTAGATTTCTGAATTTCTTTTTTGGTACTGTGTCTTTTCACATCCGGATGCCTATTTTGTGATTGGGTAGTTTCGCTTTTTCTTGTTGAAGTGCTGGAGTATTTTATAAATTTTAGATATAAGTCCCTTATCAGTTAGGTCATCACAAATATTTTTTTCTAGTTTGTAGGTTTCCTTCTTATTATGTTGGAGAAGTTTTTGTTACACATGGGGCTTTGTTTCTTAGATGGTCCCATTCATCTATTTTGTTCTCTTCCAGGTTGTAGGCTTTTTATTATCCTTGGAAATCTGTTTATGCTGTGTATTAAGGCTTCTAGAGTTGTTCAAACTTTTCTCTGATGAATTTTAGTCTTTGGCTTTACTTCTAGGTATCTGATCCACCTTAAGTTGGGTTTTGTATTTGGTGTGAGGTGTGGGTCTTGCTTGAGTTTTCTGCAGAGAGTTTTTCAATTTTGCCAGAACCATTTTGTGAAGAGGCTGTCATTTCTCCCACTTAACTGATTTAGTCTGCTTGTGAAACATCAGTTGACCTTAGGTAGTTGGGCTGATTTCTGGATTCTCAATTCTATTCCATTGATCTAGGTGTCTGTTATTGTACCAGTACCACACTGTCTTGACCACCACAGCAGTGTAGTAGGAATTGAAATCAGGGAGTGAGAGTCCTCCTACTTTGTTTCTCTTTTAAAGGAGTGCTTTGCTTATTCGGGGCCTCTTTTTCATTCCAGATAAAATTGAAAATTGCCTTTCCACCTCGTTGAAGAATGATACTTGTATTGGGATTGCATTTTGGCTGTAGATAGCCTTCGGTAGAAGGGTGTTTTAATTATTAATAAGTCAGGTTTAAATTCGCCTGCCCACAGCCCCTTACCCAAACATCCTCCTCCTTCTCATAGGTCAAAATATGATTGTTAAGTAGGAATGATTTTTTTCTTTTATGCAAAGAAAGGATGATTTCATAGTCATTTTCTAGAGTTTATATATTTTCTTACGTTTGCATATGACAGACAAGATCTTCAAAAACACAAATCATACATTTTATAAGGAGTCATAGTTATGAGCGCCTTTTAAAAATAGTTCTATTCCACAGTGATTAAAGATGTTGTTGTTGTGTGCCATCAGGTCAGAACCGACTCATAACTGATCCTCTAGTTTGTTTTCAGAGGCAGTAAATCACACAGGAGGATAGTACCCATTCTTCTCACATGAGCAGCTGGTGGATTCGAACCATGTGTCTGTGAGATTGCAGTGCAGCGTCTTACCACTAAGCCGTCAGATCTCTGATTACAGACGAGTTTGCCTAAAAAGAAAAGCTTTGATGCTAAATGACTTTTCTTGGCAACGTGTTTCTATTATTCTCACAATGAATTATTGAGAATTCAAGATTAATTTAATTGAAATTATGAATGCAGTCTCCTGTTAGTTGAGATAAACATCACTGATTACCACTGAACTGTGAATACAAATGTTTACAGCATCCTAAGCTGTGAATTCATAAATATAAATAATAATTATAATAATAGAGACCTAGTAGTTAAATTCTCAGTGATCCCAAATACGCTCTTTCAACTACTTAATACTATTGTGTAGTTGATTAAGGCTAAAGAAAATACTTGAGATAAGAAATTACCTACATTTGTTTCTTTTTAGGCTTCAAAATATTCCAGGTTAAATACCAACCTTTTGATTGCTGGAGAATTTTCTGTATATTTTAATATGGTAACAAAATTATGTTCAAACTTCAAATTATCTGTGATAATTGTGCCAGCTATAGGATATGCTAATATATCAATAATTTAAAATATGTTA
>NW_006400079.1:818674-821846 GCF_000299155.1 Elephantulus edwardii | reverse complement strand
TTTTTTTTCCTTAAAGATTTTAACAAATAACAGCAAATATTTAACTTAAAAATCTTGGTAAAATATTCTCCTGTTCTGTCTTGAAGGGATGTCAGTTAAGCTGCCCTTTAATTATTTTATCTCATATTATTTTAATTCTTTTTTGTTAATACAATGTTGCAAGATGCCTATATAGTTAGAATCTCTTAAGTTGGAGATTCTGTAAAACTGCTCTTGGTATTTGTGGCTTGGATCTGCAAAAAGAAGTTGTTTTAGAAGTAGAACAAGATTCTTAGGGTGGATAAGACTTGCTGACTAATAGTTGCTGGAAATTTTCCA
Source organism: Elephantulus edwardii (assembly GCF_000299155.1). NCBI lineage: Eukaryota > Metazoa > Chordata > Mammalia > Macroscelidea > Macroscelididae > Elephantulus > Elephantulus edwardii. The sequence goes on along the minus strand of NW_006400079.1, from coordinate 821,528 downwards.
CTTGTCAGACTGTTATGTAGAGGATCATATATTAGATCTTGCTGAGGAGTTATGAAAGCTCCAGGAATCTAAAGTAACACTTTGCTGGCTAATAGTGTGCTTTTAGGGCTATGTGCTGGCTGGAAGGAATGCAGAAGCCCCGAGTACCATGCAGTTTGGATGAGCTCGGTTTCCTAGCAGCTTCTCTAGGCAGTCTTTCTCTGCTGTAGGATCTGTCCTTCACTCCTGCACCTTGAGGTCCCTGTATCATTTCAGTTCCCCTTCCTTCCCTGGTTTTGCTTCTCTTCCTCACTTCCTCTTTTTTTCTATATCTTCCTTTTTTTCTCTCTCTCTCTTCCCTTAAACTCAAAATATGCTATGGAGTAGGGGTTGTGGTTAATGAGTCACTGTTCAGCTTCCTGTTGCTTAAATACAGCCTTCAAAACCATGGCTATGAAGACAATTCAGTAGTAACAGTAGGACTCTTAGATAGTTGAAGAATTTTCATTGTGGGTGAGAAATTGTTAATGATGGTTTTTCCAGAGATAGTCATTTAGTATAAGATAGTTTACTTAATTTAATAAGATTATGTTTAGATAGCATGCTTTTACCAATGACTTGATGTAATCCCTTTTTTAAAAACAAACATGCATGAATCTTTGTCTGAGTTGATTTGAACTATCTTCTGTCTGCACAGCATATGTCAACCTGAACTAGTTTAGAAGAAGGAGTGTAATTTGGGGTCAGTAGAGTGGTTTTAGAGCCCAAGTTAATGCGCTCAAACCCGGGCACCTCTGCTTTTCGGTCATATGACTGGAAGTGGCTCACCCTCATTGTATTTCGGTTTCATTGGATGGTATTTTGGGAAAATGATAGTGTCTACGGAGGAGGAGTGGAAAGCCTTAAATAAATAAATAAATACACGTGAAGCAAAAGAACTGTGTACAGCACAAATTATATTTACATATATATGTATATGAAATAATGTGTATGTTAGGTGCCATTATTTTATCAGCGATAAATTATTGATGGGATTGTAATCTATACTGTGATATGTAAATATATATGGAAGTCACATTGAGGATTCACGTAATTTGCCATTACTTCTTGTTGTCATGTGCCATTGAGTCTTTGTGATTCATAGCGACACTATGTACAATAGCTCTGAACCTTGCCCTGTCCAGAGCCAGTCTCTCTGACTCCAACACACCTTAACCCCATTGCTTCAGTTACTATGTCAGTCCATCTCATTCAGGGTCTTCCTCTCCTGCACTGTCCCTCTACCTTTCTAAGCATGATGTCCTTCTCCAAGGACTGGTCCCTCTTAGCCACATGCCCAAAGTATCTGAGAGCGAGCTTCAAAATCCTTGCCTCCAAGGAGAAACTTGGTTTCAGTCTCTCTAGTACAGACCTGTGTGTTCTTTTGAAGGTCCATGGTATGTTCAGTGCTACAGTGTAAAGGTTCACTTCTGTCATCCCTAGTCATTGTCCAGCTCTCTGATGCATAGTAAGTAATTGTGAAGACTGTGGTACATCTTAGTCCCTAGACTGATATCACTACTCTTTAGCACTGTGGAGAGGTCCCCGACAGCAGGCTTCCCAGTGCAATTCGTCTTTTGATTTCCTGACTGCTGTCGTAGAGCCAAGCAAGCTGAAATAGCTAACAACCACTGTCTCTTCTCCATCTCTCATGGTGCTGCCAGCTGGCCCAGTGGGGAGAATCTTTGTCTTCTTGATGCTGAACTTCAGTCCATACTGAAGACTGCAGCCCTTAATCTTCAGCAGCAAATGCTTCCTCCCATGCAATTTACTGCCTGCGGAAACCTACTGAGGATCAGCTAAGGGTCAGTTCCAACTTGTAACCCAAAGTGGTGTCTCTGGGGGTTGCAGGCCATGAATGGCACTGCAGTAGGAAGATGGGAAGCCTCCTCCCAGTTTATAGCTTCCTCAAAACGCATGGGAAAGTCAGCTGTGAATTGGCTGTGACGCAAGGCCAGTGAGTGCTAGTGTATTCTGCCTTGCATGATGATCTTACCAGGGACTAGATCTTCCTGATAACATGTCAGAAACGTCCTTGAATTTGAGATGCATTCTGAATGTACTTCTTCTACCATGGATTTGTTTGTTCTTTTGGCCGTCCATTGTCTATTCAGTATTTCCCTCCAGCATGACAATTTAAAGGCATCCATTCTTCAGTCTTCTTTAATCCATTGTTCAACTTTACAGGGAAGTGGAAATTCCAAGGATTGGGTCAAGGTCTCCATACCCCTTAAAGTGATAGGCAGCCTCTTTGTTCATAGTTCCTTTGTAGCAGGTTTGCTCATTGCATTATGTCATTTGATTTCTTGCCTGCTGTGTCCATGGACATTGACTGTGGATTCAAGTAAAATAAAATTCTTGACAATTAGAGTGTTGCCTCTGCTGTTTTTTGATCTAGTTGTGGGGAGTTTTGTTTTCTTTCTGTTCATGTACTCAGTTCTGAAAACTGTGATTTTGGATCATAATCAGGAAGGTACTTGAACTTCTAGAGAGGTTTAGTTTCTAAATGTAAAGCGGAATTTGGAACCGCAGACTAGTACTCCTAACTTACATGCGTGAATGCTCATTGTAAACCAAAAAGACACTCTTAAATATTTCTGTATGTGAAGATTTTTGAGGAATTCGTACATTTGAGTTGTGGTATTGGAGAAGAGCACTGAATAGCCTGTGGATTGCCTGAAGAACAGGTAAGGCCTGGAGAGAGTGCACCTAGAGTGTTCTTGGGAGGCAAAGGTGGTGAAGCATCATGTCTCATATTTTGGACTTATTGTTGTTGTTGTTGTTGTTATGTGCCATCGAGTCGCTTGTGACTCATAGCAACCCTATGTACAACAGC
>NW_006400079.1:768521-818289 GCF_000299155.1 Elephantulus edwardii | reverse complement strand
ACACTGTTGCTCTTCAGTACTTTGAAGAGGTCCCTAACAGCAGACTTTCCCATGGCAATGCTTGGAAAGATGAAGAAGAGTCAGTGAAGGAGGAGGAGGCTCTTAGTGAGATGGATTGACATAGTGACTTCATCAGTAGACTAAAGTGTGTCAGAGATGACAAACAAGGTCCAGTTTTAGGATAGGGCTCAGATCTGTTGTTCGTAAGAGCACTATGAGTCGTACTTGTTTCCACTGCATTTAACAACGACACAGTGTCGGTTTGGAGTTGTAGAATCTTGTGAGCAATATATATTTTTCCACTCTTCACCACTCTCTTTGTTTTCTATGATTAGAAGTCTCCTTTGGGTATAGACTTAAAGTTTAAAAGATTCGTCATAGAAAAAGAAAATAGGGAATTCCCACAAAATCCAATTTCTACCATTGGTAGAGCATGGTCCCTCTTGAATGCCTCAAACTCAGAGCATGAATAATTAAATAAAGAAGTAGAGCCTGAGTAGTGACACTTTCCTAACCTTCTGACTGTTCATATTTGACTGCTACCTCACCTGCTAACTTGAATTACCCAGAGAATGTCATGAACAAAGAGAGAATCAGAATGTGTAAGAAACAAGTGAATGATGTCAGCGTTTTCATGTTATTAATTGAGACTGGGTCTAGAAGGGAGTAACTAGAAATGGCTCGCCAGCGTTTATCTCGTCATCCTACCTCCCTAAACAGTGGCTAAATGTATTCAGAATGTTGGGAGATTGGGTAAGAAAGATTTCAGTTTCTCTAATACTAAGTCTTGTCTATGGGAGTTCATGCATATATTAAGATACATCTTAATATATAGCTTTTATGCATAGTCTTTTATTGTTACGTGCCGTTGAGTGAACTGTGACACATAGTGACTTTTTTTAAAAAAACGAAAAATATCATTTTGCGTTTCAGTGTGTATATCCTGCTGCATAGTTCTCTGATTTTTGAGTTGCTATTTTTTTTTCTGCTGAATGTTGGTATGTTTTTGTTTAGTTTATACAGATTCTAAATAATCAAAATAGTCCCAAACCAATTCCAAGTAATTTGATATTTGTTTTCACTTTTGTTAATAGCAAGTTTTTACAGAATAATATTTGAGAAATACGCAGTAAATAAAACTGAAGGGGGGAAGAGTGGAAAACTGGATCTGCTTTTAGAAAACACTTGTTTTTCCATAAATCCAAATGTGTTTTTCTCAAACTGGGATATTATAATGACTTTTTCTATTATGACAAATTTTAGCGTACATAAAAGGCAGCTCTAAATTCTTCCCACATCGAAAGTTATTTTTCAACAAAGCTTAGATTGAAAGAGGAACAGTTTTTAACCTTGGAGAAATGTGTATTAAAACAGGTATATGTGACAGCAGCAGAAATTTTTAGACCTCTTTTCCAGAACTATGTGTACTTTAGCCAAGAGGAAGAAAAGACTTAGGGTGTACTCAATATGCTTTGTTGATTGTTGGAAACACTACTATTCTGTTAATACCGGGAACCATCTGCTGGATGGTCAGTGATTGGTTGGTTCTGACTTGACAGTATACAATAGCCACAACATTCAGGAGATGAATTTCATTGGGAATGTCAGCTGTGAGGGACCTCTCAAGAGTACTGAAGAGCAACAACATCAGGCTGGAGACTAAGGTGCGCCTGATCCAGGCTATGATCTTTGCACTTATGTGCTGTGCATCAGAGAGTTGGACAGTGAATAGGGATGATAGAAAGAGAATTGATGCCTTTGTGCTGTGGTGCTGGAGAAGAGTGTTCAATATACCATAGACTCTAAGGAGAACAAACAGGTTTGTCCTGGAGAGGGTGAAGCCAGAATGTTCCTTGGAGTCCAGGATTCTGAAGCTTTGTCTGACATACTTTGGGCATGTTGCAAGGAGGGATTGGTCCTTGGAGAGGGACATCATGTTTGGGAGAGTGGAGGGACGGTGCAGGAGAGGAAGACCCTCGATGAGATGGATTGATTCTGTGAGTGGAGTGGTGGGAATGAATGTGTTTGAGACGGCGAGGTTGTCACAGGATAGAATGGCCTTTAGGGCTCTTGTACATAGGGTCGCTGTGAGTCGCTGAGTGACTCCATGACACATGACAACAACAACAATTTATGATTTGAGAACCTCAGAAAAAGATGAATACATGTTTTAATTAGTTAGAAATAGGAAAATGCATTCTGTGTTTTTAGTAGAAAATAACTTTTCAAGAAATGCCATTTTTTTAATGATGAGCTCGTCTATTCCGTAGTTAAACTCTTCTATCATTGAGTCCATTCTGATAAGTGGGGACTTTCCATCACGTTTCCGCGGATGAGATTCTTTATGGGAGGAGATTGTCCATCCTTCTCTCACCAAGGGGTTAGCCCATTCAGACTGGCAACCTTTCTGTTAGCAAGCCCACAGTTATTTGCATGTTAAATTAAATGATAATTCATTCCATAGCTGACCCTTGAGCTTGATTATAGGAAGGAGAAAAGAAAATGAAATGTTCTATGGATATCTCTTTTAACATGTAAATAATTGTCTTTCCACTTACATATTCATCTCTACCCTTTCAGAGAAATATTACTTTTCTTTCTGAAACATGATCAAGTTTAGCTTTGTAATTTAGTTGAGAAAAGACTACAATTTGTGTTTCTTGAAAATGCTTATGTAAATATGAAATTAAACATAGAATTATAAGAGAAAAGATGAGGCTTACTTGTCTAAGAGAGATTAGTAGTACGCTCAAGACCCTTGTTGTGTGCAGTGAAGTCAGAACCAACTCAACCTCCAGCAGGTTTTCAGAGGCTGAAGCCAGTAGCATGGGAGGAGATTGCTCATTCTCGCAGAGAGCGCCTGTGGATGCAAACAGCATGGCTTTGGAATGGCAGTTTCTTTGGAATTGCAGAACAGCTTCTTACCACTAGACCAACTTTACTTAACCCTGATGAATTAACTTTCAACCACCTGATAGACAGGCCTGTAAGGTGAACAGTAACGTAAGACAGATAAGCGCTTAGGATGATCCGTAAATAAACACACGACAAAAGAACATCATCTACCCTGAAGGCTTGTTCAGATGGCAAGAAGAGATTTTTAAAAAAGTACAAATGGAAATGGGAAATACAGAGTAGAAGTGGGAAGAGGGCTTTTACATTGTGAAGATTGCAATCAATGTCACGAACTGTAAATGAATTGTTCAATGGGAAAGTAATTTGCACTATAAACTTCCCCCCAGATCACAATAAAAAGTTAAATTGAAAAAAAAATAACGGCAAAGTGATTGACTCGACGGATGATTGATTTCTTTGTTTTGCAATGGCTTTTTTGATACCTTAACCAACTTCAGTGCAGGGTTCATAGCTTTTGAGTCCAGGGACATACTAGATTTTTGGTATCTTCGTCAAATGATTTAGAAATAACTTAGTGTAGGTACGTAGTCATAACAGCCTCCTTAGTTACTCCAAGGGAGGTATATTTAGTCTTGTTTAGTAAGCAGAGATGGTAATTTTTAACCAAGTAAGCAAATATTTGTACGAAATACTTTGCCTTTCAACCCACTTGGCATTATGGAGAGCTGAGTGGAAAACTAACTGATCCTCCTCCCCCTGTTTGACGTCCACAGTAAATCACTGAATGACACGTGGTGAGTTATTAGGGCAAAGGAAACATTGCTTTCTGTCGATGATAATGTTAACTTGTAAGAACACATTGTGAATCTATGACTTGAGTCCTGATCCTTGGCCATGCTGGGTTAGGGCAGAAACTTTTTTTTTTTTAATTTTATTATTATTTTTTTGTGTGTGTACTGTTAAATCAGATCTGACTGGTACAGGAGGAGATTGTCCCTCCTTCTCCAGCAGAGCATATGGGGATTTGAACTACACACTTCTGGGATTGCAGTGCAGCCCCTTGCCACTAGGCCACCAGAGCTCCCCAGAAACATTTTTTAAAAGAGCCCAAACCTACAAAACTCATACATTGTGTTAGAGGAACCAAAGAATGAAATTTAGAGTCGCCAGCCCCTACTCTACAGCTTCAGATAATTTGAAATTTCAAAGAGAAAACTTTTGACAATCCAAAGTAAGGTATTTTTTTCCCCCCTGTAAGCTCTTCTTTCATTTTTCTTCTTTTTCTCATATCCACGACTGGCTGCTGGATGTGAACCCTGGGCCATTATGCAAAATGCATTCCATGCTTCCGTATTTCTTCAGTGGGAAGATGTTTGTCCTCAGTGGCAGAATAATAAGTAGAGCTTTGGTGGGTGTGTTTCTTTCCCACATATTTCTTCTTATGGCCTTATTTGCCTGAGCAGAAGAGATGCCCTCTTTTTCCTTGCCTTTACAGTTTTGATTTGAGCTATCCTTAGCATTTTCTCCATGGTAAATTGCATTAATAAAAAGGGTCACAAGCCTCCTTAGTTCAAATCCACCAATGACCCCCCCAAGTATAAAGATGGACAGTGCCCTCCACTTAAAAATCTTAGGGCAAGCACACTGTGAATGCAAAGAGACTTGACAACCGTGAGTTTGTGTTTTTAGTGGCATTTTCTCCAGCTTTACTCTTTCCTTAAACATCCCTAGTTAAGTACTCCTGCCTTTTCACTGCCTGCTTACCAGAGTGGTTTCCATGTGCTACAGTCTCCTAGTGACGGATCTGTCAGTGAGTGGCTCCCACCTGCACATCGGGAGGCTGTCTTTCCAGCTTCTAGAAGCAGAACAGCAGACCCGCAGGATCCCATCTCTGAATTGCTGGGATCCAAGACCCACAAGATCTGTTGTGAGCCTCTTTCCACCAGGACACCTCTCAAATCTCTTTCCATCCTCATGTTCAGTTTTTAGAAGTCTTGGTGTACAGCATGATTTTCTCTCAGCTGTTTTGCTTTTGGAGACCCAGATGAGCTCGGAATCAGCAAGAAATGTATTTGTTTGCTGTGATCTCTAACAACCACTGCAGTGGGTGGAATTCCACCTTACGTCAAGGGTGAAATTCCACCTTAAATCAAGGGTTCTTAGGGAGCCTCTGAGGAGTCTATGCTGGGTAGCTAGGGTGGTGTTTATAGGTATGTGCATTTTTTAGGGGCAGCCATGCAGCACTGTGGGGTGTCTCTGATGTAATGTGCTTCATTTGAGCTCATGTTCTATGTGCAGAACCAAACATAATCTTTTATTTTTTTTTTAAAAATTGTATTTTAATTGTAATTTTAACAGAAGTTTACAGAAAAGTTAGGTTTTCATTTATTCATCGTTGCACAATTTACCCCCTCTCCTTCCTTTCTATGTTTATTTTAGTTTATTTACAAAATTCAAATACATTGTTTTTGAGGACAGATTCTTCCAATTTCCCTCACCCACCACCCATCAAATTATACAACTCAAAGTGACAGACATTAAGAAAACTCCGGTAAAGGAGGATTTCTGTTCCTGAGGAGGGAATTTATTAAATGAGCTGACCCAAAGGAATACTTGTTACAAGTTCAGCAAAGATACTTTCTCCCTGTGGACTGGCTGCCTCAGAGCTGATTTCCAAGGATCATGCGTGAATGGTGGTGGGGTTTTTAGGACTCTTTCTGGAAGGATCTCCTTTGTCTTAATACTGAGGCCTAGAGATGAATGCGTTTCAGAGATGTTCTTATTAAAAACTTACTGCTGTTGTCTTGAAACTTACTCATAGCTGTCCTTCTGGGTTCCTGAGGCTGGAAATCATAGTTTACCCTCTAAGTTACAAAAGGATTTGAACCACCAACTTTTGGAATAGCAGCACCACTTCCTATACACTGTGCTACCAGAACTCCTTTTTAGAGATTAGACACAATGTATGTTAGTGTTTTACTATTTTGAAATCTGAAATTGCTACCATATTGGGAAAAGTAACACTTAACAAAAAGTGAATTTGGAGGATGTACCTTCGAATAAGGAGATTTTGTGGGGGGACAAACCATTTGGTTTTTTTTTTTTTCTCTCTCAATTTCTCTTTATATGCAATTTATGTTACACAGATCTTTGCTCCTTGCTGGCCCAGCAGTTAAATGATTTGGCTGCCGAGAAGGTTGTGGTTTGAACCCACTTGTCACACAGTGCGGGAAAGACTTGACAGTGTGCTTCTGTAACGATCACAGCTTTGGAAACAGTAGTGGACAGTTTTATGATGTGTTATAATAATGCTGTGCGTTAGAATCAACCTAATGGCAGTAGGTATATTGGTTTCCTAAACTTAAATAAATCCATCTTATTAACCAGTGTTTTGTTGGGTTTGGAATTTTGTCCCCCCCCCAGGTTATAAATATTTTTAATTTTTTTTCTAAATAATATTTTGACTGATATACTCATTTAGGCTAATACAGATGAGATGTTGCAATAGTGACATGCATGTCTATGTTATTTTGCAAAATACAATTATATTTTAGGTATTACAGAATAAAGATGCATAGCATACAATAGAAATTTCCGTTGTTTTGTATTTAAGACACATTTGGGGTGAATTTAGAGTGTAGTACCTCCTGACTGTAGGAAGTATCTTGTAGTGAAGAAGCTGCCAATCATTATATTTAAACAGCCTAGACCTGCCCATTGCCCACTGCTTACAAGGAGAATATGAAGGAACAAAGACTGGGTCCCCAATGCACTTGTAATCTATATGTAGCAAGATGCTAAAGAGTTTTCAAATATTTTGTTTATGTATAAAATAATCACTTAATCTCAAAGTGTGTAACTCCTACATATTGTCTGGGTTAGAAAATTACAGAAAAGTGATTGGAAAGTAATAATACAGAGTTTGAAAAAAATGAATTCAAAATTTATTTTTACAGATGTTTGCTTCCTAATCTTGATTTAAGAAAATTTTTTAAAACTCAACATTTTAGAAAAGATCTCAGCTCACTAACATGTAAAAGCCACTAAACTTCAAGAGTATATTTAATGACAATACTTTCATGAGCAACCATCTGTTGGAACAAGGCACTACACAACAAGTAGGTTGCAGTCACTTTATTTACCTTCCTTTGCAAGCAGCCCCAAACAGGGCTGGTTGGCGATGGGCACCAAAGCAGGCTGTTCCCAGCAGTCTCTGACAGGTGCAGTTTTGATGTGATCTTCACTCTTCAGCCTTTGGTTTTCTAACTTTTGATATCTAAATCAGTAAACGGCATTCTTTGCCTGCCGGAGCAGACATCCTTTTGTTTAACGTTGACACTGTCTTAAGTCTGTAAACCTGCTGTCGAGAAAGTTTATATTTCCAAATTTGGAGCCATTCAGTAAGCTGTGGCATGGGGCTGGTCAGTTGTTTATCATAGCGATTCTTGCAGAGTTCATTTTTAACTGACTGTGTTCTCACGACTAGATAGTTAGCTCTTCCACTGCCTGAAAGGTGATTAACTCTTTATGGCATCATTGTTACAATTCTTTGTGGTTATCTTTTTGTTTGTTTGTTTTATGTGATACAGGAGATTGAAGATCTCCAGGAAAAACTTCAGAAAAGAAATAGGATACATACTGACATTTAGTTCTCAGATATGTTTGCAGTTCTTACTCTGTTGCTCTTCAGGTTCACTGAAGCTTGGGAGATATACCCTAAGGCTGTTTGTTTTGTTTTTTGGGTTTTGAGGTTTCTTGGTTTTGTTTGTTTTAGTGCGGGGTGTTTTTTTACTTCTAACTGATCAAAGCACTGTAAAAATTGTGTTCATTTTTTCAGCATATTATATGAGAATAGTGTAATCTTGATTCTGAAGTAAAAGAAATTATATTTAAAAAGATATGTTTTAAGAGGGAAAAGGTATTCAGGCTCTTCTTATGTTAAATCTTTGACGCCTCATTGCTGTCTATAGTAAAACAAAGTGTTCTCTTAATCCTGGTGAAATAAAAAAATCATTACAGTAGAGTCAGAGCCAACTCATAACCGATCTTCCAGTGGCTTTTTGAAGGAGGTTGCCATCTTTCTCCTGCAGAGTTGCTGGTAAATTCAAACTACCAGAGACGAGTGGCTTTCAGCAGTGAAACTCCGTATGGACTTTTCCACCAGATCCTTCCATCCTGTCTAGAGAATGGAATATGTGGGCAGAGAAGAAAGAGAACTTTAATCTCATGTACTCTATACTATTTTAATTTCAGTCATCTATGATTTAAATATAATTACCCAGCTCTTTTTATATTTTTATTTTAGTAGAGTGTGTGTGTGTGTGTGTGTGTGTGTGTGTACCATCTGGTGGATTTGAAATGCATACTTCTGAGATTGCAGTGCAGCTTCTTGACACTAGGCCGCCAGAGCTCCCCTTTACCCAGCTCTTTTATGATCATTCTCTCTTACCTAAAATATCCTCTGGTAGAATTGTTATGGGTTTCAATAATATCAAATCGTATTTTTTTCTGCATAATGAATTATATACAATATTAATGTCTTAGTTGTGTTTAGCACCATTTTCTTTGATTGAGATTTTAATGAAAGTTTATAAAGTACTTGGATTTCCATTGCACCTTTTTCCATAAGATGGACAATTCTCCTCTCAACTGATGAGAGAGGTAAGTAATTTTGTAATTTTCATTGGTCAGAGGGCAGCTTTGTTTAATATATGCCGTAAAAAGATCACAATGTAATAGATTGATCCTCTCAAGAAACAGTTTTAAATGTCTTAACTTGATTTTGAGAGTAATAATGAAATGAGCACAAGCTGGGAACTGAGTGGTAGAATTTCTTAAAAAAAAAACGTTTTGAAGTTACCAGCAGAAGACAAAGAGTACAGCCTCTGGAATCCTTGTCGTGGACTATATTTGTAAAATAGTAATAAAAGTGATAGAGTAGTTCACATTTTTATACCCTGTGACTGGTAATGGTCATCTGGCAGTTGTCTAACCATTAATGCCTCCAGTCAACAGGAAGGACATTCAATGTACTTAAGATGCTTTTTAACATGTGGTGTTTAGAATGTTTAGAAAGTCAAAGGATCCTTTGTAATGATCTTCCCCTGATGTAGTTTAAAGACATTTTGAAAGTTGCATTTTTCCTCCTAAAGATCATTTGAATACTTTTTGAAAATCTAATAGAGTGCTTTGCAGGGAAAGCTGAATTCTTGGTGCGGAGGCAGGATTCCCACAGTATACACTGAAGTGATATATTTGGCAAATAATCTCCGAGAATCTGCAGAAAAGCGGAATATGCATTCATCTTTGTCTTTTAAAAGGGACCTTTTGTTTTTGAGGACAGGAAAAATGTGTTTGATGCTCCCTTGGGAAGCTACACCCTTCCCTACGATTGTATCTTCCAGATTTTATATTCACATGGAAATGACTGAAGAGAAGGTATAACCTGTTCATATTTCTCATAGAACACATTCAAGTCCATTTCTATGGCAACAATTTTAATTGGTGAATCGTATTCTCAAGTCTGTTTTTTGGGGGGAACATAGAAATTTTTGGAATGCTTTACAAAGTGAAAATTTAATTTGGCTTTGTTCTTTGGCAAGAAAGATGTTCAGGGTCAAGGAATTAATTTATTAAACAATTTAGCTGTAGTGTGTTTGCGAAGGAGGATTCTTGAGAGAGGTAGGTATGTTCTAGCCCCCAGGATGTTGACAAACTTGCCCAGTATCCGTACGTATCTTTTAAATGAGCAAACTGGGGGAAAAAAAAATCAGCCTGTTACACAGGTAAAATAGGCACACCTGGCGGAAACAAACAGCTTGGGAGAAAAGAAAATGAAAGGCCTCTGGGACATTTAAAATAGTACAGCTGTAGTTTTTAATTCCCGTGGTCCTGACTTTAATAGTATAGATTGATTTGTTAGGCACAAGCAGAGATTGCTGTTTGCATCTCAGACATTTTCTGTCTTCAGTCGGTGTGGTGCAGAATGCTGGACCAGGTTTTTGGTAAGTTAGATTTGGCTACTGCAGTGTTACAAAAATAGATAAAGTAAACAGACACAGCAGGTCAATGCAGCTCAGATTTTGAACACTTCTGAGACCCACTCTAGTCTGTAGCTCGAAAGGGAAAGACATGTGAGTCCTGAAAGTGATTTTAATATTATATAATGAAAGAGGAACGATTTTACAGCCAGGACTCAGGTTTTGTATCTTTCATAATTATTTCAGAGGGCTCTATCCAAAAGCTTCAGTTTTTATGCTATTCCAGGCTGTGCTGTGCATGGGGTCCAGCCCACCTTTTCTATTTTTATATCACTGCGGTAGCATAACCCTGCACCAAGCACAGTACAGCATTGCGGTTGGTGTTGAATGTAAAACTGTTATTAAACGAAAGCTCTCAAAGCAGATCCTTGGAAATTTTAAAAAAGCAAACCAAAAAAATAAATAAATTGAAGACTTGATGCCTTCATTGACATTTATTTTCTAGAATTGAAAATGTAAAAGGAGTAATGACATATCTTCTCCTTCAAAGACCTTGGTGTTTGCAGTTACGAATTGAATTATGTCAAGTCACCCATTTTCATTCTTGCTCAAGGTTGCAGATTTTCTGTGAAAGTGTTCCTTTGTCCCTTTTACCTTCTTTGTCCCTTGAAACGGTTTTCAATGAGTTTTTGGTTAGTCCATGGCTTGTTGCTTTCATCAGACATCCCAAAAAGCATTTATGACTTGTTCAGTCTTTTTTTAAAAAAAAATAATGTGTTATTATATACCCTTATAATCGCTATATATATGTGTGTATATATGGGTGTGTGTGTGTGTTTGTGTGTGTGTGTATATATATATATATATATATATATCTTGAGTAATCACAATGTGTATATTTAAATATGTAGTATAGTAGCTACTAAGACCATTCCATAAATGAGAATATTAAAAATTGAGTATTGGTGGCCTCCATCTCCATGCAGTGCTCTGTAATCTAAATTGCAGACCTTGAACATTGTTTTATGGGTCAACAAGTTTTCACTAGGTCATTTTTATTTTTAGAATTCATATTCCTAGTTTTGAGTGTTTAGGAATAAGCCCATCATTCCATGCCATGTACTTCACTGTATTGTTGTTTGGGGAGAAAACGCAAATCCTGGGCTGAGGATAGCAAGTTTGAGGGCTTAATGACTTGGAACACCCAGTTCATTATGTCTTTGCTGTTTTGTCTCTTTCTCTCTCTGCATTTGTGTATTACGTGTACGCGTGTGGATCTAGCTCTCCACTCACTCCCATGAATGTACACATATGCATAGTTAAACTGACTCATAAATGAGAACAATAGACCTCTGATGACACAGGCTGAGGTCAAACTTATAAAACTGATTTCAAAGAAAGACACTGGGACTCCGCTCTTCCGGACTGGGAAGTTCAGTATGTCGCAAACTAGCTCAGTAGTAACTAGACTGGGATGCAGGGTGTAGTGGTAGAAAATCCCAGGCCATCAGCAAGATTGTCTCTGTGGAATGATAGAACAGGAGCCCTGCTTCATGGAAGGAAGGGCCCGCCTCGCCAGAGGCAAGCTTGAGGCTTTCAAAAACCATTGCTACACCTTTTAAATCCATCCATCCATAAACATTCCCTTGGTTTTCTCCAGGTGCGAGATACTGAGCCAAAGACTTCACGAAAGTTTTGATTCAGATTCACATAATCATTCTGCAATGTAATTAGTTCAGCTGGTCACGTTTTCTTGATGAGGAAACTTACATCCTCATCAAGACACACAAAGTTAGAACGTTATTAGCAAATGACAGAACTGGGATTCAAACCTTAATAGATCTTACTAGAATCTTTGAGTCCTCATTATCAGGCTTTTTTTTTTTAATGATCAGTTTTAAAGGAACTTTGGGGCACAATAGAACTCATAAAGGCAGAATTTTCCTGGAGAAATGAAATGCTTTCCTAGAGTGGATAGCAGTTTCCCAAGTTTGAAATTGCGGTTTCTCTTTCCAAGGAGTGATAACTGAGCTGATTCAGTCCACAGATTTCTGACACTTGCCTTTCAAAATGCCGACCTTCCTACATTTACATTTCTTCTTCCAGTTCCTGTTAACCTTCTTCCTTGTGGTCTTGGCATTTGCATTCTGAAGCTTGTTTTATATGACTTTCCCTTAAAGCGCACAGGAAATTCTAATGTGTTGAGGAGGAAGGCTGGCCTGTTCGGGGCTTGCTTCTCCACATTTCCTTATTCTGTGCACACGTAGTTCCTGCCTGACATGGTCTTGTTTGTACAGTACATTGCTCTGCTTGCGCCAGGCGTTATTACAATGGAATTTCCTACACAAGTTATCTTGGCATAACTCAAGACAAAAGGCAGAACGTACATGAGAGATGAAAAAGCAAAGTTGATCATCAAAGTGCTGACATGCTAGTTGGACCCAGTGAGAAGTAGCGCCTCAGGCTTGTTGAACCTGTGTGTCCACCCGCTCTTCACCCCTCACCTCACAGAACTCACAAAGAAGTGCATTTAAAAATGCCGATGAGTCTGTCTTGATTCGTTTTTGGTAGGGAGGGCTTATTTTCCAGGGAATTGGTAATAAAATATGGGGGCTGTTTTAGCTTCATTCTGTGTCAGTGAATTGCAAACCATTTTAAGAGTTTATTTGCAAGATATACAAAACCAGTAATATTAATTTTCTTTTTAAAAAGTAACATATTTTATGGAAGGACAGTTGAGATGTGTGGATAACAAGTTGTTGTTGTTGTTGTATACCATAGAGTTGGAACCAACCCAGAGGCTGACTCTCTGACAGGTTTTTAGTTGCAGTTAGTTGCATGGGAAGGTGATTGTCCATCCTTCCTTCTCCTGGACAGCAGCTGGTGGACTTGAACCATGTGCCTTTGGGATTGCAGCACCACTTCTTGCCACTAGGTCACCAGAGCTCCTTTTCCTCTTTCTTCTTTACTTAATACCTGATCCAAGCCATGGCGTTTTCAGTTGCTCATCTGGAAGTTGGACAATGACAGTGACTAAGGAATCTTGAAGGAGAATCGATGTTACTGAAAGTGAGGTGTTGGCTTAGTTGACTATACTATGATCTGCCAGAAGAACAAACTGGTCGACCCTAGGGAAAGTGCAACCAGGGTGCTCCTCAGGGATAATGATGGTGGGACTTGGGCTCACATACTTTGGGGATACTGTCAGGAGGGACCAGTGTTTGGAAAATACCAAGGAGGTCATTCTGGGAAAGGGAGACTGTCAGGGAGAGGGAGAGGGAGAGAGAGAGAGAGCTCTTCAAACGGATTGGCACAGTAGGGTATCATGATGACAGCACAGAATAGGGTTCGAACAAGGTTCAGAGCTGTTGATCTTATAGAACTGACTTGTAGTCAGCTTGATGGCTTTTAACAGCAGCAACAGCATTGCCATAGGGTCATAACCGATTGACAGCTTACCTTCCATTGAGTTTCTGAGGCTGTAAATCGCGTGGAGGAAGGAGGTTTTCCTCTTTCTCCATTGGCTCTGCTGGTGCATTCGAACTGCCAGAGGGTTGTGGTTTTAGATTAACATAACTCCCTATGGACTTCACGGCCAGAGTTATCTTTTCTTTACAAAATGAATTAGTTGTCAGAAACAGGTATATTAATATGAACAGTGCTATTATTTTAAGATATAAGCTGTTGATTAAGTAATATTACATTTATATATACTGCTTATCACTATGCAATGCTACTATTCAAAATTTCAGGACTTATTTTTCTGAGACAAAAACTTAGAACTGACATGAATATTCTTGTTGGAATGATGTGAAGAGAAGCTCAGCAAATTGAACCTTTTGTGCATATTTGCATTTCATGTACTATTTCAAAATTAAAGAAATAAATACTTTTGAAAATGGCTTATTTATCCTACTTCTGGTACTTTGACTAAACAACTGCCCAGAATTTCTGCTGTTGTTAAGTAGCACCAAGAAATACAGAACATCCAAAGTGTTAATACTTAGTGCTTGAATAATGTATGTTTCCTTTAACATTTCTTTTTGACAAACCCCTTCTATTTCTGTCCTCCTTGGCAGAATTATATAATACTTTAATTGGAGGGAGGCATTATCTCAGGGTGGGAAAGATACACAAGAAGAAGGAACATATATTACAAAAAAGATCTTGCAGAATATTTCAGCACTCTGTTCGTGCCAACATGGTCTCCTGAAAAGGAGCTACTCCTACTTTTCACCAACAAAATGCAGAAAGAGTTCTGATAATTGATCACAGCAGAAAATCCAAAAGCCTTTCCCTTCCCCGTGTTTTCATTAGGAAACATGACTGTGTAGATGGCCTGTTACATTTTTCCATTGTGCTAGTGCAGTGCACCATTTATTTCCTTAACTAAGGTTTTAGAACATTGTTAATATACTTCAAGAGTCCAGAAACTCCTGCTTGGCATAACCATCTCTGTCCTTCCTATCCACCCTTCTCAAGTGTTTCCCTGTCTCTGTCTTTCCTGAATTGTATCCTCTCCTCATCTGTGCTTGTCTTCTCCAGAGGCTATATTAATTCAGATCTTCTATTCCTAATAGAAAACAAACCAACCACACCCTCAAACTCACTTCTCCCTAGTTGAGACTGACTCACAGCTAATCCTCTGAGAGATTTCCAAGGCTGTAAATTGCACAGATCTGCTGGGGCTTCACACTGCCAGAGGATTAACCGCTCTTGAATTAACAGCACAACTCCCCGTGGTCTGGGCCGTCAGAGCTCTCATTCCTCAAGGAGTGGATATAAAAAACACGCTGCTTGCTTGCCATCAAGCTGTTTTCAGTTCTTGGCGACCCTGTGGATGTCTGAGTAGAACCACATTCCCTAGGATTTTCAGTGGCTGGGACCTTTCAGAAGAGGCTTGTTGGGTGGGGTTTGCCCTTGAGCTGGAACTCACTCTTAGCTGATCCTCCAGGGGGAACTTATAGCGACCCTATGAATGAAAGAGTCCTCAACACTTGTGTGACTTTCATCTTTTCTCCAGGTTCATTGGCTTTCCAGAGGCAGGTTATTGGGAAGTGGATGCCACTCCTGCTTCCAAGCGTGTTTTAGTTGGAAAGCTCCACCACACACTGTCCACCATGGGTGACCATTATCCCATTTGGCATATCAGTGTCACAGTGTTCAGCTTCATAGCAACCACAATAGAACAAGTGGACACACCAGGGCTATACCACTTAGAAGAATGTTTGACCAAAAACAATTAAAAACAGGCCTGAGGGCCATAGATTAGTGTCACCCACGTTGGGCTTGTTTGGTAGCATCACTTTCTGGCCACTAGGCCTATTGATCTCTGTCTGTCCTGTTGTTGTTGTTAAGTGCCATCAAGTCGTAGGCGACTCATAGCGACCCTATTAATGAAAGACCTGGACACTTGTATAACTTTCATTCTTCTCCCAGGTTCGTAGGGTTTCTGGAGGCAAGCTATTTTGGAAGTGGATGCACCTCAGTGCATTCATCTCTCATAGAGCAATTGGTAGATTTGAACTGTGTGCCTTTGGGATTGCAGGACAGAATCTTACCATTAGACCACCAGAGCTCCCTTTCAGAATTTGGTAGTCAAGTCTTCTTAGAAATTCCTAATCTGTTTGAATGTCCTGCTTTTTGGGTTTTTAGCAGAGCACTTAAACACGTGTGCCTCCCAAGGACCCCAGAGCCTGTGCCTCGAAGGAGCTGAGTGTTTGCTCCGTAAACATGGGGTGGTTTTAAAATCTGTAATATAGGTTCACATAGAAACTATTGATCAAGTAGAATCTACACCAGAAGAGTTTCTGGAAGTCAGCAACCTAGTGTATATTATTTGTCTTATGAATTGAAAGGAGTAAAAATAAATAGCAGTTTGATGTTTGTTCTCCTTTCCGTCATACAGGTAGAGCCAATCTGAATATTATGGGGTTCACCAATTCTATGCAGATTTTGGTTTTTCTCAAAAGGATTATTTCCGAGCAACTCCATAGATGTTAAAATTTTCAGTGGGAAGTATGAAATTATTTTAAAGATTTTTTTTTTAAGAACCTTCCTGAAAAATGACAAGAAATTCACCTGAAAACACAGTAAGCCCAACTTTTAAGGTACATTAGAATCATCACTCAGTTCATCAGTGAACATTTTATAAAACTTTTTGGTTAGCTACAATAGTCATTAAATTAAATTAAATTAAATAAAAATGGCCCCTACAATTAAAAAAAAAAATTTTAAAAAGTGTCTCGTTTATGGAGCTTTGCGGCCCGTTAGGGAAAAAAACTAATTTAGTATGAATCTCTTTTTTATTCCTGACATTCAGTTCACTCCTCCATAATTTTCTAAGAGAAATCTACAGTTTTCTAGCCAGGAAAATCACATAGATTTTCTTTCCAATTTCACCCTAGGTGAGAAGCACTGATCCCTGCTGGTATCTTTGTAGTTACAGGCACGTTTACCTACTTTGAGACCAAACTGGGTTTTTCATTGAGTGTAGCAGAGGCAATTTTATTTTTCAACTCTGTCATAATCAGTTTGTGGAAATTCTGGCTTCATATAGCCGTCACCACAGCATACATTCAGCCACAGATTTGTTTGACTGCATTTGTGTCCAAGGAAAGGAGTATTCTACACATTGTTTGTTTTCTTAATTGCTGCCTTGTTAAACATCCCTGGCTATTTGAACTTCAGTGTGATTTGTTTTGGTTCTGAGTCTAGTCTTCCAGACTTGTGTATACAGTCCGAATGAATCTAGCAGATGAGGCTTCCTCGTGTGAATTGTTTGGTGACCTTGTACCAACGACTTAATTTCATTAGAACTGCTCCATCATCAGCCATGGAGACTTAAACTTGTTGGAAGGATTGTTAGAGATATTGGTGGTGAGAGGACAGTATGGAAGACAATCACTGTGCCTTGTGGTACACTTGATGGCAGCTGACAACAACAACAGTGTTTCTGTCAACATGCTGTAGCAAACAAGTAAATGAAAACATAGATAAGCAATGTAATTACAGGTTGTGAGAAGTACTATGAACAAAACAAAGAAAGAGGGAAAGGGAGAGGAGGTGGGGGAAAAGGAGAAGAGGAGAGGGAGTGGGGGAGAGGGAAGGAAGGAGGGAGGGGGAGAGAGAGAGCAAGAGGGAGAGAGAGAATGAGAAAGTACCAATAGGAAGAGTCTGCCCTCTTGTAGGACAACCTTAGATGTGTAGATTGGGTCTGTTATTGAGTCTGGAAGGACACAGACCAAATACAAATGGTAGTATTTTCCCCTCTTTGTCTGTAGTTAACTTTCTTTCTTACTTTGTATTTAAATGTCATGGTCATACTTTGTAAAGCAAAAATGTGTCTAACTAGTTTTTGTTTGGATAGGGATTTTTTTAAAAAATAATAAACTTAAGATTTTAAAACAGACATTTTAATGCCTCTGCCAGTGGATAGAATGACTAGGTATATTTTCATTTCTTCACAGGAGAAAATAAATTATGTTAGATTTTTGTTTTGCTCAGACACAGGCCAACTGTTGAAAGGTTTATCCAAGGCTAATCCCGATTATCCTTTAAGTCTATTTTTTCTGCTCTGTCAGTTTGGTATATAATAAATTTTATGAAGCCAATGTGTGTGCTAACCCACTTGAACAGTTTAGGAAACAGTTTTGTCTTGGAATTTTAGGGACCATCTAACCCAGAGGGGCTGTCGTCATTCTTGTGGTTGTTTAATATCCACATTGTATCTCTCTGTCCTTATGACTTGGGCCCTTTTCATTAGGGAGTAACTTCCTAAAACTAAAACCTCAGTAAAGTCATTCAGTGACTGAATTATCTTTACTTATTATTTAGATTTTTTTAACCTGTCTGTTGAACTGCCTGAGGTTCCCACCTGTGTGGTTTCACGTACTGCCGTTTTGCTTGTTGAGGGTCTCCTGGCTTTGGTGCCTTGTGGAGAAGTTTACTGAGAGTATGGTCTTCAGACTTAATCTCAGACCTGACCGTGGAATGAAATCTTCTTTCCTACTTCTATGATCCTTGGCAAATCATTCGAGTTCCCTGAGCCTTAGTTTTCTCATTGGTATAATATAGGTAGTGCGAGTTAACAGAAAATGCTTCTGAACGTGGTTTATTATCTTTCCTCCATACTTTGTGATGGATTGATTCAGTGACTGGGATAATCGGGATGGGTCTGTCAGAGGCAGTGCGATTGGCACAGGACAGAGCGGGGTTTAGGGCTGTTGTACATAGGGTCGCTATGAGTCGCAAACGACTCGATGGCACATAACAACAACCACCACCACCATACTTTGTCCACCTTATCACAGGATCCATCATATTGCTGATGACTCATTTTTTCTGAAACTACCTCTGCTCCACTTTATGATGTGCTTACTTTCACCCCATCCCACCCAACCTCACTTTTAGTCTGGGTTTGTGTTTTTTTTTTTTTTTTATTTTAACAGATCAAATTCTCTCACAGAATGTCTGATGGTTACCTATTTATTTTAATAAGCCATCTGCACATTGGGATGAACAATATTTTTGTAATGAAAAATGAGGTCTACAAAACAGTTCATGGTAAATTAACGAATAACAAAAATCCTTAGCAATCCATTAGAGAAGTACAAATGAGAGTATCATATGTTTTCAAATATATCTTCAGAAAGAAAAGGGTGGATGGCAAAGCGTCTACTCACCAAGACCTTGAGGTGGCATGGTGATGTACAAAGAGAACGCATAATAAGTGAAGAAATACTGTTTAGGCTATAAAATCTTCTATGAAAAATTATTACAACAGATGGCCTAATCGGCGAGTTCTCCCAATCTAAAAAAAACCCCCTCGAGATTTAGAAATATTGGTATTCCAAGAATTATTTAACATAAAGTGATTGATAATGAATAATAGAATGTTTTTATAGCTTGCAAACTTTTACCTGACTATATTAATATATATGTCATGCTTTCATGGTACTTGCCTTATGACTCTCTCTAAAATCATTGTTATCCAAATGTTGGAAATGTTTTCCCATTAGGCTCCTCCCTAAGGCAGTGTGCTACAGCAAAACCATGCCAGCTTATCATATATACTGGTTTTAGAAGGAAAAAAATTTTGTTTTTATAATCAGCCACTCAATTAGCATAGGTTTTCAGCTCTTCCAGACATTTAATATTTTTAAAAAAAATTGTGATTCTAAATTATTCTTTTTCCAGACTATAATTTGTTTAAGAAAGAATGAGGGGATAAAGAAACCAAAACAATTGCCCCATCTGTAGTATAAAAGGAAGGTAAATTGGGAACCACAGTTTTTTTAGATGAACTTTGAAATTATTTTTGCCACACTAACCTACAATCAACACTCTCGGTACCAGCAGCCAGGACATTAAAAGATGAATTGCATTGGGAAAATCTGTTGTTAGTAAACACTCTCGGTACCAGCAGCCAGGACATTAAAAGATGAATTGCATTGGGAAAATCTGTTGTTAGTGACCTCTCCAAAGTATTGAAGAACAATGATGTCAGTCTGGGGACTAAGGTGCACCTGATACAGGCAGTGGTCTTTGCAATTACTTGCTATGCATCAGAGAGTTGGACAATGACTAGGGATGATAGAAAGCAAATTAATGCCTTTGAGCTGTGGTGCTGGAGAAGAGTATTCAGGGTACCATGGACTGCTAGGAGAACAAACAATTCCATCCTGCAGAGGGTGAAGCCAGGCTACTCTTTGGAGGCAGAGCTTTGCCTGACATACTTTGGACATGTTGCAGGGTGGGATCAATCCTTGGAGAGGGACGTCATGTTTAGGAGGGTGGAGGGACAGCGCAGGAGAGGAAGACCCTCGATGAGATGGATTGACTCAGTGACTGGGGTAATGGGGATAGGTGTGTTTGACAGTAAGATTGGCAAGAGATAGAGCAGAGTTTAAAGCTGTTGTACGTAGGGTTGCTATGAATTGCAGGCGACTCGACAGCACATAACAACAACCTAGTGCTAACTACAAAACAATATTTTGGAAAGAATTGAAAATATTTGCATGCAGAGAATTATTATTTGGGAAAACTTGAAACTTAACCATGTAATTAGGATTCTCTGAAATGGTCTTAAAACAGTTTTTTTAAATTAATTATTTGCAATTATTTTTCCATTTAAGTACAGTTGATACATCTGTCTAGTGAAATTACTTGTAGTTGATGAAAAGTCTTTGATTTATTTTCTTTCATGAAATGATAGAATTCTTCTAAGGTGGGCAGTAAAATGGATATGTTATATGTTTTACTTAATTTACTTAATAATCACTATATTAAATACTTATCATGTGCATAGAACCTACTAGTCTAAGCTGCTAATAAGGTGAATTGAAGTAAACGAACTTTTTTATTGTTTCTGGTTCAGTGAACCAGTCTCACTGTCCCCAACATACTTAATGTGATTATCTTGGTTACTGTATCAATCCACCTCATGCAGGGTCTTCCTCTCCTGCACTGTCCCTCCACCCTCCCAAGCATTATGTCCTTCTCCTGGCAGCATGCCCAAAGTATGGGAGACAGAGTCTGTCTTGGAGAGGGTGAAGCCAAGTTGCTTTTCAGAGGCAAGGAACAATGTGGATCAGTGAAAATATAAATTGAGTACTCTAAAAAAAATTATTATAATAGAAACCAGATAGTCATTTCCAGTTTTATTATTTTAGTATACCCTTTGAACAATGCTTCAGAATTTTTTTTCCAAGCTACCTACCATAGTGTCAGACTCACTGAGCATTTCTTAAGCTGAAGGAACGGAAGAACAAATTCAAGCCTCGAGTTACCATACATAAAGGATGCAATAGGCATGGAAGACCCAGGAACCATAAAAAGAAGATGGGAAGAGTACAGAGTTATAGTACCAGAAAGGAATGGCTGACACAAAAGTATTTTATGAAACAACAGGTCCTATGTCCACGAGGTAATGCCAATGAAGGAGGAAGTTCAACCTGCTCTGAAAGAATTGGCAAAAAAACAAAGTCCCAGGAATTGATGGAATACTAATTGACATATTTCAGCAAGCAGATGAAATCCTGGAAGTGCTCACCAGGTTGTGCCAAGAAATCTGATGGGCAACTACCTGGCCAACTGATTGGAAGAGATTCATATTGATTCTCAGTCCTAAAAAAGAGTGATCCACCATCGTGTGGAAATGATAGAATCACTCACATCAACTGCAAGCAAAATCCTGCAGAGGATTGTCCAAAAGCGACTGGAACCGCACAGCAACAGAGAACTCCCAGGAGTACGAGCTACATTTACAGGAGCCCATGGCGCTAGAGACATCCTTGCCAGTGCCAGATGGATCTTGGCTGAAAACAGAGAAATGTCTTTCTGTGTTTCATTCACTATTAATTGCAAAGGCATTAATTATTTAGATTATAGTAAATTGTGACTAACCTTGAGAAGAACGGGAGTTCCAGAACATCTGATTTTGCTCATGTGAAACCTGTACGTGGACCAGGAGACAGTCACTAGAACAGAGCAGGAAATGCATCCTGTCTCCATACCTTTTCAGTATGTGCGTGCAGAACGGATTATGAGAGAGGCTGAACTTTATGTGAATGAATGTAGCATCAGGATTGGAGGACGACTCATCAACAACCTACCTACATTATGCAGAAGACCCAACTATGTCAGAATTCTTCTCCCATACCTTGACTCGAAGCATAAATTCTTGTTCAGACTACTTAATTCGTTATCCAGCATTTACCTATGTATGTGCCCATTGGAAATACCAAGGCTTAGGTCAGGTACACTCTATAGACCTCAAAGTGGGATTTCCAAGCCTGAAATGTTACAGAATCCAACTGCTTCATGTTTCTCCTACAGAGTAGCTGATAGGTTTGAACTGTCAACCTTTTAGATAGCAATCAAGTGTTAGTGTTTTAACCACAGTGTGTCTAGGGTTTTTAACTAGAAGTTAGTCAAAGGGGGTGTGTGTGTGTGTGTGTGTGTGTGTGTGTGTGTTTATTCTAAAAAAGAAGGTTGTGAGGGCAGAATATCTTAATACCAGGATCTGAAAGGACAAAGTCAGATCTTTTTTAAGAGATTGAACATAATTCAGTGTAATATAACTTGTGTGTGCATGTGCTATTTCATGGCCTAATTGATCTCTCTTCCTGGGCTCTTGTTCACGCTTTCCTGATAAATTTTCACCAAGTACAGCTTTGCTCATTGTCCCTCTACCCTATTCAGTAATTCTCTGTAACCTTCTGAAGGAGATAGATGATTTTTTAACACAAAAGAAGCATACTTCATTTTATTGTGCTTTTATTTCAGATAGAATGGCATCATTTACAAATGGAAGGCTTGTAGCAGTCCTGCAGTCTTTTCTTCTGACAGCGTATACTTCTGTCATGTCTCTGTCTCGGTTTATTGTAATATTTTAAACTTTTTCAAAATGATACCAATATACTTAGAATGTTAATGCAATTTTTATATGCACTGGGATGTGTAAAATGATCGTACAATTCACTTTTGTTGTGATATAACTTTATTACAGTGTCTAGAACTGAGCCTACAAGATTTCTGAGGCGTTCTTGTTGTTATGTGCCGCCGAGTCGTTTGCGACTCATAGTGACCCTAAGTACAACAACCCTAAACCCTGCTCTGTCCTCTGTCAATCGCACCGTCTCTGATACACCCACCCCGATTACCCCAGTCACTGAATCAATCCACCTCATAGAGGGCCTTCCCCTCCTGCGCTGTCCCTCCACCCTCCCAAGCACAACTCTGAGGCATACCTGTGTTTTAAACCAAAACTCACACAGCCTCAGTCTACTCATTAAGCCTAGTCCTCATGCTTTCCTTATTGAACATCTACTACTGGTCACTGACGCCTTCATTTAGGATACTTCTTTACCTGGCATATGGGCTTTTATTTCTGGTTTTTATAAATGCAGCTGGTCCACTTTCCCCCCTCTTCTATGTTGTAAGAATTTTTCACCTGAATGTCTTTTACACTACTTTTTTTATCTCTATCCTTGTATTTTGGTTATTTATATGCGTGCCTGATTCCTTTGGGATGTGTGACGGGCTCATTTTCTGTCTCTGCTACCCCAGAGCTCTGAGGTCACCACCATATATTTGGTGAATAAGTAATCTGAGTTATACTAGCAGAAGCTACTTAAGATGCAAGAAAAGACCATTTCTACTTCCCCTACCACTTCATCCATTTATTCGCTTTCTTTTGCTCTGCTGTAAATGGCCAAGATTTTAAGAAAATGAATTGTTTTGTTGGGTGCGCATGCAGTAGACATATATTAACACTTCCTACATTCTGAGACGTCCCTGTTTTATTTCTAGGAATAACCAGTCTTAATGGTGGAATAAATGAACTTGAGTTGGGCCTTCTCACAGCTATCCCAAGTTCCTATTGTTTGTTATTGTGAGTCTTTGAGTCTGGAGTCTGAACAGAGTCATAGCTGACCATCCCGAAGGCTTGTAACTGGCACTGGAAGGTATTACATATTTTTCTCCTGTGGAGCTACTAGTCCGTTTGAATTGGCTGCCTTTGAGGTCACAGAACGACTCTCACCAGTAGGCCACCAGAGCTCCTGAGTTACCATTATTGAGACACTATCCCATAAATCTTCATAGAAAGATCATACAAAATTTGGTATGTTCAGTAATTTCTTCATTGCAAATACTTGTTATAAATAGTGATACTCTATATGGGCCTCAGGTGGATGCCATAGAAAATCAGATCGACTACATCTGGGAAAGGAATTGTTGGCAATCTCAATATCAACTGTCAAACTAGGCCGGGGTGGACTGTGAAACTGACCATCAATTACTGATATGCAAGATCAAATTGAAGTCAAAGAAAATGAAAAATCCATGGGGAACAAAAATACGATCTTGAGACTAATTCACCTGAGTTTCAAAATCATCCTAAGAATAGATTTGTAGCACTGAACACCAGTGATCAAATACCAGAGGAGTTGTGAGATGACATCAAGGATATTATCCATAAAGCGGGCAAAAGGTCATTACAAGACAGTGGAGAAGGAGAAAAAATGAAAAAAGATGGCTGAAGAGATTGTGAAAATTGCCCTAGAGCCTCAAGATAGGAAAAGGCCAGAAGTTCAAGCAGGATTTGGAAGAGGCCTTGGCTGTAGGATACCAGTGCTGCTGTCAGAGGAATCTTGGCTAAAAGTAAAGAATACCAGAAGAATGTTTGTTTCTGCTTTACTGACTATGCAAAGGCAATTGACTGTGTGGATCATAATAAGTTATGGCTAACATTGAGAAAAATGGGAATCCTAGTTTCTTATGAAACCAGTACCTAGACCAAGAGGCTGTTGTGTGACAAGAGAACAAACACTACATGCTTTAAAATTAAGAAAGGAGTGCATCAGAGTTGTATTCTCTCTCCATACCTGTTCATTCTGTATGCTGAGCCAATTATTTGGAGTAAGACTCATTAATATCCTGCATTATGAAGATGACACAACGTTACTTGCTGAAAGTGAGGAGGGCTTGAAGCATTTGTTGCAGAAGATCAGAGAATACAGTCTTCAATATGGATTGCATCTCAACATCAAGAAAACAAGCAAAAAAATTCTTACCACTGAACTGATAGACAACATCATGATAGATGAAGAACAGATTGAAACTGTCAACAACTTCATCTTACCTGGATCCGCAATGAACATTTTTGTTACCAGCAGTCAGCAAATCAGAACGTGTATTGCTTTGGGAAATCTGCAGTTAGGGACCTCTCCAAATCATTGAGGAGCAATGGTGTCAGTTTTAGGACTAAGGTGCATTTGATTCAGGCTATAGTCTTTCCTCATAACTTGCAATACATCTGAGAGATTAACAGTGAATAAAGATGACAGAAGAAGACTTGATACGTTTGAACTGTGGTGTTGGAGCAGAGTCCTGAACATCTCATGGACTTCCAAAAGAACAAACAGCTATGTCGTCGAGTAAAGTGCAGGCAGAGTGCTTCTGGGGGCAAAGATGATAAAGTTTTTTCTCACCCATTTACGTCATGTTGTTAGAACAGGCTATTGCTTTGAGGAGATCATCATGCTGGGAAACCGGAGGGTCGATGGAAGAGAGGAAGACCCTCAATCAGGTGGATTGACACAGTGATTGTTGCGCAGTGGGCTTAGTGTATCGGAAGGTGTCAGGATGGCACAGGGTAGGTTTCTTGTTCATAGTTTTGCTGTAGGTCGTAATTGACTATCAACAACAATCCCACACATGTAGATATGGTCTAGAGTGGGTAGTTGTGCACCTGCGTGAGCACACAACAGTGGACAAGAGCTCCAGGTGGAACACAGCTCTCCCTGGCTCTTGGGTCTTTCCATTTTCCTGGAGATTTACTCTCTTCAGCCACTAGAAAGAAGATCAGAGTAGTTTATGAAAAGGTTTTAATTTGATGATGAGTTAGAGAAGCATTCTGAAAAAAAGGAAGGTTAAAAGAAGAGAGAAAGGATGCATTTATGATTTCTAGAGAAATGGGTCTAAATAATGGGGAGCAGGGGTATAGGGTCTGGGGAAGTGGAGAACTTGCTAAGAAACTTGAGAGGTCACGTACTTCCCATTCAAAGACATCATTTTATGTATTCTCTCATTTATTCCTCATATCAGCCATGGATATTCTTATGTTAGCTTTGCTAGAAGAGGAGAATGCAGTTCAGTGAAGTTGAATGAATATCCCAAGGTCTCATGGCTAAGAAACATTAAAACTGACATTTGATTAAAGAACTTTCTCACTGAAATAAATATTTTGGCCATTGAATTTGGGTGGGTTTTTTTAAATTATTAATTTTAATGAAAGTTTACGTAGACTTAGGGTTTCAGGGAATTCATTGTTGCACTTTTCTCCCTGCCTACCCCCTCCCTCGCATTTCACTCTTCTCCTTGAAAAGTAAAAGAAAAATTCTTTCATTGTTAGGCAATCCCTCCCCCCAGGTCCACTCCACTATATAGCCTTCGTTCTGGACTCATGTCATGACAATAATGCCTAATCACATATCCCTTTTCAGCAGTTCTCTGCCTCATTTGTTTCAATGCAGTATACATGAATTTGGGTTTTATGGCTTGGTGTAAGTTTTGTTGTGCTGTCAAGTTCTGGGATATGTTTATATCTCTTAAGACATAAGAGAAGCTTACAGGTAAGAATACAAATAAATGAGTAATCATTTTTTAGTATGAGAAACAGATTGATAAACAATTATAGGACATTCATAGGAAAAGAAGCAAAAGGGGAGGAGATGAGAGGGGAAAGGCAATATATTTCAATGAAGGGGGAAATGGGGCTCCAGTTTGTGAAATCATGGAGGTCCTGGGGACGACGCAGAAGGAATGTTTGAGAAGTACTTCATTGCGCACACCCAGAACTGGATTTGTATTCTGAAATATAGCTGAGACTCATTCACTTGGCAAGCATTTGCGGGATTACTCATGAGTTAGACTGTGGTTCAAGATGTTTCAGGCAGGAGCCCCCTCTGGAGACAATTACAGTCCTGCAAGGGAGGAAGAAGACACATACACTGTGTACCACAGAGCCAGCCTTGGGAGAGAGACACGCACAAAACGCTCAAGACGATTATGGAACGATTTCTGATAACAGCCACCTGCGTCAGCCAGAGCTAGAAAGTGTAAAAAATCACAGATTTCATGCTTTACTCACTTAATGCATCCAAGCTGGGTATTTAGCAGATCTGGGCTTCCAGCCGAAATGTTGTTGATATGAGAGCAAGAAAAAAACATCATGTGACCGCCGTCTGTGCTTTCTCCTCTCATGTTCACATTGTGGCTTATTAAAAAACAGTGTTGCCATGGCTGACGCGCCTGGGAGGCCCATCATCTCCAGACTTCCCATCTGAAATAAGCACTTGGGAATACATTTGGGAGTTTCTCCCTGCCAGTTAGAGCACAGCGTCTTGGTGATGACAAAGCTTTTTCAAGCCACCGTGTTGTAAAGTGTGGCCCAGACCCTGCTGCTTTCGAAACTCGGTCTCCAGAGGTGGCAGAGAAGTTGCATGGTTGATAGGTGCCTCTTCTTGTTTACTGCTCGTCTGGATAGAGCCTTTCCTCAGTCTCTTCCCATGCGATTTACAGCCTCTGAAAACTCACAGGGGGGGACAGCTATGAATTGGCCCTGAATAGATGACATATCCAATAATAGCAATAACAAGGGCCCAGGTTAATTCTATACTCTGAGATACCCATTTTTATTCCCGCTGATAATATTGAGGTAAGGTTTGTTGCATGGTACTAATTTAGACATTTGGGAAACTGCCCACAACAAGACAGCCGAAGTCGCTCGGGGTCTGGTTGGCGCAGAGGGGGAGACAGCCAGCCTCAGCTGTACTATGATAGCGATTCTTTTCTTTTTTAAAATTTTTCTACAGGAGACTTTGGGGTTTTTTTTTTTACTCTTACTGCTTAGGCTACCACAGGCAGCATCCAATAAAGATATACTCTAGACTCAGGAGCCAATTACTTGCCTTTATCTTACAATAGCCCAGACTCAGAGACAGAGAGAGACAGAGACAGAGAGAAACAGAGAGTGAGAGTGAGTTAGAGTTAATGTCTGTACACAATTTTAGCAACCTGCCCTGGGGGAGGGGAGGAGAAGCCAGCTTTCCCCACAGGGAATGAACCATGTCATTGAGCACATTTTGTTGAAGTACAGAGTTTAACTGTGTGAAGAAGATAGTGGCTTCTCTGTAAGTCCTGGTAAGAACCCCTCACCTTTTCTTTCTGCTCTGTCATTGTCATTTCTGGGAAGGTATAGGATTTAATGGCTGGACTTGAGGATTTAATGGCTGGACTTGAGGTGGAATTTGTGAGGTCAGCAAGTTTCATTTCTTGGCCAAAGAATCTCATATACTTACCAAGGAAAATTAATGAAAAATTGAAAGAGTCTTTGTATATGGCATTTTTACATTGGGGAGCAATGCAATGCAGTGATTTTTGCAAATAATTAACATTGAACACACTTTGTAGTTTAGAAAATAACATAAGTGCTTATTATAATACATGCCATCCCATCTAGTAGATTGCAGTAAAAGCTATAAATGACAGAGAGAGGGTTAAACCGGACTGCTCCTTGGAGACAAGGAAGGATTCTGAGACTTCGTCTGACATACTTTGGACCTGTTTCAAGGAGGGACCAGTCCTTGGAGAGGGACATCATGCTTGGGAGGGTGGAGGGACAGAGCAGGAGGGGAAGACCCTCTATGAGGTGGAGTGACTTGGGTAATCAGGATGGGTGTGTCTGAGACAGTGAGATTGGCAGGGGACAGAGCAGGGTTTAGAGCCCTTGCATATAGGATTGTTATGAGTCACAGGCGACTCCACAGCACATAACAACAACAACAACAGCAACAACAACAACAACATTGATGTAGAAATTTAGGAACATCTAAATAATGTTATACTTTATATTTTGTCATGAATAACTTATAAGTATTGTCATTTTAGATAAGTAAAAATAGGTTTGACTTTCATATACCTGCAGGCATATATAGAAAGATTATATAGCAAGTAAAACCCATTGGAGAATCAGATAACAACTGGACTTTGTGAGGAGGAATGTGGGGAGGAAGACTTGCAACAACCTGTGTTAAGCAGATGACACAACCTTGCTTGCGAAACTGAGGAGGACCTGAGGTATTTGCTGCACAGGGTCAAAGACTTCAGCCTTCAATATGGATTGAAGCTCAACATCAAGAAAACAAAGATCACGATGGACAGGGATGAGACTGAGATTTCACATTCAGCCAGCAGCCAAAAAAATCAAAAGACGTATTGTATTGGAAAAGTCTGCTACTAGGGACCCTCTCCAAAGTACTGGAGAACAATGATGTTAGTCTAGAGAAAAAGGTGTGCCTGATCCAAGACATAGTCTTTGCAGTTCCTAACTATGTATCAGAGAGCTGGACGATGACTAAGGATGATAGAAGAATTGATGCTTTTGAGTTGTGGTTCTGGAGAAGAGTATTGGACTGCTAAAAAAACAAACCAAACAGAAACAGGTCCATCCTGGAAAGGGTGAAACCAGGATTTTCCTTAGAGGCAAGGGTCTGAAGCTTCGTCTCACATACTTAGGGCATGTTCTCAAGGAGGGATCAGTTCTTAACGAGGGACATCAAGCATGGGAGAGTGAGGGGCAGTGAAAGGGAGGAAGACCCTGGATGAGATGGATTGATTCAGTGACTGGGTTAATGGCAGTAGGTGTGTCAGAGACAATGACATTGGCTCAAGAGAGACCAGGTTCAAAGTTGTACAAATGGTCGCTATGAGTTACAAGTGACTAGATGGCACATAACAACAACAACAGCAGCAACCACGTTATAAATAATGTGGTATGTGCAGTTGAGTCAGAAACCACTCGTAGCCGACCTTCCAGGAGGTTTTCAGAGACTGTAAATCATACAGGAACAGCTTTCGTCTGTGGAGTAGCTAGTTGGTGGATTCAAACCAGCTGCCTTTACGTTGGCAGAGCTAAAGTCCTTACCTCTAGGCCACCAGAGTCCCCTTAACAAATACTAGATAATAGTATTCTTCTCAAGCTAACTTCATAATATATTCACCCTAATAACTTTTTTGGAGCTCTGGGGGCCTAGTTCGGCCCTCCCAGTGGGCCCAAGAGAGAAAGCTGGCCTGTCTCCTCATGTGCAGTGTGTAACTTCTGAAGACCTACTGGAAGATCGACTGTGAATTGTTTCCTACTCAACAGCAGTGCAAGTTTGTGATTTTATGTTTTGTTTTTGTATTTTAAAATATTTTTTAGTTGCTTTTCCACTGGTCAGTTAGAAGATTTCTCTCTTCTTAAAACTTACTGGTATATTACAAACACATATGCTTTTAAAAATATATACGTATAATATCAAAGCACCCTTCCATTATTTGTGATGTGTCCAATTCACTGAGGCAGAGTCGATGAAATCCAGAGAGTTCAAAGATCTCTCTGTCCAGCAGTGTGAGTGAAAATGTAACGTATGGAGTCTTCACATTTCCTTTTCTCCTGCGGCTCCTGTAAAACCAGGACATAGAGGGGGGGAAATGACAAACTGGAATTTATGAAATCTTAGAATATTATGAAATTTCTTTCTTTAAACTTAGAAATGCCATGTGGATCATTCTTTTGAAAATGATTTACTTATATTGTGAAACCTTGTTGTTGTTGTTTGACTATCTCAGTGGTGGTGAAACATTCATTTGCTTCTGACCTGTTCTGATTCCCTTATTTTCTGCCATCAAGTTGGACCTGACTCACAGTTGACTCTCCCAAGGGTTTCGGTGGTTGTAAATCACACAGGAGGCAATTGATGCTCCTTGTCCTGTGGTGAAGCCACCTGCCTGTGGGTTGGCAGTACAGTTCGTAACCCGCGCGTCCACAGACCTCCCTAAGCTGATGAAAGCCACCGAAGGAGGTCTGGTGTCAGAGTCCATAGGAATTCACTAACCAAAGGTCAAGCATCAGTGACAGAATGCACTTGCATCTCTGAGGGAGAAAGTGAGGCAGTCTTCTCCAGTGCAGTTTACAGCTTTGGAAACTTACTAGAGGGTCAGCTGTGAATAGCTTACTTCACTCTAGCCATGACTTGACTGGATGTTTCTACAGTGAACAATCAATATTAGAAAAAGAATGGATTTAAAGAGGATCAAGTGAGGCACATTCATAATGGTTGTACGTCTCAAGCCTGGTGGTTATCAGAAGGCCTGGTGGTGTAGTCTGTGTGTTAAACTGCTGTCCAGAGGGTCCAGCATCCAGTGGGTTGAATACACCAATGACTTGGAGGGAGAAAGGTGGACAGGCTCCTGTTAAGATTTACCACCTCTGAGATTCCCCAAGAGGGTTGCTATGATTAGGAATCAGTGAATCAGAATTCACTTGCTGGCAGTGAAGGGTCACATTAGTGGGTGAGAGCCCAGCTCTCCAGGTAGACTGCCGAAGTGCAGTTAGAGGCCCTTCAGAAGTCGCATATCCTGCCTTTGTTCAGTTCTCCTTCCTGTCAAATGTTACAGACACTCCTGCTTAATGACGAGGAAAGAAATAGGTGAATTGATAAATGTAAAAGGGATTACAGACCAGACAAAGCACTATGCAAGTTTCGTCTTTCCTCTTGTTACAATAAAACCATACCTTCTGGGTTTTTAATGAAAACTTTGTGATATATGTATGTGTTGTTAGGTGCCATTGAGTTGAGTATGATTTATTGTGACCCTATGAATGACGGATTTGAACCCTGTGCCGTCTTCACAATCTGTGACATTGCTGCAGTCACTGTGTTAATCCACCTGACAATAGGTGGCATAAACTCAATGATTCAACCTCGTCCCATGAGTCGGAACCAACTCATAGTGGACCTACCAGCTAGTTGTGGGGAAATTGCATGAGAGGAGATTGCCTGTCATTCTCCTGTGGAGTGGTTGATAGATTCGAACTCTCAGAAAGGTGTCGGCATCTCAACTCCCTAAAGAGTAGGCCACCAGAGGCTGTAAAGGGTTGCTCAAAAGAGTCTTCTCATATTGTAAAAAGCAAAAATAAAAGAGTATGCATTCAGCTTAGGAAGCTTGCTGCCCTTTTACTATAAAGAATATCCTGAAATATAAGAAACTAGACTCCAGGACATACAGGGGTAGTAAGGTGGTGAGTTGAATATGAGTTACATTTTCTACTTCTGCACTAAAAGACCTGCACTGCAAATAGCACACTTAGTTTTATCTGGTAAATGTTAGGGCTTTTAATTATTAGCTAAGATTGAAGAGTGTCTGATTTGGATGACCTAAAACCTCAGCATTATCTGGGCTGCCCACAGTTTAAGAGTCGGGCAGTTGCTCTACTGGAAAATACTGATGCAGTTGATAAAAAGAAGAGAAACCTTGCAATCTGGTGTTTCCAATTTTATGAGGCTATAAAAGATAGTCAACAAATGTGGGATCAGTGATGCTAGCACCTCCCAAATGTCACCGGACCTTCACAAGGTCATGGACACCCTGGTTTAGCCAGGGATGTCAGCCAGACCCAACTTTGGAGCCCGGAAAGAATAAGGAACAAGGCAGACAAGAAAGATCCACCATTTATTTTGGTAATACATTTCCCCCCCATGTTTCTGTGGCATAGAAGGGCAAAAGGAAGCGAAAAACTACTGTAAATAACTTGTTTTTTTCTTTTGTCAATAAAGTTTGTTTTTCTATTTAAAAAAAAAAAAAGAAGGGCAAAAGGAGAAAGAGACACTGGGAAAGAGGAAAAGGATCCTCTGCCGCCTTTTTTCTGTCTTCTTATGACATCCTGTCAAAAGAAGCTGTAAATAGAAGATCTCTGTGAGTCCTGCGTTGAAGCTAAGGCTTCTCTTTAGGAATACCTACCATCCCCAGATCACATAGAAATAAGTTTCATTTCTAATGTTCTCTCACTAAGTTGATTGTGCACTTAATTTGGAAAAGTTAGGCAGATTCATTATCTAATATAAGTTAGTCAATCATCTTGTCTGGAAAACAAAACAAATTTCCTGCCTTTGAGTCGTGGCCTGCTCATGGTAGACCTCCACCAGGTCACCAGGGCTGAAAACGCTAGTGAGAGGAGACTGCCCATTTCTCTCCTGAGGAGGTGTTAGTGGGATTAGAACAGACAAACCTCGGAAGACTTTTGATAAGCAGCACAGCGTGCTATGACCACCCTCCCCACCCCCCGAGCTGCTAGAGTTTGTCTTTTTAGATTTAAAAGAAAATAAAATAAATTCTAGAAATACTTTCATTTATATAAAAACATTTTTAATATGAGAGTACAGTAGTAATGTTTTGATATGTGTTGCAAAACAGTATCCATTTGCTATTAGGCACCATTGCATACATCTCATATTTTTAAAAATTTTATTAATTTTAATGAACACTTACAGATATTTTGGATTTCCATTCATTCATTGTTGCATTTTTCTTCCTGCCCCCCCCCACCCCCAGTTCTCTCTTCTCTTTGAAAAAATAAAAGAAAAATTCCTTCATTGGTATACAATCCTCCCCACCCCACTGTGAGTATGCTCTGCTATGCAACCTTCATTCTGGACTCTTGTCATAACCGTACTACCCAATCATATATAACTTAAACGGTTCTCTCCCTCATCTGTTTCAATGCAGTATACATAATTTATCCAGTTTGTCTCAGTCTCTTCCCCAACGTTGATGTCATGGGTGACATCTCATTTTTTAGTTTGATTGGTTCCTAACTACAGGTTTTTATTTAAGTCAGGTGTTTGTAACACCGTATCGGGTAACATTGCATGTTGGTAAAACTCTTCCTGTTACCATTTATATTTAATAAAATTAATTTTATAAATTGATATTTATATATGATCTTCCACATCCAAAAATTGTTGGAGGAAGAAGTGGTATT
Source organism: Elephantulus edwardii (assembly GCF_000299155.1). Taxonomy (NCBI): domain Eukaryota; kingdom Metazoa; phylum Chordata; class Mammalia; order Macroscelidea; family Macroscelididae; genus Elephantulus; species Elephantulus edwardii. Next base: position 785,082 of record NW_006400079.1, on the reverse strand, counting down.
TTTGTAACAAGAATGGACATATGATTTGTTGCTTTTCAACCTCAGCCACAGCTAGATCTGACTCTAATGGATTCATCAAACTTGCCTAGATGTGTAAAGTTTCATGTATGCCATTTTCAAGATGATTGATGGAAGTTGTGTAATTAAAACTTCTACATTCTCGAGGGTGGGGGGGCGGAAAGTCATAGTATCCTGACGTTCAAGTTCGAGTGCGTTGATACTGCGTCAGCAATGGGGATATTTTGGGATAAGTAAATATATCACTACTGGCTTTAATGGCCAAGTATCTTCATCATGAAATTTCAGAATGTTCTACAAAGTGGTGCTTAGAACTACCATTAAATACTGCGAGAAAAAAGCTAAACTTAAAATCTCTTGGTTTAGATCAGATTAAGACTTTGACCAGAAAATGTCAATACTTATAATCTGTTATGTTCTATTGTTTTAGGTGGAAGTTATACTACAAGTTTAAACACAGTGTGTGTTTGTGTGTATTTGTTTTATTTTTATTCTGTGTATGCATGTGGCTTTTTTTCCCTTTTACTGACAGTCTTGGTAATTAAGCCAAAGTGTGTTTCTGTGAATATGAACTTTTTATAGAATCAGGAAAGGAGGAGGAGGGGGAATCTAAATTTGCCTAATCACATAGTTCACTTGAGAACATATTTTATGGTAAAAGTAATTGAGAGAAACAGAAACTATTTCAGTCAAAAGACATAATTTCTGCTGCATTTTTCTCACGGAAGTATTTCCCAGCTCTGCTGGCCGAATTGAACTGAAGACATTTGGAGTTAGGCTGATTGAATAAAGAAATAACAGTTTACAGCTAGGAAGTGAAGGCTTACATGTTGAATAGTTTGCTATACTTCCTTCCTATTAAATTCAGAAGAGTAAATGAAACGTTCAGCAACACATGAGGACAATTGACTTCTCTCCTGTTATTCTGTTGGGATGTTACGCATTTGTTCATAGTATCATCTGAAACCACGAAGGAAATCAGAGCAGTGGGTGGAGTTGTTATGAAGAATAATTCTTGCCTTTCTGGATGATGTAGCTCTGAAATAAATGCAATTCCAAACCCAAACCCAAGTTGACTGCACCTTTTTAAAGGATGTAAATCTTTGAGGAGTCAGACTGCCTTCTCTTCTCTTCTTTGGAGTGGCTGGTTGGTTCGAATCACTCACCTTTTGGTTCACAGCTGAATACCTTAACCACAGCACCATCAGAGCTCCTTGAGAGAAATACAAAGGTGACCCAATATTTAAAAAAGGAAATTATGCAAGGACAGATGGACACATACACACACACACATATTATTTGCTGTTAATTAAAGGATTGTGAATATGTGAAAATAAAAATTGAGTAGAAAAAGTAAATGCTATTGAGTATTTACTTACTAACAAAACATATACACACTCTGTGTACACATACATACATATACACATAATATACATATGCACATACATACACATACACACACACACACACACACATCTATGACACGAATGTGTGTTAAATGCGTTAATGGTTGGCTACCTAATGCGGACAGAAAATGGAATATAGCTCCCCGATTAAAACAAACTTGGAAGGAGGAGTGGCATCCACTTCCATAATAACTTGCCTCCGGAAACCCTATGAACCTGGAGAGAGGATGAAAGGCACCCAAGCGTCGAGGACTCTCCTTCATAGAGTTGCTTTGAGTCGCCTGTGACTTGACGGTATTTAAGAACAACAACAACAACATATATATATACACGCGCGCACACACACATCTATATATACATATATATACACGTGTGTGTGTGTGTGTAGTTGTGGTGTTGAGGGCTATCAAGGTGGAAACCACCCAGTCTTTCAGAAGGGTTTTCACAGGCAGTAAATCTCACAGGAAGAGATTGCCCCTACTTCTCCCTTGGACCAGTTAGTTAATTCAAACTGTATACCTCTGCTTTGCAACGCAGTTTCTTACCTCCAAGCCTCCAGAGGGCATAGACAGGTATTTACTCTGTTGTATACACAGTACCTTAAGTGTTGGGTTGCTAACCAAAAGCTTTTGAGTTTTCTGCTCTGTGGAAGAAAGATGAGCGTCTGTACCTCAACGATTTACAACTTGATAAGCTCTGGCCTCTTGGGTCACTGTGAGTAATCACCAAATTGGACAGCAATGGGTTTGCGATATAATATTTGTAAAACAAAGCAAATACTAACATCAAAACAGTCAACTTTTCATAGAAGTTTTCTAAGGAAACAAAATAATTGTTACTACTTTTTGTAATATCTGACAAAAGATAGTTCGACATACCATTAGGTTTTATACTACCTATCAAACTTTCTCAAATATATTTTAGAGTAAAACAGTGAATTCTGAACTATTAAGAGAAACATAGCCTAGCTTCCTTAAATTTTCAACAAAAAAACTGTTTTTACTCCATATTTTGCTATTAGAAGTGAATCCATAATTCCTGTGAATAAATGTGTTTCTGTATATTTACGTATAGCTTTGAAAATATTTGCATCTAAGGAAAAGCAGCAGTAGCATTACCCATTTTTCAGTGAATTTTTTAATTGATAGTGAAAATGTGTCTTTACTGAACTATCCAATTTGTCTTTCTCTGTAGTTGTGTTTTCAAAAGAGGAGTTTACATTTAACTTTCAGTTATCCTGAAAATTATTTCTATTGAGAGGTGCAAACCAAGAAAATATTAGGGTTTTTTTAAATTTGTTTGATTTTTACTTAAAAAAACCAAAAACCAAAAAACCCCAAACAGACCAGCCTCCCTAGTGTTCTTGTTAAAAATGGGTAAAGATATTGATAAGATTTTGGAATGCCACTGTTTAGTCTTTGACATACCACAGTTTCTATTTGGAAAGAAAAAACAAAAAAAAAAAACCAACCAACCAGTCAAGATCGCACACTCATACCTGGTTTTAAGAAGCTGCAATTTTGAGAAATAATTCTTATTCCTTTTAAGTCAGGATTTTTAATACAAATCTATTATGTGACATTGAGGAAATTTTAACAATAAAAATATCTATCATTTGAATGTATACATGAAACTAAAGCTAGATACAACAAGCTTTAGATTATTAGCTATTTTTAGTTCTGCAGGCCTCCATTAATTTTGTCCTGACTTGGCAATCAATGTTGGGTCATTTTTAGTTGTTACCAAAAATGACCCAAGGTTGGAAATACTTACGAGTATCTACTGATTAGAGGTCAGAGATGCTGCCGATCATAGTACAGTGCGAACACGGCAGCACACAGCAAAGCACGCTCAGGTCTGAATGTCAGGAATTCCAAGGCTGAGGACTCTTGGTCATTGGCCGTATTTTTAGGAAGTCTGTGTCTCACATCCTTTGGGCATGTTGCAAGGAGGGACCAGTCCTTGGAGAGGGACATCATGTTTGGGAGAGTGGAGGGACGACGCAGGAGAGGAAGACCCTCGATGAGATGGGCCGATTCTGTGATTGGGGTGGTGGGAGTGAATATGGCAGAGACGGTGAGGTTGTCACAGAATAGAGCAGGGTTTAGGGCTCTTGTACATAGGGTCGCTATGAGTCGCAAGCCTCTTGATGGCACATAACAACAACAACAATGACAACATATTCCCGTAATCTGATCCAAGTGAAAACAAATAAGAAAATATACATTTAAAAGTTATATAATACTAGTAATATAAAATAAAAATTGCATTTAAAAAAAAAGTTCTATAAACTGTGTCAGAGAAAAAGAACTTCTTTTCAAAGTATAATTCCTAGGATTTCTGAACTTACATCTTTCTAAAGAAAAGAAAACTTGACCTCTCCCCCTTAAATTGCTTCTTATATAAATGTCCATTAGATTTCTACTACATGTTTGATATCGTTAATTAACCTATGTGTTTATCTAAAGATTATATACATAGATATATATAATATACATATATACACACACATATATATATTTATTTTTTTCTTTTGCATTTTTTTTTTTAGCTAAAAATCACAGCAGAGTCATTTTTAAATATAATGGGAATAATGTCTTGACTGCCAATACTTCTATTTTTGGTAGAATGTTTTGGAGATATATGTATCATCTTACCTGAAAAAAGAAAAGATTTTCAATAGGAGGCTACCAAATTCCCTTGCCAGAATGTCTGTCTAATATCCGAGCAGTGATATTTCCAGAAAATGCTTCAAAACATTTGTATATCTTTGCCGTCCCAAAGGAACTGTTGGTTTTGTTGCAACTATGGAAAGAAACGGTTCTAGTTTAGACATTCTTACCAGAAAACCAGTATTTTATAAGTACTGATATATGAATATGAGGTAGTACCCATATAATCTTGACCTGGCTCTTTATTTTTTAGAGTCTACCCAGTTACAGGATTCAGTAGTTTTAATCCTAAATATTAGTTCTGTGAAAGGGGTATTAAGCTTGAAAAGGTACAGGGTGAGCGAAAGAGAGGAAGACCCTTAAGTGATGGATTGACGTGGTGACTGCAGAAGTGGATGTAAGCGTGTCAGACACGGTGAGGACGACACAGGCGAGGCCAGGGCTCAGATCTGTTGTTTATCGAGTCATTGTGAGATGTACTCAGCTCTGCTGACAAAAACTGTAGCTAAATAGTTACCATTTGGGAGCTTAATAACCTGCCTTTTTAGACTCTAACTGCAAAAAGCATCATATTCCTTTTTTTATTTTAGAGAGAGGAAGTATAATTTTAAAAGAGAAAATTATTTTGGCCAGTTTTCACATAGAATTTTACAGCTTATTACATAAATTGGGCCAGTTGAGAGTAAGATATTCTTTTATTCTTGACTATTAGGTAGCTTTTCAGTAATATTTTTTGTAAAGTCTCACTAAGGAATTTTTGTGTTAATTTTCTCAGTTGTCATTGTTCATTTCCTTCCATTTTTTCCTGATCCTGGTTTGCCATGGCTATCTAACTTCCATTGTCTTACCAGTTTCTGGTACCTATATGCAGCCCATGCGCCCAGTTTTTTTCTGTTCCCATAAAGACTACAACCATGTGAGGCCACTGTGAGTTGAAATTGAGTCAGTGACCCCTAACAGCAACACTGTATAGTTGCCTACTCTATAATTATTTTAAAACATACTTTATTGAAATAAAATGTTTAAAAGTAAAATCAAACACCTATTTTTTTACTATCAGACACTCTAAACATTTATCATCTCCTTTTCTAATTACCATGTTTGGAGTAAATTGAAGGACAATTGAAAAAAAATCTTTGCATTCACAGCTAGAAACTTAAGAAACTGAAGAATTGATTAATTTCTCAAGTGATAAGTATTAATCTCAGAGAAGCTTTCAAGACTATAGGATTAGCTACCTTTTTTTGGAACAGGCTACTTGTAACTTTAAAGTACAGAAAAAGATGAGTTGATGGGGGTTAATATTTTCCTGAACTCCTCCTCTTTTCCATCACAATGCCATTTCCATTCCAGGATCATTTATGCATTAGAGTTATGATTTTAGAGTTGGTTGTGAGTTAACCACATACAAAGCCTCTTTGCACAGTGTCTCTGCTATGGATTCTGCCTTTTCAATGCCAGTTAGGCAATTCTCTGAGTATAATAGTTCAAAACAATCAACAGAAGCAAAGAATGGGTAACATGACACCGTAAGAAATGTGGCAATTAACAAAATAATGATTATAAGTCAAGCCTGTGTTAAGATTATTGATGAGTGATAAATCTCATCACCTAAGTTTCCCTACTTGTATTATTTTTAGCGTCTTTAACTTATTCAGTGCTAAATTAAGCAACTGTCACTTACTAGCTTGAAAATGTAACAGTAGAGAAGAATTAGTGTCTATTAACTGTCGCCTATACCAGATGCCATGTGTGCGTTTGACCCACCACCTTGCTAAAACCTTATACATACATCACCAATGAGGTAGAAACTAAAATTATTATTCTCCAGATATAGAGTAGCCACTCATAATTTAATAATTTACGCAGTATCACCCAATAAGTAAAAAAAGTTATGTTTAAACCAAGCAATGTTTCCTGAAATTACCCAGTTCTGGCAAGAAATTAGAACTACATGTAGCCATCAAAACAGAATAAAAACTTTCCGTGCTTATATTTTTGCATGAATCTTGGCAGCCCAATTTATTTAGTTAATGTGGAAGTAAAATTTCTAGATGATTCAGTGTAGTGGTTTCCAGACATAAGTCTGTACACAATTCTAGATAACTATTGGCATTTTTGCAACATAGTATTGTAGTGGTTTTAGAATGCGAAATACAGTAAACATCTACAACTCTCCAGTTGAATCTTACAAAATTCTTTTTGTTTTGTGTTTTCCCCCTCTTTAGTTTTATTGTGGAGAACCTCATTATGGTTTTAAGTTGCCGCCATGTGAATAAAATCAGCATTAGGTTCGTGCAACTCAGAACTCAGTGTGCTGTTCTATTGTGGTTGTTATTCTGTTGTCCTGAGGAGAATCGGAGTAGAATAATCACTCTTTAAGCATTTAGTGAGAATTACTTCATTCATTCATTCTGAGAATGCTCATTGGTTGGAAGCTTTGGACCAGACAGTAGTTTTGGTTGTGGGAACTGAGAGATGGAACGTGCTGGTTATTTCCTGGTGTTGTATTTACCTTAACTCTGCAAAGGAAGATTTATTGCTGGTAGCTGTCGTCTGCGATTGAGGCGGTCCTGTAACAAAATATGTTGAAGAGATTCTCGACCTTTTTGTTTCTCAAACCATAGTTATTCAGTACTACAGACAGCATAAAGCAACTTCTACACTTCTTCAGAAGCTAAATTCATCTAGCATTGTTTCTCCACACACGTTAATGAACTATGCCTATGATTTTGCAGAGTTGTGTTTTTCAGTGTTTTCCACTGCACTGGATTTACCTGGAATGCTTGTGAAAATACAAGACACTGAAGCTTTCCAGACTTATTGTCACTGACTGTCTTGTTGGGGTGGGAGGAACAGAGTTGGTAGGCTGCATACTTGAGAGAGTGAGAGAGAGAGGAAGAAAGTAAGAAAGAAGGAGGAAGGGAGGGGGAGAGAGAGAGGGAGGGAGAAAGAGAGAGAGAGAGACAAAGTATCCCTTGTTAGTGCTAAAGAACACAGAGAAAAGTATCCCTTGTTAGTATTAAGGAACACAGAGCTTTTGAAAACGAATCCCCACAACAATGAAATCAAACCAGGCAGAAATGTAACATAAATAAGACATGCATCAGAATGCACTTTTCAAGAGTAGATGTGGGAAATCCAACATATACATTACAGACACTGATACAAAATCTTGTACATAAACACAAGTGATGCTTCTTTTTCATTATTTAACTAAATCAGTGGCTGTGTCCAGAGGCAGGCAGTGCTGGGCAGTGTATGATCCAGGGAGGCTGCTGGGTGAAGTGCTTAAGCAACCCAGTGTTAGTGTTGGCAAGGGCAGGGTGGAGGCAGAAGGCTGTTTCTGATATTTATAGAACTGTAGACACTAACCTGAGTGGATTAGCGGTAACTGAATCCTCCTGTTGAATACAGCCTCATTTACTAGGACCAGTTGGTGTCCAGTCAAAGCTGACTCTTGGCGACCCCAAGTGTGCGAGAGTATAATCGTACTCCATAGTGTTTTCATGGTTTAGGTTTTTTTTGCCCCCCCCCCTTTTTTTTTTCCCAAGTAGGTTTTTTTCTTTTTAGCAGCTACTGAATGAACTCTAACCTCCAATATTTTAGTTAGTTGCAGAATGTGGCTACCATTTGAGCTACTCCTCATATCATAACTTCACTTCCCAGTGTTTAAAGTCACTTGGTTCCAGTATGAAATATGGTGTGAAGATAACTTCTAGGTACAGAGTTTTGTTGTAGAGACTAGTTACTTTTTGAATTGAAAGAACATACTTTGCCTAAGAGATCTCAGCTCAGACAGGTCATTCATATTTGAACCCTGTGAGAGTTTGTTATGACAAACAAAGCATTAAGTGGCAGTTTTCTGAATCAATTTATAGTTTTAGTTCACATGAAGCAAACTTTTCTGAGAAAAATCAAAGAAATCTCAATAAGATGGTTGATGACTTCAATTGTATATTTCTTTCACTGTTACATACCATTCTAAGTGGATGCATTGCTGAAAGAACTTGCCAGGGTGCTAATGGAAGAGATCTATTACTACCAACATGAGTTGGGAATATATTAACATAGCATTGGTACAGTTCCTCATACTATACTTGTAAATGCTTTGAAAGTTAATGAACTCAAAAGGAAGACCTGTTGTATTTCTCTCTTTATGGTAATAATGTACTTTGTGTCTTCACTATTAACACTGTAAATTTTTTAGGGAATATATATATATATATAATTTGTTGGGAGGTGGAAACCAGAAATCCTTTTGAAAGTTAAAAGTTGAAGAATACCTTTTTCACCAAAGCTTCTTTATATTGAGTAATCTCTATATACTTTGTTAGTGTGGAATATATTTATTTTTTAAGTGGTATATTTCCTAGTACATAGACCTATAGAGCACATTTGTCATCTTACTTTAGTTGCTCTGAGGTAGTGGTTAAATGTGTTCCACTGGGATACAAAATTCCTGGCATCCTCTGAGTTTATTTTCTAAGAACTCAATACAAATAAAAAAGATGGTAAAACTTCACAACTTTTTTTCGATTGTAAAAATTAGCCATGAGAATATTATGATAGTGATTATAATGTGTGTGTTTTTTTTTTTAATTTAATACTCAGGGATTGAAATAACTTTGGAAATTTGTGGCTTTCTGAAACTTAATCTAAAAATATGAATGTAAAGATTGGTAAAAGGAATTAACTTCTTCAAGCTTCGAAATGTTTATAGAATGGCTTATTTTAATGAATTTGGGTGAAGTCATTGTTTATTCTAAAGTTCTGGTCAAACGTTGTGAACAGTACATAGTAGTAGACGTGCATTATTGCTGTTATTTTATATTTTTTTGAAATGTGTTAATTTTATTATTTTTAAAATGGTATTTGCTTTTTGTGTGTGTTTCAGGGTCGTTGCTCCAGGGAGAATTGCAAATATCTTCATCCACCCCCACACTTAAAAACACAATTAGAAATAAATGGACGCAATAACTTGATTCAGCAGAAGAATATGGCCATGTTGGCCCAGCAAATGCAACTAGCCAATGCCATGATGCCGGGTGCCCCGTTACAACCTGTGGTAAGCACATGCTCAACTCTTCTTATTAAGGCTGCATTCTTCACGCCCTTCACATGTTGAAGTGGTGATTGTCCTTGATCATGTGGACCCAGCAGTGGTTACCAAGCCTTTTCCAACAAAATTATTAGTCCAAGTCAGGAACAATTTTAAGATAATTTTTTAAAAAATTTTATTATTTTTATGTGTGTACCATCAAATTGGATCTGACTGGTACAGGAGGAGATTAAGAATTTTAAGGCCGTGATAGTCATAATCTGGCTAACTCGTGGAAATTTACACTGTAACACTACCGCTGACATTCTTATCTGCTTAAATTGAACGACTTGCAAATGTGAAAATTGCCTTTGTTCAAATGATCATCAGATTTATTCATATAGCTAATGTGCATTTTCAGGTTACCTTTGAAAGGTAATACTGATTTTTTTTTTTTTTTTTTTGGTAAGTGATTATTGTCTTTAGTTTTGAGAAAATACTCCTTTTTCTCATCCTGGAAGAGAATCTTCTTTTTTTATATTTCTCTTTCTTGGAAAAGAACCTTAGTTATTCTTGAAAAACTTAAAAATTCTCTTATTCACAATACTAGGAAAATTTTGACAGTATTGAATCGGTATTATCGTGAGCTCTCACGTATCACCAAAGGAGAATAGAATATGCTGAAAATGTAATGGCTTTTAAAATCAAGACCTACATTTGATCAGTTACTGGTGGTTATAGATACTTCCTGTGTAGTGAGCACTAATATAGGAGTATGTCTTGATTCTGAGTTGTTTGTGTTTTGAGTTCTTTGATTCTGAGTTATTTTGGGTGTCTGTGAATATACAATTACTAATATTTAACCAAGTTTACAAAGATGTAAGGGGTTATTATCATAATTACTGCTAGATGGTAAAAGCCTTTTTGATGTTTGTTGTGCTATAACAATGCCATATTTAAATGTATGTTGAAATTTCCAAGGATTAGAATATTTACCATTGATTTTTATCACCCCTATCTATACAAAACTATAAGGCCACAGAAATACAGATCCACATTTTTCTGCATCTGTGTACTGTTTAGTATTTTTCTCTTAATATGTGAACACTTGAGTTCAGTGGAATTATTATTCTTTCTTAGAACTTAATGCAGCAGTAATTCCAAAAAGGAAGGGGCGAGGCGGGGACTGAGTTTCAAGGTGGGAGGGATCTCCATGTTACATTGGCAGTGATAATACCAATTATTAGTACCATGCAGTTGAGAGACTATTACTATTGATTCTATGATTGTTTTAAACTTTCCCCCTTGACTAGAGATGCTGGTAAAAATAATGACTTTTAAAATTTACTGTAACATATACTAATTCCACACATCTATTGTTTAGATAGAATGATATTTTCATTCTTAAAAAAAAAAATTAAGCATTTAGTTATAGTCTTTCTCCCTGAAAGAAGAGAGAGAAGAGGAGGTTTGTTTTACCACTTGACCTTCACACACAGCTTCAAAGATCTGGTAAACCTCTGGCCTGCTACTACCTTAGTTGGTTTAAGATCTATCCTTGATGCGAGCTACTTTGTTCGGCTTAAATGTTTCAAGCAGGCATCCTTCCAGGCTGCTCTGCCATCTCTGTTACTGAGATTACCTCTGATACTACCACGTGTAGTGCTTGGGCAGGGAGGCAGCTCTGGTCATGGCAGGGAGTAGAAGCTGAAGTCTTTCCCAAGCTAGTCCTTGAGCCTTAATCCCAAAGGTGTTTCAGGGTCCTTGTATGCACAATCTTGGGACGAACTGTCCACAACACTTAGCTCACAGCTTTTTTTTCCTTATTATTAATTTTAATTAAAGTTTATAGAGACTTGGGATTTCCAGCTATTCATTGTTGCACTTTTCTCCCTACACATCCCCTCCCCCCAATTCACTCTTCTCCTTGAAAACAAAAAGAAAAACGCTTTCATTGTTATGCAGTCCCTTCCCCCCAAGTCTACTCTACTATGCAGCCTTCACTCTGGACTTCTGTAATGGCAAGAATACCCAATCATATATCCCTTTTAAACAGTTCTCTCCCTCATCTGTTTTATTGCAGTATACATCATTCCTCCCCTCCTTCTCTGCCTTCCTTTAACCTTGATGTCAGCCCCGTTTTACAACAGTAGCCCTATGCAATATTTGTCCTTTTGTGATGGAGATATTTCATTCAGCATAATGTCCTCCAGGGTCACCCACTTTGAATAATATTGCATGAGTTCCTTGTTTTTTCAATGCAGCATAATATCCCATTGTGTGAATATACCACAGCTTCTCTAGCCATTCGTTTGTTGATGGGCACTTGGGTTGTTTCCAGCTCTTTGCTATTGTGAACAAAGCTGCAATAAACATGGATGTGCAGGTCACATCTTTTAAATACCCCTAACCAGTATCTGGTGTTGATGAAATGAAGCTACTAGAAAACTCACCCTGATGTTTCTGTTGGAGAACTGTGTGCTTAGAGCAGACATTTGCTTTTACTAGTTATAAGCATATTTGAACTTTATTTGGCTGAATGTAGAATTGCCCTTCTGCTCAAGGTACCCTAAGATCATAACCTAAAAATCTTCTTTGGTAAATTATTTGGTAAGACACTGTGTGGTTAAGTACAGAAATAATTTTAAAACTTCCATTTTAAAAAAATTGGGATTTTAATGACGGTCGAGCTGGATTTAATCCAGAAGATTTTACTTTAAAATCCCCACCTGAGACTTCTTGATCTTTTTTTGTACTAATCCCTGCTTTGAAGAGGATAATGACATGAGATTCAGTAATAAATAGGATGGTTAAAGCCAGCTGCTACTGGAACCTGCACAAAGGGATTATAACAGAGGAGAGCGGCCAGGTGACTGACAAACAGAGGAAAGGGTCATTATGGGAAGAGAATGCACACTAGTACAGACAGTAGTGTCCAAAGGCACAGTGCAGTCGGACAGAATGCAGGCAGTGGCGGTTTCAAAGGAGGCACTACTACAAACACATCCAGTTTTGGGAGTTTCTTAACAGTGACAGAACTACCAGTGATTGAATAAACGATGACATCTTAGGACCAGAGGAGCTAATGGCACTGGCAAGGTCTAAGCAGGTTGACAAGGATCAGTTTGAAGACTAAAGTGTGCCAGTCTCAGGCCATCATTTTGGTATGCATTGGAAACTGGACAATGAGTACAGATGACAGAAGGAGAATTGATGCTTTAGGAGCTGTGGTGTTGGGAAGTATCCTGTTGATTACCAAAAACCAAGTAGATGTACCCTGGGGAAAGTACAGCCAGAACACCCCTTAGAGACAAGAAATGACAAAGCTTTGTCTCACATACTTTGGGCCTGTTGTTAGGAAACTTTGCCTTTCCTTGGAGAGGGAAATCATGCTTAGAGAGGTGGAGGGTCGGAGCCTTAATGAGATGGATCACACAGTGGCTACAGCGATGGGCTCAAGTGTGTCAGAAGTGCTGAGCTTGGTGCAGCACAGGACAGGGCTCAGGTCTTTGTTCATAGGATCGCTGTGCGTTGTGCTCTACTCAACGGCACGTAACAGCAACAGCAACATCGTGGCAAATATGTAGTAGAGTTTACGAAATGCTTTATGAGTAAAGAATATTTTGAAGTGAAAAAAGCACAGCTCATGACTGAAGGTAGTTTGCTTTTCCTGAGTCCAAAGGAGTCATCCTCAGAATCAGAGCAACTGTAATAGAGAAACTGAATAGAGAAAAAGACGTATTTGTAGGGAAGTTACTGTACCTCCCACATTGGGTTCTCCTTTGCCCATGAGTAACTTAGTCCATGTATTTAAGATACTCAAAACATGACACTGGACAGAATTAGGCAAAGTAGGGCTTCCTAGACTATTTTTCGGAGACTTTCCACCCTAATTAGGTTGTAATAAATCGTACCAAGCAAAAATCACAAAGAGGATTTAACACTTTAGGGACTGTTACAATGCTCTAGGATTATATAGTGTATTCCATTATTTTGTTGTTGTTGTTTTAGGCCCTCGTAACCTTCCTATGTAGTAGGCAATAGTATCCTAATTGCAGAAATGAAGATTTGAAGGCTCCGAGAGGTTAAATAATTTTCCCAGTTTGTCCAGCTTGCCATATTTTAACTCAGGCCTTTCAAATTCCAACATTCATTTTCTTGAAACAAACCACCAGCCAATCGTGGTATATCATTCATTTGGCATTCTGCATGCTTGGACTCAATAAGTTAGGGGTAGAAAAGTTTCAAATGATCTGGTTTTAGTGATAATCTCAAAAGTTTCTGCAATCAGCTTTTCTGTGTCCAGATATCCCCAGCATGTGTTGGCCTTTTGATGCCAAATGTTTTACAGCTATCATTTGGCACACTTTCAAGAGCACCTCTAATTCTTAAATTGTGTTTAATGTTTTAACTTCCAGTTCATCAGTATAAGCCAGTGTTTATATTAGGCCACCTCACCCTAGAGTATTTCTGGTAAAATGTTCCTGTGTCAGTCATGCTGAGGTGTATTTCATCATATTATAGGCTGGTTCCCTCTAGGAGTTTGCACTTCCCCAAGCAGCCTGCTAAGGGCTCCCAGATTTTAAACAATGTTATGTTTGCTTGCTATCTTTTTACTCTAAGGGGTAGAAGTTCAGCTTCTTTTTAAATTGTTTCTGATGGCAGTAAAATATGATTGGAGGATAAAGTGATGGATGCTACAGATAAAGCAAGTAGTCTGTTAATTTGTTTAATCGTCAGTCAGTTTAGAAGCAAAGAGGATAACAGGAGTTCTCAGTGCCTCAGACTAGTGCTTCTTGTTCCCCCCTTGCTGAGAATTTCCACCTCCAATAGTGGAGTATTATTTTTTTAAAGAAAATTTTTTCTTTTACTTGTCATTTTCACAAAAGTGTACAGAAAAGTTAGATTTTCTTTCATTCATTCATTGTTGCACATTTTACCCTTTCACCTTCCCTTTCCCCTCCCCAAGTTGACTTTTTAAAAAATTTTATAAATAAGTTAGTGTAATAGTATTTTTAATACACAAGAATCACTTGAGGAGCTAAAAGAATCTTTGGAAATACAGAGATTATGTCACTATGTCTGGGTTGACATTAAACATTTCAGCAGAGCTGGAAAGATGGTAATGGTGCAGTGCATAGTTCAGTGCTGATTAATTTTATAAAATACAATGAATTTGAATGATTGTATGAAACACAATGCGAATGAAGGATAGTGTGAAACACAATATATACGAACTTATATACAAACAATGTATATGAACTTAGTAAAAAAACCAATGTAAAATAAAAATTTATTCTTTTAAAAAAAATTTTCAGCAGGGCTTGAACCAGAATGAACTGGTTTACAGTTCTGATGTTTTTACATTTTATTCCAGTTTTGTGCTCTTCTTACCAAAAACAAAACAAAACAAAACAAACAAAAAAAAACAACAAAACAACAACACCCAGAAAGACTTTGTAATGTGAAGTTATTTATAACTCTAATAAATTTGGGATTCTAGAAGTAATTTGTTGAGACTCTTTTGCTACAAAGTTGTGCCTAACTAGAGACATGACTTGACACATTTTGATTATGTGCCATTAATTTTTTGTTGTGTTATTTTTTCTACATGCATATTTGAGCTTTGCAAACACACACACACACACTCACAAACACACACAGACAATCTAAGAAAATTTGACTTTTAAAATTTACATTCCACTGGGGTTACGCCTGAAAGTCCACCAATTGACCTAACATTCAAAATAGAATGCTATCCTTTAGTAATACTCTTAATGATATAACCCTTTGGTGTTAATATTGGTTCACTCTTATATGAATACGCAAAGTACTAATCCACCCTTTGTCCAAGACCTCTAAGAAACCTATTTCTATTCTTTGCAATCCTGACATATGATAGAGAAAGGAAAAGAAAAACTCCATTCTAATAAAGCCATGTTTTCAAATAGAAAAAAAAATTACATTCCATTAATTCTTGCAGATCACTGCTTTGTATTATTGCTATGTATGCTGCCTCTATTTTATTAAAATTGGTAGTTGATTGCACCTAGTGGATTGTTTAAAAAACATGTTTTAGATGAAAACGTATATGACAGATTCGTTTCCCGCCCGATAGTTAATAAATTGATAAATTGTTGTGTGAGACTGATTGCCGTCCTTACAGTCTGCCCGCTTCATTTCCACCACACATGCCCCATCCATCCACTTCTCCTGCTCTCCCTTCCTGTTCATATTTTCGTTTGGGTAATTATTACCCCGTAGGTATTATATGGAATACATTCTTTACATATGTTATTACTGATTTTGTAAATAAGACTATTTGACTAACAGGTAGCATTTGAGACTGGCTTCTGTGCTAGATTGAAAGGTTATGGGTGCTTTAGGGTGATAATTGTAATCATTCCTCCAGTCTTTATCAGTCCTGTAAGTCTGGTACTTTTTATTCTAGGTGTTGAGTTTTATATTTTTTTCACATTCTATAGCCAGAACCTTTGGTGTCCTGATCATAGAGGAGGTTGGTAGTGGATATCCAGCCACCATCTAAGTTATGTGTCTCCAACGGTGGTTCCTGTGGGCCATTAGTCTGTGGACTAACGATCTTCCTTAGTGTTTGGTTTCTTTTACTTCTCTTTGTTCCAGATGGAAGGTCACTGGGTTGTGTGTCTTTGTTGCGCTCTTGAGTTTACGACTCCAGGTGCTTCTCACCAAGTTAGGACTGGAGCATCGTCTTAATGCACTGTGTCAGATCATTTGCTCTGCGTGGCCGCGAGGTGGTGGTCCTTAGCCAGCTCAGTCCCTCGGTCTCATCACGATATCACGAAGACGTTTTTCCAAACGTATACACGGTGTCTGTAACAGCTGAGGGTACCAGAGATTGTGAGGTGGCGCAGGAAAGCACAAGGTTCAGCCCTGTTGTTCATAATGTTACCATAAGTTGTACTCAACCTGAGGGCACCTGACTCTGTCTCACAGACTTCGGGCACGTGGCCAGGAGGGACCAGTCCTTGGAGAAGGACATCATACTCAGAAGGGTGGAGGGACAGTGCAGGAGAGGAAGACCCTGGATGAGATGGATTGACACAGTAAATAGGGTAATGGTAGTAGGTGTGTCAGAGTCAGTGAGGCTGACTTTCGACAGGGCAGGTTTCAGGGTTATTGTACGTAGGGTCGCTATGAGTCACAGGTGATTCAACAGCACATAGCAACCACCCTGACGGCATGACCTTACTTGCTATAAGTGAGGAGAACCTAACATACTTGCTAAAGCAGGATCAAGGACAGCAACCTATATCTTAATAGCAAGAAAACAAAAATTCTCATCCGTGGACCAATTGGCAACATTGTGATAGAGAAAGATTGGAACTGTCAGTGATTTCATCTTGCTTGGGTCTATTGTCAGTGATTTCATCTTGCTTGGGTCT
>NW_006400079.1:747150-768396 GCF_000299155.1 Elephantulus edwardii | reverse complement strand
TTGTCAGTGATTTCATCTTGCTTGGGTCTGTTGTCAGTGATTTCATCTTGCTTGGGTCTACAGTTAACACCCTTGGTACCTGCAGTCAGGAGATGAAGAGATGTAAAGCGTTAGGAAAGTCAGCTGTTGGGGATCGCTCCAAAGTCCTGAAGAGCAATGATGCCAGTCTAAAGACTCAGGTGTGCCTGATTCAGGCCACAGTCTTTGCAATCATCTGCTGTGTATTTGAGATCTGGACAGTGAATAAGGATGATCAAAGAAGAATCTGTGTGCTTGAGTTGTGTTGTTGGAGAAAAATACTGACTATCCTGGAGACTACCAAAGGAACAAACGATACATATGTGTGGGAGAAAGTGGAACCAGATTATTCCCCGGAGCAAAGTTGATGAAGCTTTCGCTCACATATATTGGACATGTTGTTAAGAGAGGTTATTCCTAGGGGAGGGACATTGTGGTAGGAAAAGCAGAGGGTCGGCAAAGAAGAGGAAGACCCTCAGTGAGGTAGCTTGATACAGAGTCTGGGGCAGTGGACTAAAATGTGCCAGGGATGGTAAGCATAGCGCAGGTTAGGACAGAGTTCAGAACTGTTGTTCTAAGGGTCGCTGGATTCCTATTATATTCAAAAGCACTCAACAACAACAGCAAAAGATTATGACTCATGGTGACTCTTTGTGTGACCGACTGGAACTGTGGTCCAAGGGATTTTCACTTGTAGACTTTTCAGAAGTAGATCGCCATGCTTTTCTTCTGGAGTATCATTGGATGGAGAAGTTACCAGCTTTGCACTTAAGCAGCCAAGCTCATTAATGTCTTCATTCCCCACTTCCCCTCACCCCCAGGCAGCCCTAATCAAATATACTTATGTTGAATGCTGATTTAGACTGATGAGGGAGACTATGGAGGGAGAGACAGTAGAGAAGGCTCAGCCCTTGGTAAAAATGTGAGTGGATGAAGTAAAAAAATGAGAAGATTTAATTCGTAACACGATTAGGAATTAAGCAGGTGGGGTAGACAAGAGTAACTGTCAAAATAATGATCTTACGCAAAGATGGGTCTTTGGAGAAACCCTGCATAGAATCACAACACTGAAAAGATTTCTATTTTGAAGAGAAGTCACATGGTGGGTAGCCCTGAGATGACCAAGAAACTCCCCCCAAATACTGCTACTTAACCACCCTTCCCTGGAAGTGCCAAAAGTGAGAAATGGCCCCAACCTTCCTCTCAGGTCAGTGTCAGTCAGAATCACCCTGTGGACAGTGGGTTTGGTTTTGGTTTGGGGGTTTTTGCGGGTTTCAGGACTGCTTGGCCTCAAACACAACTGTGTCTACATCTGGTGCTCTCCACTTTTCTTTTAAATGGACACATAACCTCTGTGAACCAGTTTCCTTATCTGCACGATGGAGCTCATAATAACCATATGACAAGACTACCATTCGTCATTTACTCACTGAAGCATTCATTCAAGCATCATCTGTCAAGACTGTCATTCCCTAACTCACACACTCGAGCATCTGGTCCACAGATATATATTGTGTGCCCATTGCATATGCCAGGTGTTGTTCTCGGAGACGTCACCTAGAACTGAACAGATCTGTCCACTTCCCAAAACAAAAACAATGCTGTCCACATGGAGTTTATGTTCTGTTCTTAAGCGGATTAATTGTAATAATACAGATAAAGTACTTAACACAATCCCTGGCACAAAATCAATAGAATTGCTATTAATAATTATGTTTCCACATCGTTAACTAGACTCTTAGTGTGAATTTCCATTTATAATGAGCCCTGATTACCTTAATGAAGCAGAATGTCTTATTTAAAATAAACCTGTGATTAGCCCATACATGTCACTAGAATTAGAAACTTGGCTGTGTATTTTTGTTAGGACTGTTCAGGGGCAGAAGGCAATCATAACAGACTTGACTCAGGCCTGACAAGAACAAAACCAAAAACGATACCCACTGCATTAAGTCAGTTCATACTCTGAAGGACCTTAGCAGACAGAAGATTTCTCTAGAACTTCCAAGGCTGGAAGTCTAAATAAAACAGAATGTCTCACCTCCAGGAACAGCGAGTGGCTCAGACTAGCAGGTGAGCCTTGTACGGCAATTTGCACTGAAGCATCAGACTTTGCTTGTTTCCCAGGAACAGAGGTATCTGTAAATCATTATCACAAGGGGGTTTTCAGTATCAAACACATCAATTGCATCTTTACATGTCGGCTTGTAGGTACTTCAGAGAAAATGGGAACCCTCTCGATAATGCCACTGCATTACTCTCTCTGAGGTTCTGCGGAATGCTAGGCAGGGAAGCTTTTGGAGTCGAGAGCTGGCGGCCAAGCAGTTCAAGTGCTTTAGTCCTAAGATTAGGTGCACTCAGCACCAGCTATGACCTGCCTCCAACATAATGCTCTTTGAGGAAAAGCAGTGTAAAAGATTTACAAAGATACCGAATGTTACCCTTTTTTTTTTTTTTTTAGCTTTTAGAATCAAGTTTCAAAGTATAGAGCTATTAATCGATCCAATGCCTTCTCAGAAAATAGCTCTTCTTATCCTGAGAGGGAATAATTTGAGATAATGCTTACTAAATAGTTGATGTTTCAGGCTTCCCCCCCCTACAGATTTCATTTGCAAAAGGGTCCTCAAATTCTTGAGATTTTCATTAAGTCAGAAAATCAATTCAGAAAAACAATTCTGTATTACATCTGGAAATAAATTCATATGATTATGCTATAGAATAGAAATCCACAGAGAAAATTGTTGCCAGTTAATAAGATCTATCTTTTTATAGAATTCTAAATTCTAAATCATCATATTATTTGCATTTGTGGATTATCAAGAAATTTTTAAATAAAATTTTAACAAGGGTGAATTTTACCATTAATTTTATGTTATTGTAATAAGATTGTTTTTGTTCCTCTTACAAACTTAAAAATGTTTGTAAGCTTGACCTCTGCTTCTAAGTAATTTAGTAGATTGTGTGTATCATGATTTATAAACAGCTCAATAGCATTATGAAGTAAACATTAAAAATACATACTAAAATGCAGGCAATGAGTCTTACTGCCTTCTCCAAATTCTAATCTAGTCTTTTAGTCTTATAAATTTTTTATAACTCCTGTGCTTTCAATAAAAAATCCAATGCTGGTCTTACAGAGATATCATTATGATGTGACAACTGTATTTTTATCCAAATAACACTGAAAACTCAACTCGGTGGGTGTGACCAGTAATTTCTTTTTTCATGTTGTTGTAAAAAATTTCCAGTTAACTAAATTACCTTTTTAAATTTGTTTTTAAATTTTATACTGGTTTACATACAAAGTTCATAAAATCCGTATATTTTGTTTTCATATATTTTGTGTGACCCTATGATTAAGCCGCCCTTCCCCCTCCTTGGATCCTCAGGCTTATTCTACAATAATGGTCTCATACAGTATTTGTCCTCAGGGAACTGGGTTAGTTCACTGAGCATAATACTCTCCAGTCCTTCCCATGTTAGGTAGTAATTTACAAAATTATTGCTCCGGGATGCTGCGTAGTATTCCACTGTATGAATGTACCATAATTTCTCAGTCCATTACATTGTAGTTGGACGTTTGGGGTGGTTCCATTTTCTTGCTATGGTTCATAGAGCTGATCTGAACATTGTTGTACAAGTCTCTGTACCTCAGTTCTCATTTTCTCAGGGTATATTCCAAGCAGTGGAATAGCTGAGTCATATGGAATTTCTGTGTTCAGGATTTTGAGGAAGCAAGAAACTGCCTTCTAGAGTGGTTGTACCATTTTACAGTCTCACCAACAATGTATAAGAGTTCCTATTTCACCACATCCTCTCTAACATTTATTACTTGCTTCCCTGCTAAACTTTGCCACTGTTACTGTGGTAAGATGGTAGCTTGCTGTAGTTTTTATTTGCATCTCTGTATTTGTCAGTGATTTTGAGCATTTCTTCATGTGTCTGTTGGCCATCTGAATGTCCTCCTCTATGAAAAGTCTTTCCATGTCTTTTGCCCATTTTATAATTGGGTTATCACGATTTCTTCTTCTGGAGGCCCTGTAGGATTCTGTAAACTTTCATCATGAAATCCTTGTCTGAGATGGTATTGCCAAATGTCTGTTCCCATTTTTACATACCTCTTTATGACTCTCAACTGGTATTATTTATTTTGTGTGCTTTTGGATTCTGTTGGCTAGGATTTCTTTTACTCTGTTGGAAAAAGTTTTTGATGAGCACAGATTTAATCTTTAGAAGGTCTGTCCTCTTCAGATTATGCATTTCTGGCTATATTTGGCAGTTCCTTTATGTCGTAGACTAGGCCTTCTGTTAACAGAACTGAAGGAAGAAACAGCACCACAATAATGGTAGGAGACTTTAATATATCACTCTCACCAGAGGACAGATCAACTCAAAAGAAACTAAACAAAAATGTAGAAGACTTAAACTACACAGTCAGCCAACTCTACCTTGGGGATATATTCCTATCACTGCACCCAATA
Source organism: Elephantulus edwardii (assembly GCF_000299155.1). Lineage (NCBI taxonomy): Eukaryota > Metazoa > Chordata > Mammalia > Macroscelidea > Macroscelididae > Elephantulus > Elephantulus edwardii. Next base: position 763,897 of record NW_006400079.1, on the reverse strand, counting down.
AAACTAACTCAGTTCACATTCTTCTCAAGTGCACATGGTACGTTCTCCAGAATTGATCATATATTAAGTCACAAGACAAGCCTCAATAAATTAAAAAAACATTGAAATGATACAAAATATCTTCTCAGACCACAATGCCATAAAACTAGAAATTAACCACAAGATGATAAAGTTTATAAAGCTATCGATGTGAAATCTAACTAATACCCAGCTAGGACACAGTTGGGTTATAGAAGAAATAAATAATGACATAAAAAAAATTCCTTGAAATAAGTGATAATGAAAATACATGTACCAAAACCTCTGAGATGCAGCTAGGGCAGTCCTCAGGGGGCAATTCATAGCAATAGGCAAACACATAAAAAAATAAAGAAGCAAAATAAATGCTCTAACTCAATACTTTGATCAAATAGAAAAAGAACAACAATCTAACCCAACAGCCTCTAGAAGAAAAGAAATTATAAGAGCTGAAGTCAGTGAGATAGAAAACAGGAAGACAATTGATACCAGGAAGCTAGTTTTTCGAAAAGGTCAATAAAATTGACAAATGTTTGGCAAACTTAACAAAAGAAGAAAACACAAGGTGATATAACAACAGAACCAGAGGAAATTAAATCTGTAATATGGGAATATTATGAAAAGCTACACTAGGATAAATTTGCAAACTTAGAGAAAATGGACAGATTGCTTGAAATTCATGCCCTACCCAGATTGACATGGTCGTATCTAGAGCACTTGAACAGATACATCATAAAAGAAGTTGAACAGGTCATAAAAAGACTCCCCCAATCCCAAAAAAAGCCTTTTGATGGCTTCACAGCTGAATTCTACCAAACATTCAGAGAAGATTTATCACCAAGGTTACTTATTTAAAAATATAGAAGAAGAACGAACACTCCTGGAGACATTCTATGAAGCAAGAATAAACCTAATACCAAAACTAGGCAAAGATTACCAAAAAAGAAAACTGCAGACTAGTATCTCTCATGAACATAGACACATAAATCCTTATCAAAATTCTAGCTAATAGAATCCAAAAGCACATCAAATAAATAATTCACCATCACCAATTGGGATAAAACCAATCAACTTAATTCACCACATTAACAAAACAAATAACAAGAACCATGTGATCCTAGCAATTGATGCAGAAAAGGCATTTGATAAAATACAATGCCCCTTCCTGATTAAGACACTCAGCAAAATTGGAATAGAAGGGAATTTCCTCAACATAGTAAAAAGTATATATGCAAAACCAAGAATCAGTTTCATTCTTAATAGAGAAAGGCTAAAAGCATTTTCTGTGCAAACAGGGACCAGACAAGGATGTCCACTGTCGCCACTTCTATGAATAGAAGTATTGTATTGGAAGTACTTGCTAGTGCAGTATAACAAGAGAAGAAAATAAAAGGTATCCCAATCAGCAAAGAGATGATTAAACTGTCATTCTATACAGATGATATGATAGTGTACACAGAAGACCACAAGGACTTAACAAAAAAACAAACAACAAACCCACAACCATAAAAAAAACACAAACCTGTTAAGAGTTAGTAGATCAATTTAGTCAAATGTTAGGATACAAGATCCATATCCAAAATTTTTTAAGGAACCAGGGGCATTTGGCAAACAAATGAAGAAATCACCCATTTTCATAATTTTAACTATGTATATTGCAACAATAATTATTATACCACAAAAGATACATGCTTTAAAACATACAGTTTTGTTTATTATCTGATCTGGTCCTGATTCAGTAACTTGAAATGCAAGGGCTCGCTCTTCCTTTAGCCAACAATTCTCAACTGGAATTGTGCTTCTCTTTGGATATTTTACAATATCTGGAGACATAGTTGATTGTCGTAGCTAGAGCATACTATTGGCACTTCCCAGATGAATTGACACAGTGACTCTAACATAGACTCAATGTGTCCGATAGGATGATGAGGGCACAGGATTAGAGCATGTTTCCAGTGAATTGTTCAAAGGGTCACTGTGTGTGGTACTTGACTCGATAGCACATAGCAACAATAACTGTAAATGGTACTGCTGTATTCACCAGCAAAAATTCAAGTTCAACATACACTTACTGAAAACATCAGTCCTTGTATTGCGCTGTCTCATGACCAGTGGTCAGTGGAATAACCTTTTTTGCTTCTGGAAATATATGTTTTGTTATCTATTTGACAACTTCTTTTAAAAATTGTTTTTGCTTTTTTAAATAATATTTTTATCATTCGTATGCGCTGTGTTTCATGCATGTACATTGTGTTTTGTTGGTTTTGTTTTAAATGTTACTCTGATGTATTTGCAAAGTTTGGATGTTGTTGTTGTTGTTATGTGCCGTCGAGTCATTTGTGACTCATAGCGACCCTATGTACAACAGCCCTAAACCCTGCTCTATCCTGTGCCAATCGCATTGCCTCTGACACACCCATCCCGATTACCCTAGTCACTAAATCAATCTACCTCATAGAGGGTCTTCCCCTCCCGCGCTGTCCCTCTACCCTACCAAGCATGATGTCCCTGTCCAAGGACCTGTCTCTCCTTACATGTCCAAGTATGACAGACAAAGCCCCAGAATCCTTGCCTCCAAGGAGTAGCCTGGTTTAACCCTCTCTAGGATGGATCAGTTTGTTTGGATACAGTACTTTTTTTCACAAAAGATCCTTGCTGCTCTTGTAACTCTTGGTGAACAAAGCTTGCTCTGCACTTCAGTTCTTGACAAACTACTGATTGTAAATATCGGGAATGTATAAGCAGTTTACTGTTGTCCCTGGGCAGCTGTTTTGAACAAAGATAACAAGCCGTGGTATTGTCCGTTGCCTCTTGTGCTTTTGAATTATGAGGTTGATGAAGAATCTAAACGATGAGGGGTTGGGCTGCCAACCCGGAGACACTCAGTTTGAATCCACCAACTGCTGCGCCTGTGTGATTTACAGCTTCTGAAAACCCACTGGGAAGTGAAGTGTGTGTTGGATCTGACTCAGTGGCATCTGACAACAGAATGCACTACCAGAAGAATGAACAAATCTTTTTTGGAAGAAGTTAAGCTTCTTTGAACATGGCTGACAAGACTTTATGTCTTTTCCTTTAGACGTGTTGTCAAGAGGAACCAGTCTTTGGAGAAGAATAGCATTTTTGGCAGAGCAGAGGGTCAGCAAAAAAGAAAAGACTTTCCGTGAGATGGATTCACACGGGGCAACAACAGTTGACTCAAGAGTAGCTCCTGTTGTGGGATGGCACAGGGCCAGACAGTGTTTTGATCTGTTAGACACAGAGTCACTGTGATTCAGCACAGTATTTCACCACAGGGCCCAGGATAAGAAACGCTGCTGTAGATCACTTCTCTAGGCAAAATCCATTGACCTGCAGAGTAGCTAAAACATAGCATTCAAAGAGTAGGGCGCTCAGAGGCATCAGAATGTTAAATTTAAAATATTAGTAATATTTATGATGTCTCCTTTCCCCAGTGCCTCAAGTTGCATATTAAGCAAACTGTTTATCACTTTCTTCTTTGTAAACATGTGTGTGCTGAGTACAAATATTTATTGAGATAAAAGTGAAATGTATCCTTATGACAGGTTTCCTCAGCTCTGGCTTTATTTAACATTTTGGACTAAATTAACTCTTTTTGAGGGACTACATCGTGCTCTGTAGGGTCCTTTTCTAGTGTATCTTTTCTCCCTACTTGATGTCAATAGCTTTTGCCTGTAGTAACAATCCAAAAATGTCTCCAAATTTTAAGATGTCCTTAGGAAGCAAAGTCTCCCCTATTTGAGAACTACTAACCTAGAAAAAGGGGAATGTTTGATTTTTATTTTATTGTGTCAAGTCCACATTGAATACAGAATGCATTTTATTTTTTTAAATAACTTTTCAACATCAAGAAAACAAAGATTCTCACCACTGGACCCACTGGCAGCTTTATGATGGATGGTAAAGAGATTGCAGTTGTTAACAAATTTCATTTGCTTGGCTCCAAAACGAACATTCTTGGAACCAGCAGCTAGGAAATCAAGAGACAAATTGCATTGGGATAGATACAACCCAGCACACACCTTCTGGTTTTTTAAACATGTACTATACATTTTTTTTTCCTGTTTCCATACGTTTTCAATCTATATGCGGAACAGATCATCTGTGAGGATGGGCTTGATGAAGAGGAGTGTGGCGTCAGGATAGGAAAAGGACCAATTAACAACTTGAGTTAAGGAGATTACACAACCTTGCTCACCGTTACCGAGGAGGACATGAAGCGTTTCTTGCAGAAAGTCAAGGACTGTAGTCTTCAGTCTGGATTGAAGCTCAATATAAAGAAGACAAAGATTCTCACTACTGGGCCACTTGGCAGCATCATGATAGCTGGAGAAGACATTGAGATTGTTAACAATTTCATCTTGCTCGGCTCCACAGTCAACACTTTTGTCACTAGCAATCAAGAAATCAAAAGGCAAATTGCTCTAGGGAAAGCTGCTGTCAGAGATCTCTCAAAAGGGCTGATGAGCAATGATGTCAGTCTGAAGACTAAGGTATGCCTGATCCCAGGCCTTTACAGTTATTTGCTATGACCAAAGATGACAGAAGAATTGAAGCCTTTGAGTTGTGGTGCTGGAGAAGAGTATTGAACATACCATGGACTGCCATGTAAACAAACAGGTTTATCTTGGAGAGCGGTGAAATCAGGCTTCTCCTTGGAGACAAGGCTTTTGAAGTTTTGTCTCACATACTCTGGGCATGTGTTCAGGAGGGGCCAGTCCCTAGAGAAGGATATCATGCTTGGAAGAGTGGAATGAGAACACAGGTGAGGAAGACCTTGGATAAGATGGATTGACACAGTAACTGGGGTAATAGAGGTAGGTGTGTTAGAGACTGTGGGATTGGCTCAGATAGAGCCTGGTTCAGCGCTATTGTTCACATGGTCACTATCAGTTACAGGTGACTCAGTGGCACATAACAACAATATACATTTATTCTATTCAAATGACTGTCTCTTGGTCCATGATCATCCTAATTTCACATACTTTTCTGACTCTAGCCTAAATGGGTTTTTGGGGGGGTGGGATTGAAAAAGTCTATTTATTATCGGAATTTATGCATCTGTTTAGACTACACGTGAACAGTTTATGTATAATATAGTTGACAATACAAGCTTAAAGAAACGGCTTAAAACATAACATAAATGGAATTTTCATATAATAATTTTTAAAAGTCACATGAAAATCCCTTTTTTTCAGTTATTTGCTTTCAGAAGTGATTATAGGTCTAAATTTTTCATAACTTGACTATTGGAATTTTGCAGTTCTGTTTTCACTAGAACAGTTGAACAAGAGCAAAATACCTGATCGAACCCAAGTACTTGTTCATGGTGACGTGTCAAAACATCAACGATCAACCATAGACAGTAGAACAATTTAGATTTAAGAATTCCATGTATTTTTATATGAACTCCAGGGAAATTTGTTAATTAAAAAACAAGTTTAAATTCCAAGCCACCATTTGTGTGATAAGTAAGAGAAATTACATTTTATTTTTAAATTTTGGACTCCTACAGCAGTTAAAATAGGCATTCCTCTGTGTTTGAGATGTTTATAGCCATTAAGTTGGAAAATTCTGAGGAATTTTAAAAACCCACTGATTCAGAAATTGTCTTCTAGTGGAAACTGTTAAGCAGTTACACACATTCTTTTCAATGTTGGACTTACAGAGCCAGACAAAAACACTTTTTACTTTTAGAACTGTGCAAAGGCACCTAAAAACAATATAGACTTAATCTTCGCTCCAGACAGGGAGGAGGGAGCTAGGCAGAGGTGGTGGTGTGGTATGAAGGAGATACACTGCTAATTGCAAGGCCAAGCATCTCCCATGTTCAAATCCACTAGCAGACCCTCAGGAGAAGGGTGGGCAGTTCCCTTCCATTACCTTTTCCTGCCTTGGAAATCCAATGGGATGTCGCTCAAGGCAGTGGTTTTTGTAGGAGGACAAAAACTCAGGCTGAGGACCACACACAGTCCGTGTCCTCATGTGTCTCAGTGAATGTACTCTGTGGTCCAAATGGTCAGTGAGATGAATGGGAGTGGAGACAGAACGTCTGCGCCGTTTGGAGGCAGATAGATGATGGTGGTCTGCAAGGCAGTCAGGACTTGGGCGTGCTAGATGCTTGGTCCTCGGCTGCTCAGATGGAACGATTCCTCTCCACACCACACCTTGAACCTTCACAGTTGCTTTCTATGCTTCAGAGAGCTGGACAGTGACTAAGGATGACAGATGATGAATCAATGCCTTCGTGTTGTGGTGCAGGAAGGATATTGAACATAACATATGCCGTCAAGAGAGTGGAGAGAGCTGTCCTAGAGAGAGAGTGAAACCAGGTTGCCCATTGGAGGTGCGGATTTTGGAATCCCATCTCATATACTTTAGACATGTTATCAGGTGGGGCAGTCCTTGGAGAAGAACATCACGGCTTGGACGTTTCCAGAGTCAGGGCAAGAGAGGAGGTTCCTGGATGAGGCCGATTAACCCAGTGACTGTGGTGGGGAGGTCCGGGGTGTCAGGAACAGTGAGTGGCTCAGAAAAGGGCCACTGTGAGTCGCAGTCCACTCGATGACACATGACAACACCACCTTCAACAAGTTGAAAGCCTTAAACCTGCCTAAATCAATGAGCCGAGTTCAGCGGTCACTCGGACCCCACAGGTGGCAGCAGCCAACCTGCTTTTGAAACAGATTTTTTACTTATTATATTCAGTGAAAAGTTAGTTACTTGTGATGGTAATATTATTCCATAATGCCCACATTTTACTGAATTTCCTTTCTTTTGGATGGGATTTCTTCTAATCTATTGACCAAGTTACTGGTCTTCCGAATGTCTTGGCACAGACATTCACACAGGTGAGTACCTCCAGTTCTACATCAGCTTCTTGTAACATTTTAACTCGCATTCATTCAATTCCTACAGCTTTGTTTCTCATCAAAGTTTTCAGTGCAGCATGAATTCCTTCTGTAAGTACAAAAGGTTCTTCATCATATATTTCCTCCTGCACTGGCTCAAGTTGAAGAGTTATTTTTGGTACAGTAACTGTATTTTACTTCCATCTTCTTTTGCCTCCGGTGTTATTTAATTCTTTTCGCTTCCAACAAGCCTCTGGAAACTCTATGAACTTTGAGAAGCGATGATAGTTATAGAAAGGCTTCAAGTCTTTTGCTCATAGGGTCGCTTGAGTCGTGCTCGACTCGATGGCAATCAACAACATAGAATCCATCACCAGTGCAGCTTGCAGCCTGAATTTTTTTTTCTTCAGCTCTTCCAGCTTAAGTCATGCTGAATGTGTTCTTTGCTTTCAGTTTTCTACCTTGAGGTCTATACATCTATTGTTAGAATACTTATTTTGTTTTCTAAATGGGCTTTTAAAATCTCCTATTTGGCTATCTTATTTCATTATTTCTTCTTTCCCCGTTCACTATTTTCCATTCTAATTTTAAATCTGTTTAGACGTCCATTGTAGGTTTCCCTTTCTTTCTAATTTTTGCTTTTTTATTTATGACATTCTTACACAGTTCATCTGCCTTCAGTTATTAGTGGTGATTTTCTTCCTGAGATGATCTCTTAATTCAGGTCAAGAACTTACTTAGACTTTCATGTACTTGTTTGACAATTCTTTAGCATCAACTTGAACTTTCATCTAAGCAAGTGATGGTCTGTTAGTCATTAGTGTGAAAATTTGAGAAGTAGTATTATTAATAAGTTTAGGAATGAATAAGATATCATCCTCTTCAATTGCCATTCCTGACATTGTAGACCATATAATTAAGTAAAAATGACCACTATCAGTCCATTTCAGTTCAGTAATGCCTACGGTTGGTCTGTCTTCAAGCATTCCACCTCATTATTGACTGCTTGATTAGTGGTCAGCAGCGTTCCTTTATTAGCACTTTGTATATTGATTATTATTGATGTTTGCAGTTACTTCCTTTCCTTTAGAGTTGTGTTACATCAGCAAATGTGGGTCCTAATAGCTTTATTCTGTCCACATCATTATGGTTGACGGTACCTTGAGGAGACAACTCTTTATGGTTTATAATTTGAACGCCTTACAACGTGCAGAATGGATCTTCCAACACAATACTGCACAGTGTTTGCTGCTATCTATAAGATTTTTACTGGCTATTTTCCCCACAAGTTTTACCACCAGATCCTTCTTCCCAAACGGAATAATCTGGAAGCTCCATTGAAACCTACCAATCATGGGTGACCCTGTTTATATTTGTAATACCAGAAGCAAATAAAAAAAAAAAGTGTCATACTGATAACGGAAAACAGTCCATGGATCTTGAGAAACCTTTTTTTTTTTGCAATAATTCTGTCCTGTAGTGGTTTATTGGATGCTACTGTATGTCTTCCCTTGAATGACTGTTTTAACATTTCTTTAAAAGTGTTTCCAAAAAGACAAATACTGCATGGTGCCACTGTTGTACTATGGGACTGACATCGGGGTTGGGGTAAGACTGAGAAAAACTGGATAAATTATGTATACTGCATTAAAACAGATGAGGGAGAGAACAGTTTGAAAGTGATATATGATAGGAGGTAAGGATTCTGAGGCTCAGTCTAACATACTTTGGACATGTTGTAAGGAGAGACCGGTTCTTGGAGAGGGACATCATCCTTGGGAGGGTGGAGGGACAGCGCAGGAGGGGAAGGCCCTCTTTGAGGTGGATTGATTCAGTGAATGGGGTAATCGGGATGGGAGTGTCAGAGGCAATGCAATTGGCATAGGACAGAGCAGAGTTTAGGGCTGTTGTACACAGGGTCGCTATGAGTCACAAGCGACTCGACGGCACATAACAACAACAACAACAACAACATTATGGTTATCACTAAGGGTCCAGAATTAAGGTTGCATAGTGGAGTGTGCTGGGGCAGTGGGGCGGGGGGCACGGGGATTGTATACCAGTGAGGGAATTTTTCTTTTACTTTTCAAAGAGTCGAGTGAACTGTTGAAGGGGGGAGGGAGGTCAAGGAGAAAAGTGCAACAATGAATGAATGGAAATCCAAGGTCTCTGTTCATTAAAATGAATAAAATAAGATTGTAGAAAAGTGTTTCAGATTCCAAAGTTTTCATTTCAGATAGGATTTTCACAAGAACATGAATACCCTTTTGGATATAGCATAACTGTGTGATCAGTCAGCAGAAGTTTATGATTTCACCTGCTCTCTGTGAATAGGCCAAACACTGCTTCTTACGTGTGAAAAAGTCAAAGTGTCATCATCACGTTTCACATATCTCAGAGTTTACATTGACTGTGAAACTGTTTTCCACTGAGAACTCGGGCGTTATTTGTTCTGGATAATCAGACACAACCTATTAACACCTGCAAACAACTCTTTTACGTAGTTTGACATGTTGTCATTGTTAAGTACCATTGAGTGAACCCTGCTCTGTCTTGTAACAACATGGAACTCTTCACTAATTTGAATTTGTGTGTCATCCTTGCACAGGGACCACACTAATCATGGCTGTATCATTCTGGTTTTAGTATATGTGCAGCAGTTAGGAAATGTATTTCTCAAACAAGGTAATAGCATCTAATCAGAACAAAATGGAGATTTTGCTCACATGATTAGATGGGTGACCACAAAATATGTTTGCATTCAGTAGGTTATCTATTATTCAAAAACACTTCACATGTTATATACCCCAAGATTTACCATTCCACTGGGTGATGTAAAGAATATCTTTAAAAATATGTGAATGTTAAGCTATAATACTCTTCTCCAGTATTGAGAATCTATCCATGTAGCTTTTCAAAATCCAAACTTTTCATTCTGTTGATTTACTCTCATTTAACATTTTTAACGAATATGTTTCCATAACTAGACATTCATCAACTAAGAACTTTCCTACATTAGAAGATATAGCTTAACATTTATATATTTTTAAAGATATTCATTACTGGAGAAGAGTATGGAGAATACCATGGACTGCTAGGAAAACAAACAGATTTGTCCTGGAAAGGGTTAAACCGGGTGGCTCCTTGGAGGCTAGGATTCTGAGGCTCCGTCTAACATACTTTGGACATGTTGTGAGGAGAGACTGGTCCTTGGAGAGGGACATCATGCTTGGGAGGGTGGAGGGACAGCGCAGGAGAGGAAGGCCCTCTATGAGGTGGGTTGATTCAGTGACTGGGGTAATTGGGATGGGAGTGTCAGAGAGTACGATTGGCACAGGACAGAGCGGAGTTTAGGGCTGTTGTACATAGGGTTGCTATGAGTCGCAGGCGACTCGACGGCACATAACAACAACAAACATGGATAGATAGATGCTAAGATAGAAAATGTAGGAGTTGACGTGTATATGGCCTACTTATTCAAGGTTTGTTTTCTTTCCTTTCCAGCCAATGTTTTCAGTTGCACCAAGCTTAGCCACCAATGCATCAGCAGCCTTCAATCCCTACCTGGGACCTGTCTCCCCCAGCCTGGTTCCAGCAGAAATCTTGCCGACCGCACCAATGTTGGTTACAGGGAATCCTGGGGTACCAGTACCTGCAGCTGCTGCAGCTGCAGCACAGAAATTAATGCGCACGGACAGACTGGAGGTAGGAAGTGAAAAACTGGTTTCTTTCTTTTTTTATAAAGTTTTTATTTTGACACAAATTTCCCCCACACTTTCCTTCATTGACATTGTGTTTCATACAATCATTCTGATATGTTATAGTTTATAAAATTAATCACCATAGGACTATACCCACCATTACCTCATCTTTTCAGGTCCCCACTGGATTTTCTTCATTTCCTTTACCCGTTCCCTTCTCCTAACAAATTGTACAACTCTATGATTTCCCTCCTACTCATCTTCACCCCTCTGTTGCCACCCCTTTCCCCTTCAGACACCTATACACATTTTACTAGTTATCCTTCTGTTTTTATAATAATGGTCTCATGCAGTATTTGTCCTTATGAGACTGAATTAGTTCACTCAGCAGAATGCTCTTCAAGTCTCTCCCAAGTTTGTAGTATTTTTAAAAAGTGTTACTCTTGAGAGCTGTGTAATATTCCATTGTGAGAATGGACATTTTCTCAGTCCATTTAGTTGTGGTTGGACATTTGGGCGGTTTCCATATTCTTGCAATAATAACACTGCTGTGAACACTGGTGTACACATCTGCATTTATGTCTCAATTCCGATTTCCTTTGGGTGTGTTGCTAGTAGTGGAATAGCTAGGTTATATGGAGTTTATATGTTCAGCTTTTTGAGGACATTTTACAGTCCCACCAACAGTGTTTGAGTGTTCCCACCTCACCACATCCTCTCCAACATTTATTGCTTGCTGTCCTGCTAAACTTTGCCACTGCTACTGCAGTGAGATGGTATCTCATTGTAGTTTTGAATTGCATCTCTCTTATTTTAAGGATTTCTTCCCGTGTCTCTTGGCTATCTGAATGTCTTCCTCTGTGAAAAGTCTGGTCCATGTCTTTTGCCCATTTCGTAAATGGGTTACTAGTACTTTTCTTCTGGAGGCCCTCTAGTATACTGTAAACTTTTGTTATGAGACCCTTGTCTGGGCTGGTAATCCCAAATGTTTGTTTCCAGTCACTATGTTTTCTTTTCACTCTGCTGGAAAATATTTTTGTTGCACACCGGGATTTAGTCTTTATAAGGTCTCATTCACCATTTTGTCCTCTTTAGATTGTGCATTTCTGGCTATTTTGGGCAACCTCTGTATACCATAGAGTAGGGGTTCTAAGCTTGGTCCCATTATTGTCTCTTAGGAACTTTATGGTTTTAGGCTTTACTCCCAGGTCTCTGATCCACCTTGAGTTGATATGTGTGTGTGTGTGTGTGTGTGTGTGTGTGGTGTTTCTGCATTTATTGTGTAAGAGGTGAGATCTTTTCTTTGAAATCTTTCAATCATGGAAAATACAGCCTTACAACTACAAGGTTATTTTTCAGAAATCACAGAAATGTTACAACACACATTGTCTGGAGCAATGAAAAACAACAGAACTTTCCAGAATAATAAAAATATTCTACAATTCTTCACTGTGTGATGTGGCATTCAGTAGTCACTTATCACTATTATGTACTCAGAAAGGTAGATATTACAACTGAGAAACAAATTTTTAATTTTAATCAACTTAAAGGGTCACATGAGTCCCACATTGTTGTATGTAAGATGTGGATCCTATTTCAACTGTCATGAAGTAGCAGTCTAGTTTTGCCAGTACCACTTGTTGAAGAAGTTGTTGGTTCCCCATTTGGTAATTTTTTTCCCCCTTATCAAGTATTACTTGACTCCAGATCCATGAGTCCATTTCTGGGTTCTCTATTCTGTTCCCTTGGTCTATGTGCCTGTCATTGTACCATTGCCATGCTGTTTTGGTTATTACAAAGTAATAACCAAAAGTAGTAGGTTTTGAGATGAGGGAGTGCTATGCCTCCCACTTCAATTTTGTTTTTCAGTAGTACTTTGCTTATTTGGGGTCTCTTTCCTCTCCAAATAAACTTGACAATTTCAATTTTGATCTCTTTGAAAAATGAATGTGGTATCAATATTAAGTTTGAGTTGAACATGTAGATTGCCTTTGGGAGGATTGTCATTTTCACTGTTACATCTCCTTATCCACAAGTAGGGACATTTTTCCATTTATTTTAGTCTTTTATTATTGCTCACATAAGTGTTTTGTAGTTTGCTTTGAACAGGTATTTTGTGTCTTCAGTTTCATTCCCAGTTATCTCAATTTGTGGTTGGCTATTGTAAATGGTATTGCTTTCTTGGTTTCCTTCTCTGAGTTCTCTTTGTTCCTGTAGAAGAATTTGACTGGTTTTTGGATATTGATCTTGTATCTTGCCTCCCTACTAAGTTGGTCCACTAGATCTAACAGGAGTTTTTGGTGTTTTCTGTATACACATGCATATAGTGACAATTTAACCATCTCTTTGCCAAACCGAATCCCTTTTATTCCCTTCCCTTGCCAAATTTCTAGCAAGTACTTCCATGCAATATTGAATAAAAGTGCTGACACTGGGCATCCTTGTCTAGTCCCTGTTCACAAGGAAAATGCTTTTAGTCTTTCTCCATTGAAAAGTATATTGGTTCTTGGTTTTTAATAAATATACTTTTCACTATATTGAACAAATTCCCTTCTATTCCTATTTTGCTCAGTGTTGTAATCAGGAAGTGGTGTTGAATTTTGTCAAATGTGTTTTCTGTATCAATTGCTAGCATCATATGGTTCTTGTTAACTGCTTTGTTAATGTGGTGAATTACCTTGATTGTTTTTATTCTGTTGAACCATCCTTGCATACCACTTATGGATCCCACTTGGTCATGATGAATTACTTTTTGATGTACTTTTGATTTCTATTGGCTAGGATTTTGTTAAGGATTTTTGCATTTATGTTTGTGAGAGATACTGATCTGTAGTATTCTTTTTTTGATAATATCTTTGCCTGGCTTTGGTATTCATGTTTTGCTTGCCTCATAGAATGTTTCTGGGAGTGTTCTTTCTTCTATTCTTTTGAATAATTTAAGTAGACTTGGTCATAGATCTTTTCTGAATGTTTAGTGCAATTCAGACATAAAGCCATCTGGTCCAGGCAATAATATTCTGAGTAGAGGTTCTAATAGTGGCACAAATCAAGTTACAGAGGTAAGGTGGTTCTTTTTTTTTGGGGGGGGGGATCTTCTTATGAGGAGATCTTTTTATGACCTTTTCAATTTCTTCTTTTGTGATAGGTCTGTTCAAGTGTTCTAAATCTGTGTCAATCTGGGCAGGATATGAGTTTCAAGGAATTTATTAATTTCCTCTAGGTTTTCAGATTTATCAGAGTATAATTTTTCATAATATTCAGATTTATATTTAATTTCTCTGATTCCTTAACTGACTTATCTGTGTCTTCTCCTTTTTTCTTTCTTTCACAAATTTCCCAGCAGTTGTCAATTTTATTGAACTTTTCAAAAATCCAGCTCCTGCTTCTGTGGATGGTATTTTTTGTTTTATATTTCATTGTTTTCAGCTCTTGTTGTCATAATTTTCTTTCTTCTAGAGGCTGTGAAGTTAGATTGTTGTCCTTTTTTTGTTTGATGGAAGTGTTGAGTTAGAGCATTAATTTTTCTTCTTCCTTCATTTTTTTATGAACTGCCCCCTGAAGACTGCCTTAGCTGCATCCCAGGGGTTTTGGTATGCTGTATTTTCATAATCATTTGTTTCGAGGAACTTTTTAATTTCATTCTTTATTTCTTTTATAACCCAATTATGTTGTAGCAGTGTGATACTTAGCTACCAGATAGGTGGTTTTATAAGCTTTATTCTCTTGTGTTTAATTTCTAGTTTTGTGACATTGTGTTCTTAGAAGATACTTTATATTATTTCAGTATTTTTAAATTTGTTTTGCCTTTTTTTGGTGTCCTAATATGTGATCAGTTGTGGAGAATATAGCATGTGCACTTGAGAATAAAGTGAATTGATTTTTAATTGGGTGCAGTACCCAGAATACATCTACGAGGTCAAGTTGGCTGATTATGTATTTTAGATCTTTTGAATCTTTGTTAAGTTTCTTTTGTCTTGACCTTTGCTTAGATAAGAGTGGTGTGTTAAAGTCTCCTATCACAATTGTGGTCTTGTCCATTTCTTTCTTCAATTCTTTTAACCATTTTTTTTTGTCTTTTGCAAGTTTGTCATGTGGTATGTAGATGTTGACAAAGGTTATGTCTTCTTGAACTGTTATACCTTAGATCATTATATAGTGTCCTTTCTTTTATGATAGTTTTCATTTTGCAGTCTTTTTTTACCAGAGCTTAGTATTGCCACTCATGCACTTTTGAGGATGTCATTTGCTAAGAATATATTTTTCATCCAAACAAGTACAAGTGTCTCAACCTAGCAGTTGTCCCTTAAATGTTGTTTATTGTTTTTCTCTCCTGGTCTTGTAGCTGCCAAGATGTTACAATTCATGGTTATTAACTAAAAAGGTTATATCGCATGACAGTGGAATTAGCAGGCCTTCCTTGTGTATGGATAGTATCCTAATGCTGACAACATTGTATTTCAGAATGAATCTTGAAATCATCTTTTTTACTATGAATGCCACCCAATTTTCCTCACTTTTCATTTCCAGTGTAGTAATGGCCCATGTCAATCCACCTCAGCTTGCTAATGCCTGTTGTTGTTGCCATTATGTGTCATCGGATTGCTTGCAACTCATCGTGAACCTATGCATAACAGTTTATACCTTTTCAAACCCTGCTGTATCCTGTGCCAATCTTATTGTCTCTGACACACCTTCCCCTATTACTCCAGTCACTGAATCAATCCATCTCATTGAGAGTCTTCCTCTCTTGCACTGCCCTTCCACCCTACTGAACATGACATCCCTCTCCAAGGACTGGTCCCTTCTTGCAACATGTCCAAAGTATGTCAGATGAAACTTCAGAATCCTTGCCTCCAAGGAGCAGCTTGGTCTCACCCCTGCTAAGATGAACTTGTTTGTTCTCCTAGCAGTCCATGGTACATTCAGTACTCTTCTCCAACACCACAGCTCACAGCTCAAAGGCATCAATTTTCTTTCTGTCATCCCTAGTCATTGTCCATATTTCCAGTGCATAGCAAGTAATTGCAAAGACCATGCCCTATATCATGCACACATTAGTCTTCAGACTGATACCATTGCTCTTCAGTACTTTGGAGAGCTCTCTGACAGCAGACTCCCATTGCAGTATGTCTTTTAATTTCCTGGCTGCTGGTGGCAAGAGTGTTGATTGTGGAGCCAAGCAAACAGAAGCTGTTAACAATCTCAATCTCTTCACCATCTTTCATGATGCTGCCAATAGGCCCAGTGATGAGAATCTTAGTTTTCCTCATGTTGAGCTTCAATCCATATTTAAGACTGCAGTTCTTGACTTTTTTCCAGTGCCTCGTATGTCCATATTATGTGTTCCATTTATTCTTTAACACTGTCCAGTTTTCCTACATTTATCCTGTTTATATACCATGTTCCACTTATTCACCAATAGCTAGAGCTCAAGAGGAGTAAAAAGATTTCTACCAAATTTTGCAGTCAGAAATGGACTGAACATGCAGCCAGGGATCATTAGTGATAATTGCAAAATTAAAAAGATCAGTAGTCGGAAAAAATGGACTTGGTGACAAAAATGCTGGAAAAAGAATTACAGAATTTTGTACAATCAATGATTTATCATTCTAAATACTTTTTTAAAAAAATTCTTTATTTTTCATTTCAATGAACATCTACAGAGATTTTGGAATTCCATTCATTCATTGTTGCACCCCTCTCCCCGCCCCCCCCAAATACTTTTTATAAAAAACATAAACGGTTCTATACACGTGGACCTCACCTGACGTCCGCACAGGAATCAGATGATTACGTCAGTGGAAAGAATTGTTTGAGAGGCTCAGTATCAGCTTTGAAAACAAGACCATCGATGACTACTGTGCAAGTTCAAATTGAAGCTAAAGGAATGAAAACATATCCGCAAGAAGCTTTGGATACTAATGAACAAAGACCAGATGACCTGTGGAATGATATCGAGAATATCATCTATGTAGAACGCAAAAGGTCATTAAAAAAAAAGGAGTTAAAAAAGACCAAGATGGGTGTCAGAAAAGACTCTGAATACTGCACGAGTATATCGAGAAGCCAAAGCAAGGGGAAGAAACTAGCAAGCTAAGGAGCTAAACAGAAGATTTCAAGGGGCAGCTTGGGAAGTTGTTGTTGTTGTTATGTGCC
>NW_006400079.1:705837-746787 GCF_000299155.1 Elephantulus edwardii | reverse complement strand
CTTGAGTTGCAATAGTTAAAGATGCTATAGGCAGAATAGTCAGTGATCCAGGAAACATTAAGAAGATGGAAGGAGTACACAGAGCCACTGTACCAAAAATAATTAACTGACACAGAAGAATTTCATGAAACAATATATGATCAAGAAGCAATGGTAATGAAGGAGAAAGTTTAAACTATTCTGAAGTGATTGGTAAAAAAATAAGGCATAGGAATCAATGGAATGTCAGTTGACATATTTTATCAGATGCAACCATGGCCGTGCTCATTAGGTTATGCCAAGAAATCTGGAGGACAGTTGCTCTCTGGCCAACTGACTGGAAGAGATCAAAAACAGATAAAAGGTGATCCAACAGAATGTGAAAATTATTGATCAATGCCACTAATATCACACACGAGCAAAATATTGTGAAGTTAATAAAAAAAAATTGAGTGTAACAGTACATCGACAGAGAACTGCCATGAGTACAAGCTGGCTTTAGAAGAGACGGTGACAGGGTAGGGGCAGCATTGCTAATGTCAAATGGATCTTGGCTAAAAGCAGGGAGTACCAGAAAAATGTATCATTTTTGACTATGCAAAGACATTTGACTGTGTAGACACAACATATTGTGGCTAACATTGAGAAGAATGGGAATCCTAGAACACTTGATTTGTGTTCATAAGAAAGTTAGACTAAGAAGCAGTAGTACAAAGAGAACATGGAAATACTGTGTGATTCAAAGTCAGTAAAGGAGTATATTAAGGATGTGTCCTTTCTCTATACTTTTTAATCTATATGTTGAACGGATCATTCAGGAGACTGGACTTTATACAAAAGAATGTGGATCTGGATTGGAGGAATACTCGTCAACAAACTATTTTATGTAGATGACATAACCTTACTTGTTAGAACAAAGGAGAACCTGAAGTATTTGCGGCAGAAGGTCAAGGACTGCAATCTTCAATATAGAGTGAAGCAGAAAATCAAGATTCCCACCACTGGGCTAATTGGCAGCATCATGATGGAGAAAACATTGGCTTCGTTAGCAACTTCATCTTGGTTGGTGGTACCAACAGTCAGGAAATCAAAAGACAGGTTACATTGGGAAAGTCTCTTGTCAAGGACATCTCCAAAGTGCTAAAGAGCAATGTTGTCAGGCTGGAGACTAAATTTTGCCTAACCTAAGCCATGTTCTTCTCAATTCCTTGTTATACATCAGAGAGCTAGACAGTGACTAATAATGAAAGAAAAAGAATCAATAACTTTGAGTTGTGGTGCTGGAAGAATATTTATTCAACATACCATGGACTACCAAGAGAACAAACAGGTCTGTCCTGGAGAAGGTTAAACCAGGTTGCTCCATGGATGTAAGGATCGTAATCTCTGCCTCACATATTTTTGGGCATGTTGCCAGCAGGGACCAGTCCTTGAGTAGGACATAAAGTGTGGAAGGGTGGAAGATAAGCACAGGAGAGGAGGACCCTCCCAGAAATGGATAGACATAGTGACTGTAGAAATTAGGGCAGATGTGTCAAAGACAATGAGATATGCTCACAATACGGCAGGGTTCAGACCTATTGTACCCAGAGTTGCTATGAGTTATAGTTAACTTGACAGCACATAACCACCACCACCACAGCATTTTAATATTTCTTGTTGCAGGACTCCTCATAAACCGTACAGTATTTTGGTTCAAATAGCAGGGTTGTTTTTGTGAGGTAATACTCTTACAAAAAATATTTAAATCTGATTCTCTAAGTTAAATTAGATTCCCTGAGTCGTAGAGTGAGGAATAATTAGATGCATGTATATTGCTGTTGCTACATGTAAAATGAATTTTTGTTGTGATTCTTATATTGAAATGATGACTTAGCATTCCAGAATAGCTGTGAATGAAAGGACTTAGAAAGCAGTAGGTGCAGGGGGGGAAAAATAGCAACAAAGTATACGGAAGACATGGTCCAGTTTTGGTGTCCTGCTAAAGATCAGAATGGACATTTTACCCTTCTCTTGGGTGTCGATGAGCTTCGCTTACCCTTGAGAAATTTGCATGTATGAGTAATATAAATAGGCTGTTTTTTGAACATAATTATCTCCACTGACTTGTTTAAGAAGGCATTTACTGTCAGTTTATTGTTACGTCCTTTTGTTTATTGTACAACCTTATATTTCATTCAGCATATTTTGAACTGTCATTATTATTTAATGGTAATAATTACATTCACAGTAAAGTTTTACTATGAGGTCTGGTGGCTTAGTGGCAAGGAATTATGCTGCCCATTCAAGGGTATGTGGTTTGAATCCACCAGCTGCTCTAAAAGAGAAAGATGGACAGTCTCCTCTTGTTTGCGTTACTGCTTCTCAAACCCTACTGAATGGTCAACTGTGGGACAGTTCTCACTTGAGGATATCCAACAACAACAACAACAACATGTACCACAGGATCACCTTTTTACCTGTAACACTTATCCTCTAAGCATTCTCATGTGGAAGGTGCTACATTTGTCAGAGAAATAAATTTAGGTGACGAGATGTGGAGTAACTTGGGTAGGATGATTCTGTGACGTCTGAACTCAGAACTCAATGCCTAAACACTGTGCTGCATGTAATAACACAAAAAAAGGAGGTGTTGTTTGACCCTTACATATTTTAGAGATTTTTGTATTTGAGGCTGCTTAGCTTTCACTGAACATTTGGAAAAAGGAGCTCGGGGGAATGTTGTTGTTACTGTTGTTAGGTGCCGTTGAGTCGTAGGTGACTCAGAGCGACCCTGTGAACGAAAGGCCCAAGTATTCTTTACGGAAGTACTTTAACTAAAACTCAAGAACGACATTGAAATTTGCCTCTGAATAATAAAGGTTCAGTAAAAATGAGTGAAAGTCATCCCTAATGGGAACCAGAGATTCAGCTGTATGCTAGAGAAGTGCCTTGACTTCTAGGAGGTCTGTTGCTGCACTTGTCCCTTAATGGCTGATATTTGTAGACAAAATAGGAGATTTGAGAAATATTAAATATTTTAAACTTACTGGGTACTCAACAAGTGATGCAGCTTCTCCCATCGCCCTGGTCTTTCTGAAGCAAACTCTGGGTTTTCAGTGCATCAGTGTTGATTAATAAATGGGCCCTAAGTAGTCCAAGATGAACTTTAATGAATTAATTATTAATAGATGACATTCAAAAAGCTCAGAGAATGGAGACTTTAAAAGGCTGAGCTGTTCTAAATTAATATTCCAGAAATTGTACGTAGTCCATGACTTAGTAATGTTTCTTACAACATTTAATTGCAGTGAGGGAATTTGCCTGTGTATGTTTTGTTTTTGTTTTTGTTTTTTTTTGAGGAACTAGTTCACATAGCTTGTCTGTGTTCTTTTGCTATCTATTTTTCATTTTCACAACAAATGGCTACTGTTACATGGACTGTTATTTCCTCTTGACCTGAATTCCACTTATCTAAATGCCCAATGGTAGTACTGCTTCCTGTCTTGTTCTTGTTAGCAGATCTAACCCAGTGTCACAGTTACAGCCTGTTAGGATATTGCAGGGTGAAACAAAGTGACATGTCTTTCTGTTCTGTATGTGTGATTTTTGACATGCCAATCTTCAGTTTCATTAAGGAGCCCTTGAGATGCAGCTGGTTATATGTTCGGCTGCTAACGAAAAAGGTCAGTGCTTGGAACCTACCAGCCACTGTTGTTGTATTGTTGTTAAGTGCCGTCGAGTTGAAGGCGATGCATAGAGACCTTAGGAACAAAGTCCTCAGCACTGTGTGACTTTCATCCTCTCTCCCTGTTCATAGGGTTTCCGGAGGCAAGCTATTGCAGAAGTGGGTGCCACTCCTGCTTCCAAGCTGGTTTTAATCCACTATCATAATAGCTTGCCTCCGGAAACCCTGTGAACCTGGAGAAAGGATGAAAGTTACACAATCACATAAGTGTTGAGGACTTTTTGTTCACAGAGTCGCTGTGAGTCACCTATGACTCAATGGCACTTAACAACAACAGCAATGAGAGAGCTCAGTTGGCCTAGTGGACAGAAAGTGATGCTAACAACCCAAGGTGGGTGACTCTAATCCGCGGCCTTTAGGCCTGTTTTTAATTGTTTTAGGTCAAACATTCTTCTAGGTCCTATAGCCCTGGTCTGTCCACTTGCCATACAGAGGTAATTTGTGGTTGCTGTGAAGCCGAACACTGTGGCACTGATGTGTCAAATGCGTTAATGGTTACCCATGACGGACAGTGTTTGGTGGAGCTCCACGATTAAACCAGCCACTGAGAGGGAGAAAGATGTGGCAGTCAGCTCCTCCAGTAAAGACAAGAAACCCTACACTGATGTACTTCTCTGTCCCATAGCGTTGTTCTGACTCAGCAGGGAGTTTTTATCTTTGGCTTATTTCCCTCCTAATAATTCCACTACATATTGAAGTCTGAAACATACAGTTTCCAGAGGCAATAAATCAAAGCCCATAGTTACTGAATATTCTACTGTTTTGAGTTTAAATAGATACTGTGTTTTTTCCTCCTATTCTACATTAGGGAGTGCTAGTAGCCTAGTGGTAGAAGCTGTGCTACAATCCTAAACAGACACAGTTCTAATGCACCAGCTGCTCAGAGGGGGAAGGATGGATTGCCACCTCTTCTTATGCAGTTTACAGTCTCTGAAAAACCACTGGAGGGTCCGCTAGGGGTTGGTTCAACAAACAATATAACTCTGCATCTGGCATATCTACTGTTAAAGTCCTCTTTAAAGAGCTAAAAAGGGATGATAGCAGTTTAAAGACTAACATACACTTGAACCTCCAGTCATGCCATTTTTGTGTTGTTTCATATGTGTATGAAAGTTGTTTAATAAATAAGGAAGACAGAAGATGGTTGATAACCTTTGAATTGCAGTGTTGGTGAGTATTTATACCATGAGTTGCTGAAAAAAAAGGAAGAAATGTATTTTTCATCATTTATAACCAGAATACTCCTTAGAGGTATGAAAGGTTAAACTTAATCCAACATAGCTTGGTTAAGTTATCAGGAGTCATCTTGTTGTGTTGTTGTTGTTGTTGTTAAATGCCATCGAGTCATAGACGACTCATAGCGACCCTATGAACAAAAGTCTTGAACACAAAAAAACTTTCATCTTTTCTCTAAGTTCATAGAGTTTCCAGAGGCAAGCTCTTTCAGAAGTGGATGCCACTCCGGCGGCTTCCAAGCTTGTTTTAATCGGGGAGAGCCACCAAACACTGTCCACCATGGGTAATCATTATCGCATTTGGCACATCAGTGTCACAGTGGTCAGCATCACAGCAACCACGAGTTACCTCTGTACAGCAAATGGACAGACCAGTGCTTTACCACTTAGAAGAATGTTTGACTTACACCAGTTAAAACCAGGCCTTTTAAACAATTAAACCCAAATGCCTTTTTAAACAGTAGAGCAAATCTAATGCACTCACACCCAGTTTCCAGCAACAGCCAGGCCCAAAGTCCTAATTCCTAATGCATTTAGGATCACCTGGCAGATGTGTTAAAATGAGATCCCCAAGTTCCACTGCAGTCATAGTTGGGTTTAAATCCTTGGTAAAGGACAATATACATGAAAAGTGGTGGTGGACCCAAGGGGAGGCAGACCCTCAGTGAGATGGATGGAACCAGTGACTACAATGAGTTTGAACATGATGGAGACTGTGGGTAAAGGAGAGGGCAAGGTTCTCTGATCTCTTGTTTATGGGTCCTTATTGCAGTTGACTGGACAGCATCAAGTTAC
Organism: Elephantulus edwardii; assembly: GCF_000299155.1. NCBI lineage: Eukaryota > Metazoa > Chordata > Mammalia > Macroscelidea > Macroscelididae > Elephantulus > Elephantulus edwardii. The sequence continues at coordinate 741,051 of NW_006400079.1, read as the reverse complement.
AAACCCCACAGCATACTTTGCTGCTGTGAAATTTTTCCAATATAATTAACACGTTGACGCACACTTTTAAATTGACAACGACGCCTAGAAACACATTTAGCCGTCATTTGCAGCAACGTGTTAGAACTATTTCCAGATCTTGCCATTACTGTCTTATTTTAATGCAGTTTAAACAATAAATGAAAAATCTAGGCATTATTGATTTCTGGATTCTTTTAAAATTATTTTGAACTGCCATATATTTACAGCATCTATGTATGATGCCATAATAACATTTCAATTGAAAGCAAGGATCAAAGGATTAGTCCTAGCGGTGCTACGTATTAGGAGAGTGAGCTTGGGTCAAATTTTATAGGCTCTGGGATTTGTATTTATGATCCATAAAATTGGGGATTGTACATCTTCTTTTCTCAAAGTGCTTTTAGTGAGAGTATTTTCAGGTTGTTTAGGTCCTTTTCTTGTCAGTTATAAGCCACTGAAAATGTTTGCTGATTATACACACACAATTCACATCAGTGTTTATGACAGTCAATTTAGTTGAGTGTCTTTTAAAAGACTTTATCATCATAATAATTTCCACAATCTAATCACCATCCTTTCCTTGAGTAAGTATTTTAAGTATGAGTCACTGACATGTAACTCTGAATTTACTTTTGTGATGTTGGCTGCCTTTCTAGAGTTTGCAAACCATTTCTTTTTGGTTATTAAGAAATTACTAAAACAAATCACAGGTCATCTGATGGCGGTTGAGTCAGAACTGAATCCTAGCAGACCCTCCAGTGTTTAAGTCATATGGGAGGAGATCGCCCAGTCTTCTTGCCCTTTCGGTTAGGGGTACATCTCTCTCCAAACTAGGCCCCCAGAGCTCCCTCCACAATGTACAGAAAGTGAAAGAGACTCATGTGTTTAGTCTCATTGCTGCTTCAGTTCAAGGAGTTGGCATTTAGAGAAATGGAGTTTTTCTTCAAGACACGTAGTTATCAGTTATGCAAAAAAGCCTAATTTTTAATTTTCAAGTTTATTCAGCAGTGTCCAGTGGAAAACTGTGTGAACATCTTTCATATGAGCTATAAAGACTCTTTGAAATATTTTTGTTGCTATCTTATCAATCACAGGAAAAGATCCACAGCAGGGTAATATGAAACTACTAATCCGTGTGCAGTGAATTGTTAGTGAATAAATGAATCAAATTAGACAAGCAGCAGTGAATTCCTTTTCATAGGAACATTCATGCCCTTGTTAAGGGCTTTGAGTCATCCAGCAGAGGAGATAAATCTCACAAAGAAATGAACTTGTGGAAATTTCTCAATGCTTTGTTAACATTCTTTTTGAAGACATGTTTACATTTTCAGCATTCCAAAATACAAACGACGGCACTCGGTTCATATTGTAGACCTCGAGCAGTGGTTTTCAGACTGAAACGAGATTAGAATCCCTTGTGTGGCTGTTTAACATACAGGAACGTCATACTCAAAAGACTGATTGGAAAGTGCTGCAGTGGAACTTGGGGATCTCGTCTTCACACATCTGCCAGGGGATTCTAACTGCAAATGAGCTACAGAGCACTTACGCCAGAGGACGCTCACTCACTGCTTTAAAATCTGTAGCAACTATAGTGACTCTTGCTTGGGTTTCTGAGGCTGTAAATTGCAGGAAAGGAGGCTGGTGGGCCCCCAGCAGTGCAGCTTTTGGTTGACAACACAAATGACTATTTACTGTGTCACCAGAGCTCCCTCCAGAGAAGGCTAATACTTGTCACCAAATCTCAAGCTTCTATCATTTACCTGAAATGTATTTGTATGTGACACTGAAGGGGGAAAAAAGAATCTAACTCCTCCATTCCACTTAACAGTCTTTATAGAAATAAATGCTTATATCATTAGGTATACGAATAAAACATTTAATTAAAACAATAAAGAATTTGAGGTAAACAGTGATACTTAAGGTAATTTATTCTGAGGCTTCGTCTGACATACTTTGGACATTTGCAAGGAGGGACTGGTCCTTGGAGAAGGACGTCATATGCTAGGGAGGGTGGAGGGACAGTTCAGGAGGGGAAGACCCTCTATGAGGTGGATTGATTCCGTGAGAGGGTTACTCGGGGTGGGGATGTCAGACAGTGAGGTTGGCACAGGAGAGAGCAGGGTTTAGGGCTGTTGTACATAGGGTCGCTATGAGTTGCAAGGGACTCGTTGGCACATAACAACAATCAAACTTTATAAACAAAGTATAAACAAACCAGAAAATCAAGCCCACTGCCATCAAATGTTTTCCTACTTGTATCCATATTATAAGATAGAATTGCCTCATAGAGATGTCTGGGCTGTAAACTTTTACAGAAACAAACAGCCTCATTCTTTTCCTACAGTGGCTTGAGGGTTTAGATTACCAAACATCCAGCTAGCAGCAACTAGGTGCTTTAACCATTATTCTTAAAATGCATACTCAAAAATAACTCCGCCTTAACTACCAGTAGAGTAGAATCCTTATAGAGCAACTCAATGTTGGGTTTTCAGGGTAATTAATCAGTGTGGGTCGAGACTGCCCGTCTTGCTCCTGGGCAAATAGTGGACTTAAACCGCTGGAGACATGCAGCCTTTGTTGTTGTTATGTGCCGTGGAATCATAGTGACCCTGTGCACAATAGCCCTGACCCCTGCTTTATCCTGAGCTCGTCTCACTGTCTCTAACACACCTAACCTCATTACCCCAGTGGTTGTGTCAGTCTGTCTCATCTGGGGTCTTTCTCTCCTGCACTGTCCCTCCACCCTTATGAACATGTTGTCCTACTCCAAAGAGTGGTTCCTCTAGGCAACGTGCCCAAAGTATGTGAGTCTCGAATCCTTGCCTCCAAGGAGCAGTTTCGGGACAGACCTGTATGTTCTCTTAGCACTCCATGGTATGTTCAGTACTCTTCTCCAGCACCGCAACTCAAAACCACTGATTCCTCTTCCGTTGTCTTTAACATTGTCCAAGCTTTCTGATGCATAGCAAGCAATTGTGAAGACCACAGCCTGGGTCAGGTGTACCTTACTTCCTAGACTGCTAGTGTTGCTCTTCAGCATGCTGGAGATGTTGTTTAGAAATGATAGAGATCTGAGTTGTTTCAAGTATGGTAATTCTTGGTTTGGTCATAGAGTTTCTGCAGCCTTTGGGTGAGTGCAATTCGCTAAATATTATGCCCCTGCGTGTTGTTATGTGCTGTTGAGTCACCATTCATGCCCCAAGAACTCCTTAATGCAAACAGTGATCACATATTTCAGATATGCTGACAAAGATAATAAATTGCCATTTGTTAAAGCCATCTTTTTTTCCCTCTAACTGTATTTTTAAGAAAAACAGATCCCAAACAAGGATTACAAATCCCTTGGCCATGTATTTCCAGTTTGAGTTTGCTTGCTTTAGTTCTTCTTGTACTGAACACCTTAGTCTACTGAAGTCGTGATGGTAAGAGTTTTATACCGAGGCCGCTGAGTGTCATATGCTCATGACTCATGAAAGTTCAATCATTTTTCTTATGGTCAGGGGAAAAAAATATTGGAGGAAGACTCCTCAACAACCTGCCTTACGTAGATGGCACAATCTTGCTTGCTGCAACTGAGGAGGATGTAAGTCATATGCTGCAAAAGGTCAAGGACTGTAGTCTTTAGTATGAATTGTCGCTCAACATCAAGAAAACAAAGATTCTCACCACTAGGCCAATTGGCAGCTTCTTGGTAGATGGAGAAGAGACTGAGATTGTTCACAATCAGCTTGCAAATAAGCCTGCAGCTTGCTTGGTCTCATAATCAACATTCTTGGTACCAGCAGTCAGGAAATCAAAAGACAAACTGGGAAATCAGGGACCTCTCTATAGTACTGAATAGTAATGATGTCAGTCTAGAGACTAAGATGCGTGATCCAGGCCATGGCCATCACAGTCACTTGCTATGTATAAGAGAGCTGGGCAGTGAGCTGGACAGTGACTAAGGATGATAGAAGATGAATTGATGCCTTTGAGTTGTTGTGCTAGAGAAGTCTTGAACATACCACGGACTGCCAGAAGAGCAAACAGGTCATTCCTGCTTAGGGTGAAATTGGGCTGCTCCCTGGCGGCAAGGCTTTTGAAGCTCCATCTCACATACTTTGGGTACATGGCCAGCAGGAACCAGTTCTTGGAAAATAACATCATGCTTAACAGGGTGGAGGGACAGCACAGGAGAGAAAGACCCAGGATGAGATGGACCAACTCAGTGACTAGAGAAGTGAGATTGCTTCTGTCGGAGACTATAAGATTGGCTTAGGATAGGGCTGGTTTCAGAGCTGTTGTACATAGGGTTGCTATGAGTTTCAGATGACTCGATGGCACATAACAACAACAACATGATACTTTATTAGCTATAAAAAAAAAAGAGAGAACATTCCAAAGAAACGAGGATTAAAGTGATGGCAAAAAGCAGACCTGGATCCTTAAAAGAGATTAATGGATTTGGCAAGAGTCATAGAAGCCATTGAACAGGTTATGAAAACATAAGGGAGAAAACTGTTTAAAAGGAATACATGATTAGATATTATTGTTTTGACAGGAGTCCAGAACGAAGGTAGCATGGCAGAGTGGACTTGGGGAGGAGGGATTGAATAACAATTAAAAAATTTTTTTAAATTTTCAAAAAGAAAAGCGAATTGAGGGGTGGGGTGGTCAGGGAGAAAAGTGCAACAATGAATGAATGGAAATCCAAAGTCTCTGTAAGCTTTCATTAAAATAAATTTAAAATTGAAACAACAGCACGCAGGTAATAAAAGACAGTCTTGCTGTTGTTGTGTACCATCGAGGTGGAACTGACCCATAACTAACCCTCCAGCAGGTTTTCAGAGGCAGTTATTTGCACGGGAGGAGATTGCCCACCCTTTTCCTGTGGAGCAGCCAATGGCCTCGAACCACGTGCCTTTGGGATTGCAGCACAGCTTCTTGCCACTAGTGATGTGTTATTCTGATTTTATGGGAGTTTTGTTTGTTTGTTTGTTTGTTTTATAGGAGAATGTTGGTGCCTCCTTTTTAAAATTTAAATCTCTAAAGTTAAATTTCAAAGAAGTTTGCTTGTGCACATAATATATAATTTTAAAATAAAATCATTATTATATGGCTTTAGAACAGCTTTATGCTCATTTAAAGTGGCAAGCGTACTGTGATTCTTCATTTCTGTGATAATTTGAGGTATAATTTAGAAATTATAGAGTTGTGAGTTATTTCTAAAGTAAGGGAAATTCTAATCTTGGTTTGGTCATACGGTTTCTGCAGTTCTTCCTCTAATAAATAATCTTCGTCTGAATTACAACTTAAATGTCCCTTGTCTTAGCAGTTGTTTAGGAAAGATGATAAAATTTAACCATATTGGAGAGTTTTGTCACATTGCTGAGGTTGTTTCAGGGCTGTTTGAATATTCTTACCCTGTTGGTTTGCATATTTGGAGGATTTAATAATATGAAAACCTACAAGTCTGTTTGAGTGTGCAGCTTTCATTTGTTGCTAATTTTATATGTTCTGACTTGACTTCTTTTTGCAAAAGTCCGGTGACAAGTTGGTTAAATCATTTATAGAAATATGCCTATGCTTTTCTGGGCAGATGGTAATAATGAATTCTACCTTTTAGTTTTCAAAGAAGTTTCCTTGTTATACTCATTTAAATAGGTACACCTGCTCATCCCTCACTTAGGGGCCTCTGGTGCCTTTAAAATAGTTCCGTCCTGACTAATGAAACAGAAACAGACCTGAAGTTTTACAGATTTGATGCAGGGAGCCAAAAGAGGGAAAATTCCGAGTCAAGGCCCCGAAGTGGGAGAGTTGGAAGAGGCACACTGGGTACTTTTTAAGATTTGATACTTGAGATTGGACTATTGGCAGGACTGGAAGAGAACAAAACACGTTCAGTATGGGACCGTCAGTCATCGTCTTCAAGTGAGGCAATGCTTTTTCAGACTCTGCTCAAAACCTGAGGGGGGTAAAAAAAGAAAATAAATTGCTTAGTTAATGAAAAATGAAAGAAGATTCCCTTTTGGGAATGTGAAGGAATGAGTTCCTCTATTTATATGGATCTTTCTTTGAAGCTTAACTTTCTTGCTCTTCCAATATGTGGTGTTTTCTTTCTTTCTTTTAATAAAAATGTTTACTGTATGGGAAAAAAACAAAACACCAAAAACCTGAGGGCAAAAGAATTGGTTGCCATGAAATGTATACACTATCCTTCTCTAAAAGGGCGAGACATTAGGTTTCTAACAAGGCTTTGCCCTGTGTTTATCCTCTTCTGACTGTCTTTCCAGTTTACTGTAACTCTAGAATATTTTCTGTGCACTTTTTGATAAAATCAGTGATTATCCAATATTTCCTTTCAACATAATATAATACCCAAAACTTAGTAAATAAAAGAAAATCTGTAGTGTTTATTGTATATCATACAAGTATGTGTCTTAGAGCAAACGTCTTAATATTATTAGTTATTAAGTTATAAATTTACTTTCCTGAATACTAAAATAAGCTAGCTAGCTACCTGTTCTCTCTTATATATAATTATCATTTTGTTCCTCCTTTTAGTTCTTATTCTCCACAGAGGACTTAGTTAATTATAAACATATGATGAACACAGAATATATTCTTTCAAGGGGATGTGTTTCCTTAACAACCAGCTAGTAACTCTGTAGAAAAAGTTCAAGCATTGACGTTATTTCTCTAGTTGCTTAATGACTTAATTTGCACAGCATTGATGAATTTAATACTCATTGTTATTTTTAAGTATATTTGCTATATTTATAAAAAATTAAACTGTAATCTTAACTAGACTTGGGGTTTTTTTTGGGGGGGGTAGTTTCCTGGTATATTTTTAATTGTGGTGTTAACAAAAGTTTTACAGAAAAGATGAATTTTCCTTTGTTCATTATTGCTGTTTCCTCCCTCCTTACCTTCCCAGTTCACATTAAAAAAAAAAAAATTAGACTTGTTTTTAAAAGTGATAATAATTTTTTATAATAATCATTTTTCAGGTTCCAGAACCCTGTTAAGTAGGTTTTAATGATGTCTTCATTTTGTAGAGGACAAAACTAGCATTTAAAGCTAGTAAGAGGATTGACCCAGATTCTACAGGTAGTAAAGAGAAGGAAGAAAAAATCCTACATTTTCTAACAGCTAAACTCTTATTTTCCTGATATACCACTTCCATTCAATTTAAAAAAGAAAGTTTATCTAGAAATTTATATTAATTTAGGGAATTATTTCAATTTCAAATTTATAATTATTTAACAATATTTTTTGTTCTTCTGTAAATGGAATTGAGTACTTGAATGTGCCTGGTGAATGTCTTCATTGAAATCATGATTTTGAATCGAAAGGCGATTTTTAAGAAATTTATAAAATTTTAAGTGTTTGCACAAATCCTACCTAAACAATGTAAAAGGATGCACCAAACATGGTTTTCTTGGTTGAAATCTAGCATATACTTAGATGAGTAGCGGGATTATTTTAACCTAGATTTGAAAACCACTTGCCATGTAATAGAATTGTTGATTAGTGAAGCCATTTCTGCAAACTCATCCTTTGAAAGTGATTTAAATGAAAATCTCGACTCACTTTTTTTCATCAGGGTAGAGCCACCTCATAGCTGGCCCCCAGTTGTTTTTCTGAAGCTGTAAATTGCAAACCCATCTTTCACCTGTGGAGCCAGTGACAGGTTCAAACCTCCAGAGGTGCAGTGTTTGGATTAGAAATTCAGTTCTCTACGAACTCACCAGAGCGCCCTACAGTTCTAATAGTCCACATGAATCTAGCATTTGTTTGTTTGTTTGTTTTTAATATGGGAATGAAGCTCTGGTGGCCTAGTCCTAAGAAGCTGCACTGCAATCCCAAAGGCAGGCAGTTCACATACACCAGCAATTCAGTGAGAGAAGGAGGGGCAATCTCCTCCTATATTGATTAACTGCCTCTGAAAACCGCTGGAAGGTTAGTTATGAGTGGGTTCCTACTTGATGGCACAAAACAGCAATCAAGGAATATGCCCTCTTTAAGAGTAAACCCAATCTCAATCAATCGAACTCTCTCAATATATCTCTCAATACCTCTCTCTCAGTGTGTTTGTCTATCATCTATATATCTATACACACATACACACATGTTTGATGAACTCTAATATTGCCAATCAGAAGTGATTACCCTGGAAAAAAGAGTGAGTATTCTAGGCACTATTTAGCGAAGTAAGAAAGTATTTACCCTATAATACTGAGCAGAAAAACTTCGCAACTAGCAGCTGCACTATAATTAGAAGTATTTGAAATTGCAGTCACACCAAAGGCTAGATGAGACAGACGAGAGTAACGGTAGAATGTTAGAATTTTCTAATGAAATGATATTTCATGTTAACGTTATATTAGACACCCTGGTACTGTGGTTAAAGCACACATTTGCCGACCAGATCTCTGTGGATCAAACTCACCAGCTGCTTCAGCAGAGAAAGATGTGACAGTCTACCTTTATAAAGATTTACAGCCTTGTAAACTCTGTGGGATAGTTCTGTCCAGTCTAAACTTTCCGTGAGTCAAAACCACCTGGGCAGAAGGAATACGCAGAGTCACTGTACCAAAAAGAACTGAATGGCAGAGAAGAAATTCATGAGACAACATATGACTCAATGGTGATGAAAGAGGAAGTTCAAATGCTGTGAAGAAGCTGCAAAAAACAAGACCCCAGGAATGAATGGCATAGCAGTTGACATATTTAAACAGACAGATGCAGTCCTGGATGTACTCACCAGGATGTGTCAGGACAGCTGGAGGACAGGTACCTGCCCAAGTGACTGGAAGAGATCTGTTTTTATTACAATTCCAAAAAAAGGAGATCAAACAGAATTTGGAAATTCTCGAACAATATCACTGATACCACACACAAGCAGAATCCTGCAAAGGATTATGCAAAAATGACTAGAACAGTACATCAATAGAGAACTTCCAAGTGTCTTGGGGTTTAAAGAGGCCGTGGCACCAGGGACATCACAGCCAATATCAGATGGGCTGAAAACAGAGTACCCGAGGGATGTGTTTCATTGACTTTGCAAAAGCATTTGCCTGTGTTGATCACAATAAATCACGGCTAGCATTAAGAAGAATGAGGATCCCAAAACACTTAATTGTGCTCATATGAAACTCATACTTGGACCAGGAAGCAGTAGTTACAACAGAGCAAGGAAACACTGCATGATTTAAAATCAGGAAAGGAGTGCATCAGGGATGCATCTTGTCTCCGTACCTTTTCTTTCAGGAGGCTGGACTTTGAGGTAGAATGTGGCATCAGGATTGGAGGAAGACTCATCAACAACCTGCATTATGCAGATGATGCACCCTTGCTTGCAGGAACTGAAGAGGATCTGAGACATTTGCTGAAGAATGTCAAGGACTGCAGTCTCAACTGTGGATTGAAGCTCAACATCAAAAAAAATAATTCTGATCACTGAGCCCTATCTGTCACTATGATAGATGGAGAAGAGATTGTTAACAATTTCAGCTTGCTTAGTGGTTCCACAATCAGCACTCTTGGCATCACCAGTGAGGAAATCAGAAGATTAATTGCATTAGGTCAGTCTACTGTCAGAGACTTCTCCAGAGTGCTCAAGACCAGTGATGTCAGTCTAGACTAAGGTGCACGTGATCCAGCCCATGGTCTTCACAGTTACTTGATACACATGAGAAAGCAGGACAGTGTCTAAAGGATGATAGAAGAAGAATCATTGCCTTTGAGTTGTGGTACTGGAGAAGAATATTGAACATACCAGGCTGCCAAGAGAACAAACATATCTGTCCTGGAGAAGGTGAAACCAAGTCCTTCCTCATTGGAGGCAAGGATTTTGAAGCTCCATCTCATATACTTGGGGCACATTGACAGGAGGGACCAGTCCTTGGAGGGGTGGAGGGTCAGTGCAGGAGAGGAAGACCCTGGATGTTATGGGGACAGGTACATCAGATACTTTGAGATTGGTATATGATAGGACAGGGTTCAGAGCTATTTTTCATAGGGTCATTATGGCTTGCAGGCAACTTGACAGCATATATCAAAAGTAACAGTATATGATTTGGTTCCAAATTCTTTGTAAAAACTGTTTTCTCCTCTCTCTGATCTGAATCATGAAATGAAATATGTTGAATATGTGTTTGTGGATTACAATTAGAGCCAAAACCCAACCTCACAGTTTTTGTGCTTTGACACATGGCCACCCTCCACAGTGTTTCTGAGGCGTAAATATTAATAAAATCAAGCACTCCTTCAGTTCATTTTGAACTACTGATTTCCGTTTTGCAGCTCTACATAGTTCATTATGCCACCAAGTAAATCTAAGGTTCTATTTTTGGAGATTAAACATTTTCTTGAGTGTATCAGAAACACACAAAACTCATACTCAACAATTCCGAAATTGCTATTATTTATTAATGGTGATTATAGAGAAAAATATGTTTCCAAAAACAAAGTCCCTGAGTGGTAGAAGCACCTAGCAGAAATATCAGTGGTTCAGATGCACCTATAGAGTGTTCGATTCTGTTTCTAATGGTTACAGCCTAGAACACACTGTGGAGTGCAGTGTGTCTGCAACACACAGTGTCCTTGAGTCAGAATCAATGCAAACAAATGAATTCAGGGTTTTTGTGCATTTTTGTGTATATCTCCTTTACATCTGCAAATCCTTCTGAGAAACTCCAGACCTGATTTTGATTTCTGGGTAACACCTTTGTTTTTCCAAATACAAATCCTTATTTCCATCTCATCAACAAAATAATAATAATAGTTAGCATTTCTCTTTCTTGCATAACTCAAAGTGCTCAGCACCAGCATTTGCCTACTTTATGAAAAAATACTTGAAAAAGTTTCCTGAAAAGTGTAAACTAGGAAAACAGAGCATCTGTGTTGTAGATAGCCCTCTTGTGGTAAAGAGGCCAAAGTATCCAAAGAGAACTCTGGGAGCCGTCATGTATGAACAGGCACAGTGAGAAGAGTTGATAGACAATGACCACGGAATTGGAACTCATGAGGTAGCGAACTGTTGAAAAGGATAATATGATTAGGCGTTTATATGTAAGACAACGGTCCACAATAAGTTACATTGCAAAGAGAACTGGAGCAGAGGAGAGGAAAGACGGGGAGGGAGGAAATTGGGCAACAATAAATGAATTTTTTTTTTAAAAGGAAACTGAAGGGGGGGTCAGGGAGGAATATGCAACAATAAATGAAAACCCCACTTTTCTGTAAACTTTCATTAAATCACAAATAAAAGTTTTTTAAAAATAAAGTTATGAATAACATTAAAAAGATAAAAAAATGAGTATGTCAGGTTAAATTTAACAGAAGAATCCATTTTCACCATATCCTGAGCATCCCTTGGCAAATTAACAGATCCAAAGCTAACATCCGATAGGAAAAACTAGTCTCTGTTCTGTTTCGTATGAAAAATTAGTGTCTCTTCTCTTTCATATAGCTACTGCATCAATCTTTAATAACCAAAGCAGAGCTCATAGAAGGATTTTAGTTTTAAACAACAACAACAAACTATATTATTTTTAATATTTTTCATTTTGACATAGTTCTAGAATTTCACAAAACTTGCAAAAATATAGAACCTAGACTTTGTGGCTACCCAGCACCCAGTTATCCTACGTATCAACATCTCGTAAAACTGCAATATGACTTAGCAAACCAGAACATTACTACTGAGAAACTCTTAGTAATCTACAGTCATTAACTCAGTTTCTCTGATATCCTTTTTCCACAATGCGCTTAGTCTCCTCGACTCTGAGACAGTATCCCCATCTTTTTTTATCTTTCATGCCTTGACACTTAGGAAAACTTCTGGTCAATTATTGTGTTAACCATTTATCGTCTTGGGTTGTGTTATGATTCTCCATGATTAAATTCAAGTTGTGGATTTTCAGGAGTAATGCCACTCAAGAGATGTTTGTTCTCGTGATTCATCACTTCAGTGTAAGCATGCTATCCTTGGCACATGCCAGCTGATGTTTACTTGGATCGCTTGGCTAACGTGGTGTCTGCCAGGTTTCTTTACTGGGAAGTTATTACTGGGGAAGCAGGGCGTGTCAAATTAATTCTAGATTAGCTGCTTGACCATAATTAAAATAAATAATGCATTTTATGTCTCATAGGGATTTTCTATAATGTGGCTGTCTTTGTGCACTAAACTAGTAATTGCTCAAGTTATTTTTTTTATTAATTTTAATGAAATTTTACAGAGACTTAGGGTTTCCTTGCACTTTGCTCCCTGCCCCCTCCCTCCCACCCCAGTTCACTTTTCTCCTTGATAAGTAAAAGAAAAACTCTTTCATTGCTATGTAATCACTGCCCCCCAAGTCCATTGAACGGTGCAGCCTTCATTCCGGACTCTTGTCATGACAATAATACCCAATCATATATCCCTTTTAAACAGTTCTCTCCCTCATCTGTTGCAATGCTGTATGCATCATTCCTCCTCTTCTTCTCTGTCTTCCCTCTACCCCAGTGTCAGTCCTGTTTTACAACAGTGGCCTTATGAAATGTTTGTCCTTTTGTGACTGAGATATTTCACTCAGCATAATGTCCTCTAGGGTCATCCACTTTGCATAATATTTCGTGAGTTCCATCTTTTTCAGTGCTCTATCATATTCCATTGTGTGAGTATACCATAGCTTCTCTATCCATTCATTTGTTGATGGGCACTTGGATTGTTTCCAGCTCTTTCCTATTTCGAACAAAGCCTCAATAAACATGGGTGTGCATATATTTTTACGGGTTTATTTGTTGTTTGTTTGTTTTCATATCATCTCCTTTCCTAACACTGCTCTCGCCCTGTCAGATTTAATCGGAGAGAACCTCGGTGTACGCATAGACTGAACCTCATGCACTTGATAACCCACAGGTGTGTCGAGAGTACCAGCGTGGCAATTGCAACAGAGGAGAGAATGATTGTCGGTTTGCGCATCCGGCGGACAGCACAATGATTGACACCAATGACAACACGGTGACCGTGTGTATGGATTACATCAAAGGGCGTTGCTCTCGGGAAAAGTGCAAATACTTTCACCCTCCTGCACACCTGCAAGCCAAGATTAAGGCTGCCCAATACCAGGTCAACCAGGCTGCAGCGGCACAGGCTGCAGCCACCGCAGCTGCCATGGTGAGTAGAGACGCCAGCTCTCCTTGTTAGCAGTCCGAAAGACAACCTGAACAGCTCTGTCTGACTACATGCTATTCATTTATTAACTTCCTTAAGAAAATAAAAAAATTGTTCTGGCTGAAAATATGTTTGTTCAGGTATCCCAGACAATATATAAAGAGTTTACTGTTCGCAGAAGTGCGAGATGCTCCTCAGAGGATTCAGACTGCTTCTTCCCTTGGCCTAACTCTTAATACTCTTGTCTACTCTGGATGGAGGGATTCTGAGGTTTCTGCTTGTGTAAAGAGCCCCCCTGCCTTCTTTTCAATTTAACGATACTGCCATTTTCAGTCCTCTTATTTCTGTGTGCCATCTAATCAGCCATTGTTACCCTTTGGTGTGTTCTTTTGAACATCAAGACTCTTCTCTAAATGTATCTTGCTTTTACCAATAACATAATCTGGAACTGTTTAGGGGAATTGTTTCAACACCATTGCTTATAACGTTGGCGACAAAACTTTTTAAGACTGTGCTATCTTGTTTTGAAGAGTATTGTGGCATAAAAACATGATTGTAAAAAACTAGAGAAACTTTACTACTATGCCATCGTATACAGAGCAGAAAGACAGTAGCCATCAGGGAGTGAGCAATTGGATCACTTAAAATAGATACTGAAATATATTCTGAAGGTAAATTCTAAAGTGATCTCAGTAGCTGAATTTAATGAGTCTATTCTTTGTCCTTTGCTTAGCTCTTGTAATGTTGTCCTTTTTTACACAAATACATGACTTAATCATGAAAATATTCTGTAGCACAGTAGAACGATTGTGAGAGAGGGCTTTTCTGTGTTTGTGTACGGATACTTGAGCAAAAATACAGAAGGCAAACTCTCTCTCCTTCTCCTTTCACTTTTTTTTTCTGTTAGAATATCTTGTTTGTAATTAACTACAAAGAGGAGTTATCTCCCCAATAACAACTCAGTAGTGCCTTTATTGTGCATGCTTAGTCTTGTTATTCGTTGTATATGGCATTCCGATGATTTGTTTTTTTATTTGTTTTTTCTCACCTACCCAAAAATGCACTGCTGCCCCCATGATGCACCTCTGCTTGCTGTTTATGTTAATGCGCTTGAATCCCACTGGCCCATTGCCATCATGTGCTCGCTGCCTGCTAATTAAGACTCAGTCGGCTGTCAAATCACTGAAGCGACCCCTCGAGGCAACCTTTGACCTGGTACTATGACCTTTCACCTTTTAGCTTGGCATGTAGCTTTATTGTAGATACAAGTTTTTTGTTTTGTTTTGTTTTCATCAGTTTAAAAAAAACCCTATATCTATATATATATTTCGTTTGTAAAGTTTTAAAGTACAATGAAAAACTGAGTGTGGTTTCCTGACAAACTTAGTAGAAAGACTCTATCTAATCTTTGTAAGTGGATGGATAGCATATAAGGCAAGATTCTGCAAACCCAGCAGCCCACATTCAGTTTAATTGCATTCTAGAATGTTCTAATGAAATACTTGGAGGACGTTAAGAGTGTATTCTTGACTGTACATTTATATACCTGTTTGGTTAGCATGGCTGTACTGGTATAATTCTTTACGTGTAAGATGTAAGTTTAGAGTGTAGGAAAGGAGCAAAAGAAAAAACTTGCATGCTTGGGGACCTTTGGGGATGTGTGCATGTGGGCATAGCTCCAGGGGGTGGAGCTAAGGGGGATCAGGTTTGATTTTACCTGTTTCGGTCACTGTACAATTAACTATTAACATTGCTTATCCCGTTGGTCCTCATGGAGCGCGCAGTGTGGCTTTTCTTTTTGCCCCCAAACCAATGGCTTCCCATGGAAAGCCTGAAGCATTATGGGACGTAAAACACTATTACACGTTTTATAACATGAGCTCTCATACTAGTGGGGAGTTGTTATGGACAAAAATAATGCTTCTTTCAAAGCTTTTATCTTGCCTAATTTTTTTTGTTTTGTTTTGTTTTTTTCCTTTGAAATTTGATTTGTTGGTTTTTCTCTCCCTGGGATAGTTAAGTGCTCTGCTGCTTGCTCGCCTGTGCTCCCTAACAACTACAGCCTTCAACTGATTGTTCTTTTTTTTTTTTTCTTTTTTTCTCTTTTTACTGGTATTTGTTTTTTATACTCACTCACTAAACAGGGAATTCCTCAAGCTGTACTTCCCCCATTACCAAAGAGGCCTGCCCTTGAAAAAACCAACGGTGCCACTGCAGTCTTTAACACTGGGATTTTCCAATACCAACAGGCGCTAGCCAACATGCAGCTTCAGCAGCATACAGCATTCCTCCCACCAGGTAAGGAGTGTGGGGTCATCAGTGCAGGAAGCTCCTAGTCCATCGACAGTCCCTCTGGTAGTGCAGATAGTAAGCCTAAGTTAACTTGTAGTCCTAGATGAGAAATACGGTAAGGTGGTCAATGGTGGAAATTTTCCTGAAGTATATTTGTCTTATGTTTTCCTGAACAGCTAAACATTTTTAGTTACATGACATGACCAAAGAATTGTTAAATGTATATCTGTTTCTCCTTTTGCATAATTTGGAATTGAAATATACTTCTCTTTTTCCCCCTCCCTCTTCCGTCAACACTGTTATATGTCTGTCAAGCTATCTTATGATACTCTCTTGCTGTAAGACCCCTTTGCCTTCATGATTCCAGAGTTAATTTGAAATACATCCAAAGACACGGTCAGTTGGATGGGGTTTTGTTCCCCTGCCTTTTGATTTTCAAGGTCAAGAATAAAAAACACAGAAACAAACAAACAAAAAAAACACAACTGACTGTGTCTTCTAAAAATGTTTTAAGGATGAAAAAAACTGAATGTGTCCCCTAAAAATTTTTAAAAAGTGCTCTGATTGGTACCATTCAGTACATTGCTTAGATTTTTGTTGTTCCTAATATTATAATATTCCAAGTGTCCAGATCTGTTTACATTTATAATTATGTTATTGATTTGTGGTTTCAGTGAATTTTAGGTTAGTCACATAAACATGCTCTACAGCTTTTCACAAAGAATTAAAATTTTTTTTTCCTATAATTATATTTTATTAATTTTCATAAACATTTACAGAGATTTTGGGCTTCCAGTCATTCATTGTTGCATTATTCTCTCTACCCTCCTCCCAGTTTGTTCTTGTCCAAATGCCACAGTGCTTGTCAAAGCCAGTTCTGATTAATCTTCTTTGTCAGTGTATCCTTTGCCATTCCCTATCACTCCTCCCTGAGAGAGACTTCACCCTGATTCATAAGGAAAAGGGGATGGCGTATTCTCTTAGCTACTTCCTGCTGAAAAGGGACGCTGTGGGTTTCAGGGTGCAGATCTTCTCTCACTACTCTAAAGGGCCCCTTTGGCAGTAGGAAACACATAGACTATTATGGAGATTGATTTTGGAATTCAGATGCACTCTTATTGATTGTGCTTGGCTGTACATGTACATATCCTTGAAGATGTATCAAGAATTAAAATTTTAAAACATTGAAAAAAGTATTTTATTAAAATCACTATTTTTGTTCTGATTTTATTTCAAAGAAAATTAAATGCCTCTTAATTTGGAATTCAGATTCTCCCTTTCTATGTAGGACACTCAGATTCAAGTCCCAGTTAGTATAGCTCGAATGCAGCCCCTAGTCATCTGTCTGTGGATGCTTGGGCATTGTTTGATGCAATAAAGGTTGAGGAGACCTTCCAGATTAACACAGGCTAGGAAGAAAGACCTGATGGTTCACTCTTGAAAAAAGCCTGGCCAGCCAGTGAAAACTTTGGAGATAGGTCAAAGACTGACATGAAGATAGCCAAGAACAACAGCATAAGTGACACCCACTCTTGGAACCTCAGACTAGAGTTTAAAATCCACCTCTGTTGTAATTTCTATCCTCCCAGTAACTTCGTTGAAGGTAATAATTATTCCGCAGGGTTGTATTTAGATGAGTTACAAACTTAACATTGACAGTACATTCTCTTAAAGCCCTTTTATAGGGCCAAGAGTTGTAAAGAATGTCTAGAAGGTTGTAAGCACTCAAAAAGTTTTCTTTCTGGAAATTATTAGTATGAGAGAATAGAGTGTCATAGATGAAATGGAAACAGGATTATGTGATTGAAGTAGTTTCTCAAGTCAATTTTGAGAAAAATAGAATTGCTCATGAAATTTAGTCCTAACATAACGTTCAGTTCTTTAAAAAAAAAAAAATTCTTAAGTCAGCCCAGTACTTCTTATAATAAATCCCCTTATAATAAATCCAAATAGGCCAGAATTCTATCAGATTACAAGTGCCTACTAAATCTCAATTACAGTTCTTTTTTCTCTCTTCCTTCTCCTTGAAGTAATTCTTAGTTATGCACACATTTCCTTTGTAAATCTCCATCCTAGTTGTTTTCTTACACCTTCATATACAAGATAAATGATAAAATTTAATTTTTAAAAGTTTGTGGTTAAAGTAATGTATTCTTAGAAACCCTGGTGAAGGACATTTGAAATTAAAAAAAACACAAACCATACTCACTTAAATTTGGCTTTGTGCTGAAAATTGAGGGGAAAAATACATTGGCTCTTTTCTCATGGTTACAAATAAATCAACCCATTTGAAGCAAAGATGTATGTCATGAGTATTCGAAAAGTGTATTTGTCTTCGGTAAGTGGGTCCTACAGCATTATGTCTTCATTTTTGTGAGTTATTGCACCCTGGCTAGTATTTTCATTGCTGCCTTATGTTTATTTGCTGCAAATCCCTCCCCAAAACTGTGTGCGTTGGTTATAATGCTAATGAGAGAGAGAAAATAAAATTCCAATCATTAAAGTGTTAAAGTTTTAGAGAGATAGCGTACAGTTAAACTCATTTTCAGCATATGCAAACTTAATTAGGCGTGGGATGAAAAACAATAGGCAAACTATACCATAATCATTAACCACCTGCTGCCGTTTGAGTTGATTCTGACCCGTTATGATCCCGAGACAGAAGAGAACTCTCACATAGGCTGTCTATGGTTGTAATATTTATTAAAACACACTGCCATATCTTTGTCCAACAGAGTGATCAGAGGGTCCAAACCACTAATTAATTCAAACCTTCTAACTAACAGCCAAACACTTGACCACTGTGCTGTAAAACTCTTTGTTCTTGAAATTAAAAACATTGTTTCCACTAACTTAACTAGCCTTTGGATAACATGGTGTTACTTTCATTCATCTTCTGATCCTCTCTTCCCCACACTTCCCACGCTAGCATTAGGAGAATAAGGATTTCACAAGCTCACACCCAACATTAAATTTTGCTTGCTCTCCTGTCTCAAATTAACTTCGTCATTGTCACCAGTTTGTTTCTGCTGTTGTCTTTCTGAAACCTTTGGCTCGGAAGTGACCTAGATCATCACCGAGTGTCTTGTGCAGCACTGCCAATGTAACATTACTCGACAGGACGCTTCCCCAGCTCCATTACCAAGTTTAATCACTGATTGTTGTGATAACAAACTAATTGCATCTGTTCCAAGGATGCTGGTTACTCCGCATTCCTCAATGGCAGCTTTGTTTTGTAGGGCCGTCTCTAACAAGACACAGTTCATGGATCCTTTTCTAGCAATTGTTCACCCCAGATGCTACTAAGATTTAAATAGCCTCATTGGACGTTTTAAAATGTAAAACTCTGAAAAAAATCTCATAGTAAGACCAGTAGTTCTGCATATGAGAAAATGCTCTGTGCCCGGTGAACTAAATAGATCCCAATGTTTAGATGCCAAAAATAGTATTTATTGTTCTTTATCATGGGGGAAAAAAATGATATTGCATATGTAGTATTTATTATTACTTATCTGGGGGAAAAAGAGTAAATCATTACTAACACCTAATATATGACCTATGAAACATTAATATCTCCCACTCATGTTTTTTTAAATAAATTTAAGCTTTTGTAGAAATTGCATACTCCCAAGGAGTTCTAGGGTTCAGACCAGCAATGAAAGCTAAATGCCCACAATGTAAAATACCTACAAAATGTATTTAGAGCCTTATAAGAAATTGTATCCCTTCTGAATTACCCCCCTTCTTTAAAATACCAAACTAAGGAAAGTTAGAGGTGTTACTTTCTCTTTATTTGTAATACATAAGTACTGCTTGGTTCCCACAAAAAAATTCCTCCATGAGTGATCACTACTGCCCCCGCATGGTTAAGGTTACAATTACAGGGAATAAGGAAACAACCAAGGGTATAGCAAATGCTTCCATTTTACTATATTAAGTCAATTGTGTGTTTTAAGTTTTTAGCATGTTAATAACACATAGTAGCACCAATGATTTAATATGCATTCAATCGAAAGAGAAAGTAAATTTAACATGTCAAAAAGAACAAAGCAGCCAGGTGATTAGTAATGAGACCTAAAAAAACAAATTACAGTGTTATTTTTAAAGGAATGAAGAGAGTTTACATTTTCGTTTTCTCAAAATACTTTTATGTGTAGGCAGCAATTAAGATAAACAAAGTGGACCAGCACACAGTTATCCACTGGCTTGTCTTCTTCACTTAAGACGAGTTCTAATTGATCACTGTGCTGTTGTATGAGTTGATTGTGCTGACGGTTACATGCCACTGTTCCCATAATAACAATTTTTCTTCTTTGTTCAAATGAATTTCCTAATTACACGTGTGATGGGATGTTTTAATTCTTTTCCCTTTTCAAATCCACCTTCCTGTTGCAATGCATGATGGGCAGGCTCAATATTGTGCATGACGCCCGCTACAAGTGTTGGTAGGTGCCAGCTTTGTTTCTCGATTATCTTAAACCTATGGTGCCACTCACAGCCCCTCAAAATCCACTGCTGAGTTTAACGTGTATCTATTGGGCAAGTCCATTTCCTTTTTACTAACACCTGTCAATTAAATGTCATTTTCTATTTAATTGACATGGACTCACTTAAATGTTTTTCTTTCCACACAACAGTTTCCTTTTTGTCACCTTTGGTGGATTTTGATTGGACTATGAGTTCTGGTGTGTAAAAAAAAGAAAATGTATTTCATAAAGTAGTAAACTATATATTTTTATACTAGTAAATGAGAAAAATATACTTTTAAAGAGATAACTATGTATATATATATGAAATAAATATCTATATTTTAACTTAGATTTTGAATGTCTGATTGTAAACACTATATAAAATTCTTGGTTTTTTACTTAGCAAATTAAGCCTGTTTGTGTCAATTTTCTTGATTTGATGGTAACAAGCTTTTTCCCCCCTCCCCTTTTTTTTTCTCTTTCACACCCTCTCCCCTTCTCTCCTTGGAATGTTGTCCTGCTTTGCGCTGTGATTGCATGTCACTCGCTGGTGATGATGTCCTGTCACATGGCTTATTGCTGTGATAAATACCATGCCCAATTATCTACTCCATGTTGCCATGGTTTCCATATTGCTACACTCTTCTGTATGTTTGCTTATATGATTTTCCCTCCGAAAGTTCCCATGGTGCACGGTGCTACGCCAGCCACTGTGTCCGCCGCAACAACATCCGCCACAAGTGTTCCCTTCGCTGCAACAGGCACAGCCAACCAGGTTTGCTAATTTACAGCTTTGTTTCTTAAAAACCAACTCTCATAAGGGCTCAATCCAACAGCCCTTCCGCACGTGGATTGCCCATTGAGGTCAGTGGGAATCGTGTACGTGAGGGCTGTGGAGGGGGCTTTAAGAAGCATGGGGTGTCAGAGATTCCTCTTGTTGGCCTACACATTCTTCCTATGATGGGCAGCAGAAAGCTTGGATGCCATTTTTAAGTGCGCCCGACTTGTCGCAGCTCCATTTCTGAAGCTACTAAAATGGTATTTACACAAGCAATTCTCGTTTTGGCTCAACCAATCACACAGGTGTTTTGGCTTAACAAAAATAAAAGGCAAATTGAGGTTTGCATTCGATGTAATTTGGTTTTTCCAATCTCTCACCTAAATTTAACGAATAAAAAAAAATTAAATATATAACATATGCCACAAATGACCACTCTTGTAAATAGAGTTCCTTGTCCCATGTCAAATAGTTTGGCTTACCTAATAAGCATAGTGTATATTCAAAATAAATTCATGATTTTTTACAGCATCTCAAAGCTTTCATTCTTTAATGAAAAAAAATCCTATGCTCATATTTTCATAATTTCTTTGCATAAATGTTTGCATAATTTCTTTGCAGATTTACTAAGAGAAAAAGAAAACTAGTGTGCCAGATAGGTGACTTGATGACACATAACAACAGCAACAACAGTGTACCAAATTGATAGTCATTCTTTATTCCATACAAGTTTCTCGAGGACCAGTTATACAATTCTTTTCAGTTAATTCCAATGTTAAAGAACCTGAGTCAGAAATTTTAGTATTTCTCTTATGAATGTGACTGTTTTAAAAAAATTACATAACTATTTACAATAAAAAGATAGACTTTTTCCAATTTGTCTTCTATTTAAAAAAAGATTCAGAAAATATTGGTAGAATCAAAGTTAAGTGTATACGCACAAGTAGGTTTTTTGGTTTAAATATATGGTATGCTTATTATGAAGGAAAGCTCCATGGGCTAATAAAGTAAGACAAAATTTAGAGCCAAGCTTAGTTTCAGAGAACACATATGTGAAGTTTTCAATGTAGCCAATTGTATCTTTAAAGAAGTAGTTTCACAAAAGAATCTATGTTTTGCTCCTTGGTAAACAAAGACCAGTAAAAAGCCATTTGAATTTGTAATTTTTTTCTATGGGGCAGCTAACCCTCCTTGTTCTTGCAACATTAGCATGTGATGTTAATGAAAAATTTTAAGCTTTCAGGATAGGCGTTGAAACGTTCAAAAGCACTGTGAAAAGTGCATTTATTTGAAAGTTTCAGACAAACTCCAAACATTTATTGGCAGAGAATCATTTCGTTTACCAGTAGCTTGTCAAAATAGCTCTAGATTTACGCTAAAACATCAGACTCATTTACAAGAATGCTAGACTGCGCATCTGTGGCATGTTAGTAATCCATGGCAGAAACTTCTTAATGGCTTCAGTGCCCTCCATTTATGGTGCAAATCAATGATACTGAACTCTCTGATGAATACCATGTATGATTTTAGAATTGCTGGTGTAAGCAGAACAATAGCAAAGCAAATTTCAACGTGCCCTTGGCCATCTGGGTTGTAGGGGACACTTTACTTCTTGCATTGTGCTGTGACCATTTCATGCATAATCTTGGGTCTTCATACTGTTTTATAACCAAAAGAAGAAAAAGAGAATGGATATATATATACACACATATATTATATCTACATATGCATACATATGTATATGCCTACAGTACATTAGCTATGCTGGAAATAACTGATGCCACAAAATGCAGCCTGCATGCATGCAGAAGTTTATAGCTGGCCCTTCATCTGCATCGATTGGTGTTGAAGGTCCTTGGTATGTTTCGACAGCCCCATCCTTGATGCTTCTACACTGTTGGGTGCAACATCCTGTCTGCAGCGGCAGGGAAAATGGTATGAGAAGCTTCATTATGCTTGGAGCACACGGTCGTGCCATTTGCCAGTGCTGTAAAATTGTGGAAAGATGTCAGCTGAAAAAGGGGAATAAAATAGGACATACTCATTTACATTCCAGAGTATATATATATACCTATATACATATATACATATTGAGCTAGTCTAGGACTTCTGAATTGAAACACAAGTATGAAACACTTTTACGTATGCCATTAAGTTATTCTTCCATCCTCCTCCTAAAATTCCATTAGTACTTAAACGTAGAGTTTTTAAGAGCTTTGCTCAAGATCCACACAACCAGAAACGGGGGTCACTAGTGTCAGAACCTCATATTTTCATTCTCCCAGTAGCCTTCACCTATTGTGCTGCTTCTCCCAGGTAAGCAGCCGTAATTTTGCATGTTAAGAGAATTCGACTGCAAATTTGGGATTTTTGGCTGTAGGAACTATTGAAAGAAGTCACCTCTATTTTGGTTTCTTCTTACAGTTACTCTCAGCCCCTAATTATCTTACCCTTTAAAAGACAATAAAGTACCTAATAAGTTTTCAAATTTTTTTTTTATGCTAACTTAAGATTTTATCTAGTTCTTCTAAATCATTACATTTTCATTCCTAATCTTTTTTAATTTGGAAAAAAAGAAAAATTGAACCCAGTAAGTTCACCAAAAATATAAACATGCTGTGGAAGCACAAAATAGACAAGACACACGTTTTTATTACCAAATAACTGAAACCTCAGGGGTATGTGTGTGTGTTTGCGTGTGTGTGCGCGCGTGTGTAGGCCAACAAAAAAGGGCTTCTTTGAATTACTGCTCTGCATGAATTTTTGATAGTTTAACTTCTCTTACCTCCTAAAAATTGGTAACACTTAATAGAATAGTACTTAATGTTTGAAAGTGAAAGTATTTTCTACTCTGACATTTAAGTTTTCGTTAACGTACTATTATGTTGACCAGCTAAGGACTATCACCTCAGAGTTGAGTTTCATTTTTCTGAAAGAAAAATTTAACGGAAAATGTTTTTATCTCACAGTAGTTGGCTTGTTTACATGGATCATGTAATTTTTATTTGATAGATACCCATAATCTCGGCCGAACATCTGACTAGCCACAAGTATGTTACCCAGATGTAGAGCTTTCATCACTAAGCAGTAAGTTCCCTGTGAAAAATATACTTCTGTATTTATGGTAGTTTTATGAATGGTAACAGTTGTCTAACTCACTAAGAGAACATATCTCTGTTTTTACGTAAAACATTTGTATGTACTTCCTTGCTTTTACTTCTTGTGAATTATGTTGTTTATCACATGAATTTGTAATAAATATGTTAAAATTACCTAAATGTAAAAATTATTGAGAGAGAAGAAATGTTCTCTCTTATTTCACATTAGAAATTAACACAACATGGGGAAAAAAGTTAAAACACAACATGAAGAACTCATGACTTAGTTAAATAGAAGATCAGGAATTGAGGAATTGACTAACTTTAGTTAAGAGGCTAGATGCTCTGCTGAAGAGGGAGGAACAATCGCCTCCTGTACTAGTCAGATCTGATTTGATGGTACACACACACAAAAAATAAATAAATAGATAGTAAATATTTTTGACTATTTGAGTCATCCTATTTTCTGTTATAATTATTCTTACTGCAGCCAGTCCATACTGTTATTATATGTAGAGTATGAAACCAGGCTGAAACAATATGTAACTGAATGAACTTATAGTTTCAATAAAAATTCTCATTAGATACACTGATTTGCTAATTATTGGTAGTCTTAGGAGATTGAGCATAGCAGAGATTTTGAAGAGGGTGCAGGATCAGTAGGGCTCAGAGTCAATTTGATGACATCTAGCAACATTATGATGTTATGTTACACATGCAAGTTACAACTTTAAAGATTGACATGTGCTTGACCCCAAACCTGGAATTTTCACCTCCTTCATATGTGTAGGAAAGTGGGACAAAAGCTAAAGATGAATTGACACCTTTGAATTGTGGTTTTGGCAAAAAAATTGAATATACTATGGAGAGCCACAAAATAAAAGCAAAATTGTTTTGTAAGAAATGCAGCCCGAGGGCTGTATTGGGAAGTAGAGAGCTGAGAGAAAGAGGGAACCTTGTGTCAGCTGAGGAGACAGTGAGGTCACAAGGCCAGCGTAGTGGCCGCTGTGATTAAAATCCACAGCCAAGGCTTGAAAACACAGAACCTTTGCCTGACAGGGTTGGCAGTTTGAGAGCTGTTTAAAAAAGAAATGCTGTTTACTGCCTCTGACTCAAAAAGTCATTGTCACTGAAGAGTTGAAACCTCCGTTGTATTTTCAAGCTGTAAATTGCACGGGAAAAGATTGTCCATCTCTCTCCTAAGGAACCACTAACAAATTGAAATTGCTAGAGAGGCACCACCTTTGGGTGAAGACGGCAACTTCCTGTGGACCTCTCCCCTGGAGATCCTCCACTCTGAAAGTAATCGACAGAATCAAGCTGCAGATAATAGTTACAGTACAGAAACTAATTTTTGTGTCCATTTCTTAATGGCTTTGGTTTTTATTTGTCTTTTTCCAATGTTTTCCCCTTCTTTAATGAATGTTTTTATCATTCATTTACATTGTGTTCCATGCATGTATATTGTGTTTAAGACAGTCCTCCATTTACATTCTATGCTGTTCATTTGTTCTATGAGGTACTTTTTCCTCCTTTATCATCCCACCACCTACTACTCTCATGAAAGCGCGTAGACCGGCTGCTTCCTACCTCATGCCGTAATAGCCCCCTTTCAGATGGCCAATTGCTGATTTGCCCGTCCCTGTCAAACCAGTGCGCTTAGGAAACAAGCATTTCTCTCTTACTGAAGGATTTTCTGTTCAACTTGGAAACTTGGAGCATCTGCATCCATAAGCTTCATCCAGTCCGTAGCAAGCCATCAGGGTGCAGCAGTCAACCCTAGTTCCCAGTGTTGATCACCTTCCCTCCATCCGGTTGGGTTCTGGTCAGTTCATTCCCGACCATCTCTTGCTAGATTTAAATGGGCATCAGCTGCGAGCACAGGAGTCCACGCTTCTCGCTGCATTCCAGACCTATTGGTCTTGTCACTTAGCCCTGGCCCCTGTATTCCAGACCTCTTGGTCTTGTCATTTAGCTGTGGCCCCTGCATGGGACCAAGTTTAATCAATAGGTCAGGGGTCCTCACAACTCCCAGCTTCTCAAGCTAGCAACCCGCTCATCAGCCCCTCTTGTGCATATGAGGTGGGCAGCACGGAAGGAAGGTGTCAAAGTGCGGCCTGTTTCTCCATTGTCGTTTGCCTCCCACTTGCACTCCCATGGGTCCAGGTGGTCGCTATGAGTGAGCATCCTCCAACCTCAAGACGTGGAGGGAGGTGTGATGGGTGCGTCCTTTACCCTGCCTCAGAAGTCGAACAGCTTGTTCTAGTTATGAAAGGGTAGTCCCTTTCTTTTCTCCTTTCTGTTTGCCTTTATTTCAGATGTGAATCTCTAATCAGCAGTCCAATGGGAGTTCATAAATCCATTCGAAAGCACATTTTCTCAACGTCTTGGACGGGACTCAGTCTTTCCCTTTGACCATTCTTTAAGCCCCCACTACCAGATTCTCCTTTTAATAAGCTTATCTCCTGGGCAGACCTTTTTGTACTCCACATTCAGAATTGGCCAAAGGCAGAATTACATGCTTTCTAAATCTACCTTATCCAGGGTTCATAATGCTCTTCTGATCAAAAGGCTTATTTCTCTGGTCAGTGACCACATTTTTATAATCAGTGACCATAAACACATTATTCTGTAGTGTGAACGTTTGTAATTTTCCTTTTGATATGTCAAAAATATCTGTGTTTTATCTTTTATACTATAATGGGTATATCCATGCTAGAAAGATGGGCATATCCATGCTAGAAAGATGGGCGGGCAATCTCTTCCAACTTGATTTAAAACCTCTTAGTACCCACTGGAGTGTCAGTTAAGCATTGGTTCTGACACAGTAGCTCATACAATGATATTATTTATAGATATGTGCACATACACATAGCAGTGTTCTGTTTCTTAGTAGCCATCCAGGTTGAAAAGTGTTGCCACAGTGTTACTGTAAATTCTTCAATAATTAGCAAGTCAGTGTATTTGCCTTTGGTAGACCATGGGTTCTTGATGGTTTTTCTTGAGTGGTTTCACCTTTTATAAGCTTAGCAAAGTGGTAATTTCTAAAAGTTGTGTTCTAAAGCATCCATTGAATATGCAAAGATTTCCTGATTAGAAAAAGCAATTTCCGCTTGAAACTGTAACTTATTAAATCACAATTGCTTTGTAAAAACCTAAGCAAGTGTGTCAGGATTGGCTTTCAGCTCTTCAGCTTTGAGAAGTAAAAAGAAAAATTCACACATTTTACATTATACAAAACTGTAACTTAAAGTACCATTCATTAAAAGAAACAAACAAAAACATAAACAGTAAAAACCATGTCCTGTGCTAATCAAGTACCCAAAAGTCGTGTATACTGCTTAATAGAATATAGTGTTATATGGATTTGGGTACTTGAATACTGTTTAATAGAATATCTTATTGTAATGATTTTCATTTTATAGGCCTAGACATTACCTATGAAATTTATAAAACTTGAGAAGTAAGACAAGTTTAACTTCTTCTCTAATAATATTAGTTTGGGGGGTGTGCGGTTTGTGTATTTTTTGTTTGGTTGGGTTTTTAATGAAATCAGACTATTTTGTTATCCCTTGTGTTCTGTAAATGTATTTTTTTTATTATTTTTTGAATTTTAATGGATAGTTGTAGAGCGGCATCAACAGTTCCATTAATCTGTGTGGGTCATTCCATTTCATAGAATGATAAGTACATTTAGATACATTGGCACTCTTTTAAAAATTCATTTTAATGAATTTACAGAGACTTTGGATTTTCATTCATTCATTGTTATGAATGCTTACCGCCCCCTCCAGTTCGCTCTTCTCTTTGAAAAAGTAAAGTTCTTTCATTGGTGTAAAGCCCCACCCCCCATTTGCACTTTTGATACCCTTGTTTCTACATGGAGCTAAATTAAGATATCTGTGAGTCCACTGCTTAAACTAAGAAAAAGACAATTTCCACAGCACATGTCTATTAGAAAGTGTGTTTAGATATGCTTTGCTTTAATAAAAATCGTTTCTTCTCTCTTGCAGATCATACTAAAGAGGAAAGGACAGTGTGCTTGGTTAGCGTCAAGGACAAGGTCATTAGCCATATTGTATATACCGTCAAGCAACTCACAAAACCCCTCGGCCACAAGACATCCACATCCTGCATGTTAACCAGAAGAAGAGACAACATGGAAATCCACCGCACACTGTTGCCTATACTCTTTGTACATTTAATTGATATTTGTGCTGAGGTGATACTCCTGTCTAAAAGAACATCGTCTTTCTTTTCTAGCACAGAGTTATGCATTAAAATATGCATAAATAATTCATTTCCTACATAGTCATGCCATCTTGAAAAGACAGACGATGGTGTAACCATGATTCTATTATGTATTGGTACGTCTGCAGACCAAGATATAATTTTTTAAAAATAAGTTTATTTCTTTCAAGGTTTACAAATAACAAAGGTGCACCTTGTATTTAAAAATTGCCATTATAGAGGAGAGAGTGCATGCACAGTCATTTTTGTTTAAGAGTAATATTTTTAATGTAATAGATTGTAAGACATGGTGAGGGAGGGATCTGACAGAGATGAATGTGCCAAGCAAAACCACAACTGTGTATCTTTTAAAGCACATCATGGCTTTAAGTACCGTGTTGTTAAGGATTCTCAAAAAGTGCCATAGACTGTACATCAAATTAGAGTATTATTTCTTCAGTGTTATTCTTTTCAGAGCCACATTTTGTTGCTTTCTTGCTAGTACTAATCAGTCAAAGGGCACCATTTATTTTCTTTTGAAACCAAAGCTGTCTCAGAAATGGCCAACTTAACTTTACAGTAACAGTAGACAGCACAACACAAACTCCATACAGATAAACTCACACATACTGGAGATATATATATAATAGATATATAAATATATAAAATTATTTTAATGCATTGTAGTGTAATATTTATGCATACTATACTGTATAACATGTAATTCAAAAGGGATAGGCCATTTCTGAGACACGAGAACAAAATTATTTGAGGAAATTATTTTGCTTCTATTTATAGCCTCTGTCAAAAGTCAAAAAAGACTATAAATGCTTTGCAGAAATGGTTTCACGTTTGCTTAACTGTTTCATCACAGTCACATTCAAAATAGTGACTCTAAACAAAGAAGAAAGCAGCACTGTCTTCAGATGCATGATAAACCAAAATACGAAATGAGAAATGTTTAATTAACCTAGTAATTGGGTGGGATAAGTACATGGGTGAATTTTATATGTGATTTCTTTTTTGTTTTGTTTTGTTTTGTTCAGATTAACTGCTTATAGCCTTAGAAAGCCTTTTAAAAATTAAAACAAATAGATGTGCACTCAGTTTTTAAAAATGGATTCATCCAAAGGAATTCCTTTTTTGTGGTTTGGATGTTACAGGTAGTAAAGGATATTTTTGCTGTGTTCAGCAGTTCTAACAATTGCTGAAGTAGGGGCCAGGTCACTGGTAGTCAAAGTGTGGAATGGGAGAAGTGAAAGTTCAGTTAATAGAACTTTCCATACTTCCAAGTTTACTGCAAGTTTTTATGCTTGAGAGAGATGCTTTTTAATATAAGACTGATGTGTTGATTTTACTGATTGTACTGTACATCTATTAAAGCCTTAGATTATTACATTACGGGTTGGAACCCATACCAATGTAATTTCAATCGTGTTAAGAGAGTAATGGTGACTTCACATGTTATTGTAGTTAGTTACATTATAGACTATGACTTATTTTTCTTGTTAAAATGTAGTTTTTCATTTCCTACATTTATTAGATTTTCATTTTCTATTAACAATTGAATACCATTTCAGTTTATAGACTCTTGTTTTATTAGATTTTACTGATGAATTTTTCAAAAGACAAAAAAAAAATTTAAAGTAGTTTTTCCTTCATAACATAACTCAGTTTTGAATTACATGTAGTGTCATATGAATATTCGTATTATTGTTAACTAAATGATTTATATTTTACTGATTTAATATTATAGTGTAAGAATGTCAGTCATTGTTAGTTCTTGTCTAGTTTTCATTAAAAGAACAAAGATCTTTTATATGGATATCTTATAAATATATAATCATTGTTAAGTAAAAAGTTAAGTTGTTGCTATTGCAACAATCCTGGCAGACAATTGAGTAATATTTTGATGATTTATTTTGTTTGTAATTAGTTATTATAAGAAGATCTAGATCCTAGATATTAGAATAAAATTTATTTTCTACTGTATCCATTTCAAATGTTAAAGTATTGTTTAATATTTTTGAAATCCCTGATTATCAGGCCTTGTTATAAATAAGCTGCATAATCAATAACTAGAACAAGGGACTTTTTGTTGATAATCCAAATACTCAAAGTTTACGAAACGAGAATTATCGTGTGTGTGCAAACTCTTGAGGGTGTTTATGCTGCAATTTAGCATGTTGGAACGTCTAGAGAGAAGGTTGACTTTTTGCACTTCTGTATATAGTCAAAAGAGAGAAACCTGTATAATAGTAAGATCTTATTTTGAATAAAAACCTCTATAATTACAAGGAGTTTTGTTAAGGCTAAAAAAATGACAGACTGAGCAAAATTGCTTGCAAAAGTGACACAGAGTTAGCACTCCATACCCCTTCAGACATGTCGCTTTGCTTTTTGTGGAAAGCTTGTAGTTTGCCAGGATTTTTTCAGCTGGAAAGATATACCATCCTTCCAAGATCTCATGACTGACAAAAAAAAAAAAAACAAACAACTCCATTGGGCCAAATCTGCCTGAAGATCATTACCAAAAATAGCAGGTACTTCAACCATTAAGGTGAAATCATGGATCAAATATTCCTTACATTTTTTCCAGACTACTGCATGTTTAAAACTTCAAAGACAAACGAGAGAGAGAAAAAGAACTATACTAAGGACATATATTATTCAAATCTGTTTCTGACAATTTCAGTGGTTTCTTGTTCGCAAAACAAAAACCTTCAAAAGAAGTTTTGACCGTCACAAAATTTAAACCATTAAACAGGCAAACCAAACAGCACACCGTAGCTATAGTTGTTATGTGACTTTTTTAATTGAAGTAGGATTCCTGTTCTTTCAGCAGGTGAGAAAATAAAACACAGTTTAAAGTTCAAGGTTTTCATTTTCAACTCAGAAGCACTCAAAAAAAGCAAAACGTGAACCTGGGCACTTGTTTAATGAATTCTTGTACCCAGCTTCCCTCCAGCTGGGTCTTAATGTTGCACTTATCAGCAACTGTCTCACTCTCCCCTGCTAAAAGGACAGATATGCTTGGTTTTACTATTATGTAATCACAACTTACTTTCTGCTTGTAGTTGCTTAAAATTATGTATTTTGTCTTGGGCTGCAATTTGTTTTATGCTTATTTTATTATTACTGCAGTAGTTGACTTTGCTGTATGGACAAATAAAGTGAAATTGCCCTAATAAAACTTCTCTTTCTTAATTATATTTGTGTATCTGAGATTGGAGAGTAAGTTATTTATGCGCGTTTCACAGATTCATTGATCGGTATCTTTACAAATGTGTGGATAAGAGAATCCATTATCTTCTTTCAATTGTGATTGTGAGGCAGGTATTTTCTACTTCTCTAGGTTCCTAGATAGCCCTTGACCCTGAGGGTGAGCTTCTGAATCCAGGAGTGTTGTCATACTAAGGCCAGTGCTTAATGAAAAATCTTCCCCTCCACTAACAACACATGTGCTATTAAGAGAACTTTATGTGGAAAAGAAAAATGTTAGATGACAAAGGTCAATTCTAGATCTTCTTTAACTCATATATATTCATTCATTCATTTATTTATTTTCCTTAGTCCACCTGCCCCAGGAAGCAACTATTGGAAATTAGGCAATCAAAAAAAGAGTAATTCAATAACGAAATAGATGATGACACTTGATTCAGGGGATAAAATGCTTTATCCGCACATTCACATATTGGGACAGGCCATGCAATAGCTCAAATGTGGGAGAGTCTTCAAAATTATGAGGAAAACATTTGGTAAAGTAAGGTATAGTAGAAAGATGCTTGATGGGATACAAGGACCCCTAGTGGCATAGTGTGTTGACCTGCAAACAGAAACCGTGGCAGTTCAAATCCACTAGCATCTGTGAGGAAGAAAACGAGCAGTCTCCTTCCATTAAGACCCACTGCCTCAGAAATCTGGTGGAAGGTTCTGTAAATAGGAATTGACTCACGGACAGTCGGACAGTCGGTTGGTCTGAAGGTGTGGTTCAGTTTTTGCAGCTTGTCTTTGATAGAGAGAGTTCATTAAGAAAAAGATCCACTTGTTTGTGGTTGTTGGACATTTGGGTTGTTTCCATACTCTGGTGAATAATGCTGCTATGAACATTGGTGTACAAATCTCAGTTTGTGCCTCAGTTTTATTTTTTCGTTTTCTCAGGATATATACCAAGTAGTGGAATAGCTGGGTCATACGGAATTTCTATGTTCAGCTTTTTGAGGACGCGCCAAACTGCCTTCCAAAAGGTTGCACAATCCCACCAACAGTTATAAAATTTCCTCTCCAACATCTATTACTTGTTACCCTTTTAAACTTTGCCACTGTTATTAGAGTTGAGGTGGTACTTCACAAATGGATTGAGAAATTATGGTACATTCACACAATGGAATACTATGCAGCATGCAGGAGCAATAACTTTGTAAATTATTTCCTAACTTGGGAGAGACTGGAGAGCATTATGCTGAGTGAACTAACTCAGTCCCACAAGGATAAATATTGTATAAGACCGTTATTGTAGAAGGAGTTAAAGGATCCGGGATGGGTGGGAGAGGCTGGAAGCAGAGGGATGTGGATGTGCAGGGGGAAGTGGGGAATTTTTCATTGCATTGTACAATTTGATGAGTAGGGAGTGAGGGAAATTGAAAGAATTTGTTCAAATTTGTATTCAAGTTTTGTAAAGAAATTAGGAGGGGAAAAGAAAAATCTATTGTGAGCAGATTTGCACATTTAATTTTCTCATGTTCCTTTTGATGTTGACTCTACAACTCTATGTTGGAATCAAGGCTGAAGATTCATCTTTGTAGGTTGCTGTTCCCCTCCTCTTAGACATTAAGGCAATAAAATGTAAACTCGTTTTAACTAATACAGTTATGTCATTGGTTCAGTTTTTTAGGATATTCTGTCATTCTCCCTTGAGTCAACTGTTTCAGGTTCCTATTTCCAAAAAGAAAGTATCAGCCCTGGAGATGATAGCCTTTTATTATTATTGTGATTTTAACGAAGGTTACAGAAAGGTTGGGCTTTTATTCATTCGTTGTTGCACATTTTCCTCCTGTCCCTCGTTCTCCCCCCACACTCCACTTGGCAATGCAACTCTTGTTCCAGACTCCTGTTACACGTATATTTCTTCCAGATAGTTCTTCCCCTCATCTGTTCTAGTGCAGTGTGCATTATCTCTCCACTCTTATTCTCTCCCCAACCTCCGTGTCAGTCCTATTTTATAACAACGGTGTTATGCAGTATTTGTACTTTTGTGACTGATATCTTTCACTCAGGATAATTTCTTCAAGGGTCACCCATGTTGTATAATGTTAACAAGTTCATTGTTTTTCAATGTTGCATAATTTTCCATTGTATCTATGTACCACTGTTTTTCTATCCACTGTTTCATGGGGATTTGGGCTGCTTCCACCTCTTTGCTATTGTGAATAACACAGCAGTAAACAAGGGTGAACGTACGTCTGTTTGATTGGTCACTCTGGTTAGAATATATTCCCAGTAATGGATGTGTCGTATCAACTGGTAAAGTCTATTTCCAGCTTTTTAAAAAGCACCAGACAGCCTTCCACAGTGACTGTATCATTTTACATTCCCACCAGCAGTGAATAAAAGTTACAGTCTCTCCACAGCCTCATCAGCATTTGTTGTTTGCTGCTCTGTTGAACTTTGCTATAGTTGCTGGGATGAAATGATAGCTCATAGTTCTTTTTATTTGCTTCTCTCTGATAACTAAGGATTTTGAACACTTCTACATGTGTTTGTCATCTGAATTTCTTCTTTTGTCAATTGTCTATTATATCTTGTGCCTATTTTTAAAATTTTCTACTTGTTTATCTTTAATATTTGGATACATTGTTTTCATGAACACATTCTTTTGATTTCCCTCATTCTCACCCCCATCAAATTGTACAACCCAATGATTGATTCATCACCCCCTTCCCATGCACATCCTCATTTCTCTGCTTCCAGCCACTCCCACCCCTCCTGGGCCTTTATACTCCTTCTACAATAACGGTTTATACAGTATTTATCCTTGTGGGACTGAGTTAGTTCACTCAGCGTAATGCTCTCCAGTCCCTCCCAGGTTAGGTAATAATTTACAAAAGCATTGCTCCTGCGTGCTGCACAGTATTCCATTGTGTGAATGTACCATATTTTCTCGATCCATTCTTTTGTGGTTGAACATTTGGACTGTTTCCATGTTCTTGCAATGGTGATTAATGCAGTTATGAACATTGGTGTACAAATCTCAGTTTGTGCCTCTGTTCTTGTTTTCTCAGAGTATATTCCAAGTAGTGGAATAGTTGGGTCATATGGAATTTCTGTGTTCAGCTGTTTGAGGAAGTGCCAAACAGCCCTCCAGAATGGTTGCAGCATTTTACAATCCCACGAACAGTGTATAAGAGTTCCTTTCTCACCATGTCCTCTCCAACATCTATTACTTGCTGTCCTGTTAAACTTTGCCACTGTTACTGGAGTGAGATGGTACCTCATTGTGGTTTTGATTTGCATCTAATTTCCTGTAATTGAAGCATTTCTTCGTGTGCTTGTTTGCCGTTTGAGTATTTTCCTTTGAAATTCTTTCCATGTCTTTTGTCCATTTTGTAATTGGGTCTTTTTATAGTGTTTTTATTTTATTATCCATCTTTTTCTCAGGAGTATTCTTGTGAATACTTTTGTGATTGTTGTTGTTTTGTGCCCTCAAGTCCCCTGCAACTTACAGAAGCCTTATGTATGTACAGCTAAGCCAGTCTCATCTCCAGAAGAACTAACCCCATTTCCTCAGTCATTGAGTCAGTCCTTCTCATCCTGGGTCTTCCTCTCCTGTACTGTCTCTCCAGCCTTCCAAACATCATGTTTGTTCTTCATGGTCTGGTCCCTCCTGGTCATGTGCCCACAGTGTACGAGACAGTGCTTCAAAATCCTTTCCTCCAGAGAGCAGCCTGGTTTCTCCCTCTCTAGGACAGACTTGTTTGTTCTCCTGGTCGTCCATAGTATGTTCAGCTGTCTTCTCAAGCACCACAGCTCAAAGGCATCATTTTTTTTATTCTATCATCCTTAGTCATTGTTCAACTTTCTGATGCATAGCCAGAAATTGTGAAAACCATGACATGAACTACCCACACCTTAGTCTTCAGTCTGATATCCTTTTTCTTCAGTACTCTAGAGAAGTCCCAGACA